>NW_011888938.1:1407206-1413744 GCF_000151845.1 Pteropus vampyrus
GACCTCGTCCCCCAGACCTTGCCCGGTGGCAGCCCATGTGCACCAGACTCAGCCCTCTCCTGCCTGAGACAGCTCCATCTTCGGTGTCCTGGCCACCTACCTCCGAGGTCACTGAGGGTGGAGGCCGCCTGCGACACGTGGAAACATGAATCACGAGCCATGTTTAGGGTTTTTCAGTTTTACAGCCTGGAGACGGGCTTCTAAACGGCCTCGCTGGAGGTGAGAGGTGGGGGTCTCGCTTTATGAGGGGAGCTGGGGGCCCCAGGCATGCACGCCCGGCCTCCGCCTCAGGCGTGCACGCCTGAGCCCCCGGGGGAACCTCAGGCCATGAGTGATGACCCCAGGAGGCCCAGGGGACCGTCCCTTCAGCTTCTAGAATAGTGATTCCGGCCCTCACTCATTGATCTCCCTGAGTTTTTAAAGGAAATTTTATTTGTTTGGGGTTTCTAGTCATTAGGTTAAAACCAGTAAAATAGAGCAAAATCAATACCTATAGGACGCACGCGGCAGGCAGAATAAACTGTGGCCAGGATGCAGCCTGGGGGAAGGGCTGGGCACCCAAGTGGACATTGGGGGGCTCCTCTGACCTCATGAGGAGCTGCGGGCCAATGGGTGGGCCACGCCTCAGAGCCCAGCACCCTCGGGCCCCCCTGAGTCCTGGGCCCCTCCGCAAGGTTAGAGACTCTTTAATCCCAGCAGCAGGTGTGAGCTTGGGGACACGAGTCCTGTGCAGTACTCAGCTCCCTAGAGCGTGGCCAGCTCTGCAGACGGTGCCAGCTGCACAAGCCCATGCCTGCCGCTGCGTGGACACGGTGGCAGGTCCTCCTCCTGGTCAGTCCCACCAGCCTTCCGCTGGGTGCCAGCCAAGCACCAAGGCCTCTACCTACTCGGTCTTCTTGTCACCAGGAGCCACACGCGTCCCTCTGCAGTAGGACTGGCTGGAAAGCCCATCGCCTCTGGGTTTGAAGCTCAGCCCTCCCCGGGAGAGGGAGGGGGCGGTGCAGACGGACGGTCAGCCCCCAACTTCTACTTCCGATTCACACGCCACACGTTGCCCGGTGGAGTGTACGACTCAGTGGCTTCGGTGCATTCAGAGCACGGGGACCCATCGCCAAGGCCGATTTGAGAAGATTTTTGTGTCACCTCAAAAGCAGCCCTGGGGCATGCTGACACTGGCCACGGCGCGGATGGATCTGGAGGACACGGTGCTCAGTGAAGCGAGCCAGTCACAGAAGGACACACACGTCCCGTGGGACCCCACTCACGGGAGGTCCCCAGAGGGGTCAGAGCCACAGAGACAGGAAGTAGGCGGTGGGGCTGGGGCTGGGGGAGGGGCTGGGAGTGAGAGTTTAACGGGGACAGAGTTCCGGTTGGCAAGATGAGAAAGTCTTGGAGGTGATGCTGGTGACGGCCACACACAGTGTGACTGTGCCTCATGCCACCGAGCCGTGCGCTCACCCCTGGTGGAGACGGTCAACGTTATGTGCATTTTACCACAATTTAAAGTAGAAGAAGCCTGTGCGGGGACCAGCACTCACCCCAACACGGCCCGTCCTCGCCTGCCCCAGCCCCTGGCAGCCGGGCTCATCCGTCCTCCGTCCGGGCCTCTTTCCTCGATGGACTCTGGTGTCTGGCGCCACAATGAGAAGTGTTTTCAGGAGTGGCCGTGAGGGTCGGAGGTCGCTCCTTCATACTGAAGACGAGACTCCACTGCAGGGACCGACCCAACCTGTCACCAAGCGTGGACGCTGCGCGCCGGGGCCATTTTTCTGGTGTCCCCGGCTTGCCCCATGACCATCAAGCCCCAGTGCCACCACCGCCAGGCACTCCGTCTTCCGAGGGGATCCCAGTACGGGTCATTCAGAGCGTCCTGGGACTGTCCAAGACGCTCCCTCGGGGCCGCTCCGCCCCAGGCGGGCAGGGAGCTGAGGGCGGCTGGGCGGAAGAAAGTGGGCTCCTCACGCCCCTCCCCGACTCCTCCCCATCCAGAGGCCCATTCCTCAGAACCGGTCGCCTCGCGTTGGGTCTTCTGGGACCACTCGAGGAGACCCCTGGGGGGGCACCTGCAGAGACCTGAGCCACTGCAGGAATTCGTACCATGGGGTTTCCAGAACCCCAGGCTCTGAGCAGTGTTCCCGTTTGGGATGCCCTGAGCTGGGGTAGAAGGCTGTGGGGGTGGGGTACAGAAGCGGGTGGGGGAGGGGCGGCGGTGGGGCAGCGACAGCCCAGGGGCCCCTGCCCCGGAGCTGTGGGAGCGAACTTGCCCACTCCCAGAGGCTTCTGCGTGTCTGTCTCCACCGCCCAGAGTTTGGGAGTTCACGCAATAGGGGCGTTTGACACTTGATTCCACAGAAAATTAAATCAATTACCGAGTCTAATGAAGAACCTCAGGTTTTAATTAAACCAAGCTTAATTAAACGGGAGCACCGCTCTGTCGATGCCCCACCAGGCCCGGGGGCGGCGAGCGTCCGAGGCCCGCCCTGGCTGGAGGGGATCGACGGGCCACATGCCCGAGGGCTGGCAGCAGGTGTGGCGTGTCACGGGGCTTTGTTCCTGCCCACAGCACCAGGTCATGCAGAAGGTCAGTGATCTGGACAGAGGGGCCCGGCGGCCGGAGGGCCAGGGCACTTGCTGGGGCAGGGAGGCTCTCCTCTGCCCTGCCAGGGGCAGCCGGGGCCTTGTCTCCAGGGGCTCGTTGGTGCCTTAGCCACAGTGGAGGCCACGGGCGCTCAGCACGCCTCTGTGTCTAGCCCGCCCTCTGCAGCTCCCTGCAGAGCCCTGGCTGGAGGTGGGTGGCCCCTCTGCCCCCTCACCCCACCTGCCCGCCTGGGCTCCTCAAGTGCCCCCACCAACAGCCCTGAGCCCCGGGGCTTAGGGGTTGGCAGAAGCAAAGGCCTAGCCTGGCCAAGTGGTCATGTTCCACAGACGCCATCTGTGCCACACTGGGCTCTAGGCACTGCTGCCCCGTGGGCCTCAGGTGGCCCGCTGCCCAGCCCTGGGTGTGGAACGTCAGGGGGAGATCTGGTAGCCAGGCAGGATGGGGCGGCCGCCTGCTGCGGCGGGCTGGGGAACAGGCCTGGGGTGGCTTTGGGGTGGCTAAGAGCCGGGGAGGCATCACTTCAGCGCCTGGGGAGGTGCAGGTTGGGGCCTCGCATGGGCAGTGGACGGGCCCGCGTGGGCGTCCCTGGGGCCGCACGCCTGGCGCTTCTGTAAATAGGGGGTGGAAATGGGGGGATCGGGCCGTCCCGGCACCAGGGCCCTCGAGTGCCCGGACTGTCGAAAAGAACTGAAGCTAAAGGCCACAGACGCAGCCTGGTCCCTTCCCCCCGCCGCCCGGGCCGCCCGAGACCCCATGGACATCAGGGCAGCCGTTTCCACTGAACTGTCGCCTGCTGCTTGGGCGGACGGAGCAGGACCAGGGCCTTGGGCCGCAGAGCGGGCCCCCTCCCCGGGCGCCCCTGGCTCAGCAGGAACGGGCGGTCCCACCTGCAGTCTGAGGTGATTCCAACTCACTCGTACCTTGCACGCTCCAGCTGGAGCGCCCCCGAGGGAGCATAGCCTCCTTCCCCACTGGCAGCGTCCACCTGGCCTTGGGGATCCCCTCAGGAGCTGCTGAGGCCCCTCGGATCCTCCCCTGTAGCTCTGTCTCCCTGTCCCCCTCCCTGTCCTCAGGCCTATGAGCGCCCTCTGCCCCCTGCCCAGGCCCCCAGAATCTGAGAGATGTGTGTCGATCTGACGCTGTGTGCTGGACGCGTCCTATCCCGGGGGCTGAGGACCGAACTGCATAATGAGAAGAGACATCGGCTTTGAGGCAACCATGGCAACCGAACGCACAAAGGCTTGTCTTGGCAAATAGATGAATTCATAAATAACCCTGAAGTGCCGATATCAACAGTCGTGGGACCGTCTGCAATGCTAATGCTGTGCCCGCTCTGCGCCCGCGTCCCGGCCAGTGCCACCACGGCATGCCCCACCCAGGGGTGGCAGACCCCAACTGTCGTCTGGAGCTGGTGTGAGGCGGGTGAGTGCTCTGTGGCTGGTCAGACGGGAGTCGTTGTGGAGCTCTGTCCCCCGTGAGCACTGGGTCTGCAGATAAATGTCCCTGGGGTGGGGGGGGACACAGGGGAGCCGTGCCACCTCCCTACACCTCTGGCAGCCAGGCGGGCACCCTCTGGTTCTGCCGTCCAGGGAGGCACTCCTTCATGCATGCGGTCATTCATTCATTCCACAGGTGTCTACCAGCACCCGAGGATGTGGGGGCACAGCGGCGAGCGAGGCGGGCTGGGCAGGAGCACGAGGGGAGCCGCTGGGCACATGAGCCGCAACCCTGCCTCTCGCTCGCGGACCCCTGACTGACAGCGCCCTGCAGACTCTGTGTCCCTGGGGCCTATGCTTCTGCCGTCCCGGCCCGTCAGTTCAGCATCGGAACAACGCGTCATGGCTCCGATCCCGCCCGGGGGGGCCGCCCGCAGGACGTGGAGAAGCCACACTTCCAGGTGTGTGTCCTCCACATGGCGTCCGGCACTGCGGTGGGGGGCTGCGTGCAGACACGGGCGGTCAGCCCCGAGGGCCTGGGCTCCTCCACCCCGAGCCCGCCTCTCCTCGTCTAAAGAAGAGCAAGGAGCCCAGCCCGTCTGGCCAGACTCCCACGAGGGAATCCGCATGAGGGGGTGAAATGAGGGGCTGCGGGGGGGCGGTGAACGGGAGAAGCGCAGGGACTTCAGGGCAGAGAAACTTCTGTGCGATGGACGAATGTTGGACGCGGGACATCAGACATTTGTCCAAACCCACAGTGACCACTCATGTCAACTGTGACGCGCCGACACGTTCATCCGTTGTCATAAATAGGCCACTCTGGAGGGGGACATCAGAATGGGGGAGGCTATGCACGAGTGGGGGGAGGGTAAACAGGAAACCTCTGCTCCTTCCTCCCAATTTTGCTGAGAACTAAAACCACTGTAGAACATGGCGTATGCGTGTGAAGCGAACCCCCAGGGCAGTGGCACTTCTGCGTTGTTACGGAAATGCCTTATCAGACCCTCTCCTGGTAAGAAGCCTCTCTGAACTCAGCGAGTGCCCCCCAACCCCGAACTCTGAGACTGCTGTCCCCGGGCATCGCCGGGCTGTGAGCAAGGGCCCCCTTGTGCCTGGAAGACACGTTTGTCTCAAACCCAAGGAGCTGGGCGGGGTGGCCAGGAATGTCGTGGGCAGGACTGGGGTGAGGGCAGACCCAGGCTGTGCCCCAAAACCCCTGGGGAGAGGACAGTGTGAGCCGCTCCACGGGGCTGTGAGACCCTGTCCACATCTGCTCCAGCAGCCCCGCCACCCACGGGGAGACCCTCTGGCCAGCAGCGGCCAATGGCTATGAAGTCCCCGAGGATGGAGTAAGGGGCACCCCTGGAAGGCGGGCAGCTTGTCTTCGGGACCTTGGACTTTCTCAGCAGCATGGCCAGTGCAGGCCCGAGGGCCCCCGCAGCACCCAGCGGCCTGAGTGGGCCGGCCGCACTCACCACCTTTATGGGGGGTGGTTTAATGCCCGTCTCCCCGACACGCCCTGCCCGGGGCAAGGGTTCACCCTGATTCTGCCCTGTCTCCTTATGGGCGTCTGCTGCCAGCCTAACCCCGCAGGCCGCCGTCCCCAGGCGGGCTTCGCGCTGACCTCTGCACCCTGCACTCTCTGACCTGCGAAGCGGGGTCTCCCGCCTCGCTCCCTCTGCCTGTCGCTCTGCTGGTGCTTGAACGATGAACCTTATGCTCAGGTGCCGGGCACACGTCACGTAAGCTGCGGCCCGTGGGGGGCCATCCCTCCACGCACCCCTCCCCACGACATCCTCGGTTCGGCAGGAAGGCAGCGGCGCCCCCTGCAGGCCGCCGGGGGGTCGTAGCACTGGGATGGGGGCTGCAGAGGGAGTCCTGCCTCCCCCACTATGACAACCCCAACCTCCATGGCAAGCTCACCACGCGCCCCAGGAGGCTGGAAAGGGCACGGCTGCCCCCTAGCGCTGGGGGACAGAGCGCCGCTCGAGGCCCACCCCCACCCCCCGACTGCCCTGTCCGCGTGTCCGAGCCCACGGGTGGAGGGAGGGGTAGGGGGACACGGGCCTCCAGGGACAGGGCCTGCCTGATGAGGTCCTACGGGCCCGGTAGGTGGGCAGACGGGGACCCCAGCCTGCGACCCCGGTCAGGACGCACAGCCTTCCCCTTGGTGTTGCCCGCGCCCCCTCATACCAACGCGCCCCCCGCCCGTCTACTCCGGGGGTCCCCATGTGCAAGGGGGTGCAAGTCCTTTCTGGACTCAGCGCTCTGCTCACCCCTAAAATGGGGCACCCCGGATGCTCCAAGGAAGCCTGGACTCCCAGAGCAGCTGCACCCCAACCCACAGCAGCACGCCCCCCAATCTTGCTGACGTCCCTGAGCCAGGACCCATTTCACACTTTGCTGACCGCAGGAGGAAACTGAGGCACAGAGGGAGGGAGCGACCTGCCCGGGGTCCCCGGGAGAGAAAGAGGAGCCCGGGCGACCGGATGCTGAGCCGCCC
>NW_011888938.1:1414488-1419699 GCF_000151845.1 Pteropus vampyrus
GGGCCTGGGGACCCTTGGCGCTCCCGGGAGCCGGCAGCCGGTCTCTCGGGGCCCATCGACGTGCGCAAGAGGGATGGAAGGGAGGTGGCCTTCCGTGTCCTAACGTCACCCCAGCGGGCATGAGTTAGTGCCGGTCCCAGGAGCACCTGGTCTTGACGATCTCGTTGAGGGGAAGCGACCACCGTTCGTGATATCGAGGGTCGCCCTAATGGTCTGTGCACACTGCCCCCGGCCGACCCCACCCCTCAAGCAGGTAGCTGGGCCCCAGGAGTGGCGAGACCCCGGAGGTTCAGCCAGGACGTGGGCTCCTTCTAAGCCTCCTGATCCTGGCCGTGGCAAATCCCCTGTCCCTGTGCCCCTGCCGCAGCATACTACTGGGGGCTGAGGGGCCCGGCTGGGGGCTCCCTGCTTGAGGTTCTGCCATCGCCACCCCCTTCCCCACTCTCCCTGGGACAAAGTCTCCTGAGAACCGGCCAAGGGACCATGCATCCTGTCACTTCCAAAAAGAGCCACAAAGAGCCTCCCAGGCCTGGGGGAGGACAGCCTCCCTGTCACCACTGGCAACGGGCGGGTTCCACGGACACCCGCTGACACATGCAGGGGTGTCACCCTCATTCTGGGGGCTCAGGGCATCTCTGGAGGGAAAGGCCTGAGCAATGCCGAGTTCCCTATTTGGACCAGCAGAATTCACCCTCCAGGAATCTCTAACAGTGGCGTCTTTGACAGGGGCTCTTGTCTCGATTTTCGAGCTGGTGTGACCTGTTCCCGAGTTCCCTTGGTCCTCCGTCCCACCTGAGCTCCTGGATCCTAGTCAAGGCTGGCCCTGCCTCTGTGGTGGGGAGTGGGGAAGCGGGTGGCTGATGGAGTAGCCCATGGCATAACCCAAGGACGGGGATCAGCCGCACAGCCCAGGGGACGGGAGCAGGGGGCCCGCAAAGGAACAAACTTCGGGCGGGCTGGGCTCAGCCAGGCCGGAGGGGAGGAGGGTCTTCTAGGCAGGGGGCTTAGGAAGTTTGCTTTCGGGGTGCTGGGGAAGAGAGCACAGAGGCCAGGCGGGGGCCGGGTGGGATGACATGCAGCCACCACATCTGCACTGGCCTGACTTCCTGTCGATGCGAACCAGGCGTAATGCCTGCACTGACAGTGAAGTAAAATAAAGCACTTCGCCTGCCAGACGGCAGACGCCCGAGAAACCAGGCCACCACCTTGCTGGGGCCCGGGGCGGAGCCCACCTGTCCTCCTGGGCGGTCCCGCAGGGTGCGTGGGAGGCGGCGGAGGCAGAGTGTGTGCCGATGGCTTAACAGAGACCCTCAGCCAAAATGCGGGGAGAACAGTAAAGAGGGATGAAGCAGATTCGGTTCTGGTTGAAAAAGATTCACCGAATTTCACAAAAAGAAACGAAACACCCCACAGAGCTTCGGTTCCTTCTGAAAGCACGAATCCTCGTGTGGGTCTCGGGCATCCCGGATCTGCTCGGGTCTGGGTGGTCCCGTTGGAAGAGCCAGTCTGAGCGAAACCTGGTGTGCGCCTCAGCCAGACGGGCAGCGCCAGGCCCGGGTCCCCACTGCAGTGACCCCTGCAGCCCTGCCGGGCACTTGCCGGGGTGCCCTGGCCCTGTTCCCCGCGGTGTGCACGCTCATGGCCGTTCATCACTTCCCGCCTCCGGATTATTCTGGGGCTGATTAAATTAGCGAATGCAATCACAATCTGAAGCAAGTTAATTGAGAGAATTTATTTGGGCCTGACAGTTTTATGCATGTTTGATTAAGTATTATAAGGTCGGTTTTTGATTTTGCATAATTTAACTTTAAATCCTGCGCTGGGGGCCATCAACCATTAATGACCAAAATAAACCTCTTTTAAGATGCATCTATTTATGATTTATTTCTGAATGCAATATCTTCCAGAATTTTTTTTTTTTGGTGCTGTCGCCAAAGTGACAAATATGTTAAAAGTAACATTTGCGTTCACCCTATAAATCTTCCGGAATGTATACAATTCATTAAAAGTTTTGAAAGAAGTACAGGTTAGCATTTATATTGCAACAAGTGACATACAAATGCGTATGTTTGTCTTCCAGGAGTGCCGTAAAATTTACCCGCCTGACGGGGCTCCTGGGAGCCAGACAGATCACCCACGCTCGGGGGGGGGGGCGGTGATAGCACCCCGCACACCTTCCCATCTTCCCCCTGACAGCACAGCTCTGCTCAGTCAACAGAAGCATGAGTCGTGTCTTTCGTGAAACTAGCACGGGGGTAAATACAGCCTGGGCCCGTGGGCGGCTGGAGGGCGCCAGACGGGCTGAGCAGCAAGCTGAGCGCCAGCCTCCTGTGTTCTCCGCTTCATGGCCTCCGTCTGGGTTTTAGGAGGGCAGGGCACATTCATTAAGTGGCCAAGGGCCTGCTGGCCGGGAAAAGGTCAGAGCCACCAAGAATGGGGCTATACGGCCTCCTACTTGCTGCTGTGAGAGGCTGGGGTCCAGGTGCTGTCCAGCTCACAGCCGAAGGCTGGACCCCTAGGAAGGCGAAGCAGTCTGTCCTGCCTCGGAGCCACCTCGCGTAGCCTGGGGGCGGGCGAGGGGCGATCTTGTGAAACAAGGGCAAATCCGTGATCTGTAAACGGCAGCGTAGCTGTCCCGGGACAGTCCCCAGTGTCACTCTGTGTCCGTAGACGTGGACCTGCTTCCCTAGTGCACTGTGTCCTGCGCTGTGCACAGGCCATCTGTGTGGGGCCTGCACTGGTCCCAGCTGGGTTACATGCCGTAGACGTCACCGGGCGATGCCAGGCCCAGGGCAACAGCAGGGGACTGGAGCCGCCTGTCCTCAGAGGGGTGGGTGGGGGGCGGCCGCGCACAGCCTTGCCGAGTGTGAGTGACCAGCTCCATCCAGCCTTGCACTTGGGAAGATGGGGGGGAGCCAGCGGCTGGGGGAGGAGGGAGGAGGGAGGAGCAGGTGAACGGGAGGCCACCCTCCCTCTCCCCAACCGCCTCGAAGGGGTGGGGCCCAGAGGACAGGGGACCATTGTTCCCCCTCGCCCCCCACGCTAGAAGGGGGTGGGGCCCCAGCCACACAGGGCAGGAGCGTGGCTCTAAGGGTTTGAAATGACATGCTACTCTGCTCAGACCGCTGGCCCGAAACAGATCGCTGAGACTCAGCGCCGGAACACAACGACCGCCCGGTTCTGCTCACAGGGTCCCAGCGACGGCAGGGCCTGGGGCAGGGGCCCCGACGGGGTACAGGCAGCACCTCTCTGCTCTGCACAGCTGGGGGCGCGGCTGGGAAGGCTCGAGTGGGGGGCGCGTGACCCGAAGGGCGGGGTGCCCTCATACACAGGTCTGATGCCGGCACCGAACACCCTGAGGCTGGCTTCAGCTGGGCCAAGCATCGGGGCACCCCACCAGGACTTCCCTCATGTGCCCCCACATAGGTCCCCACATGCCCCCAACATGGTCCCCGATGCCCCGTACAGCCCCACGTGGCATCCTGCATGTGCCCCCTACATGCCCCTCACATGGTCCTCACCTGCCCTCCACTGACCCCCAGTTCCCGCCTGTTCCCCACATGTCCTCCACCTGACTTCCGCTGTGACCCCTACACGGTCCCCCTCCATGTGCCATCCACACAGTCCCCAAGTGCCCCACATGCCCTTCCTGCAGGCCCCCCACGGACAACCACAGGCCCAGTGGCTGGGCACAGTGGCTGCGCAGGCGCGTCCGGCAGGCAGGGTGGGCACTGCACGTCGCCTCTGGCCCTGCCCGGAAACCCCTAGCGGCCCTGGGTCCCCGGTCTGGTCGCTAAGGCAGCCCAGAGCCGAGGGGAGGAAATCTCCCAGTGGCATGGCGACCACAGGGCCATGTGCCTCTGCGCCAGCACGTGGAAGGCAGGGGCCCCCTAAAACCGTCCCAATGCAGCCTGACACAGTGGGGTAAATGCCCGTTTGAGGCTGGGCCAATGAACTTTCCAGAAAGGCCAGGACGGCCCCTGGGTCTCTGTCGGACTCAGCTCAGCCACAGACAGCTGGGGAGCAGCTGGTTGTGGCCCGGGGCCCTGGTTTACCGCTCTGCCTTGAAGCCTGGGTACCAGGTGGCCCGCTCTGCGACACTGCCCCAGCAGGTGGCGCCAGGCCACTGCCAGCAGCTCCTAGGCTCGCAGCCAGACCTGGGGCCTGCCTGGGGAAGGGGTCATGGGGAGCACAGAGAGTGAGGTGGGGACCCCCACCAGGGCAAGCCCGTGACCTAACACACATGTCGTGGGGGGGCCTCCAGGGCCCTGCTGCTGAGCTGGCCCTGAGGACACAGCGCCGGTCCTCGGGGCTCCTGCCCTGGCTAGGTCACCACTGTCACCTAGCGCTTCACCCAGCATGCGTGGTGTTGCTCTGGGAGGCTTTTGGAGCTGTTGAAACGCGTGCACGCATGGACGAGTCACAAGGTGGAAAAGCATCTTACCGTGGTGAGCAAACAGCCGATGGAGAAGACAGGCCACCGACAAACCTTTGCAGCTTTGTGGGGAGGGAGTGTAGCCTGGAGAGTGGTCAGAGTTCCCCCGCCCAGGGTCGGGGTGCCGGGGGAGGGGTGGCACCAGCCAGAGGCGGCTTCCCAGAGAAGGGGACATTTGACGGGGTCCTGAAGGGCGTGTAGGAGCCCGCTGGGTGGAGGCGGGGCAGAGACACAAGTCCGGAGAGCGAAGGCAAACACAAAGGAGCAAATCGTGGACCAGAGCCGGGGGCTCCCTCACAGAGCTGGGGCGGGCAGCTGTGCGGGGCGTCCCAACAGGAGAGGGCTGGACCAGGGGCTGGGAGGGGAACTACCCCGGCAGGACGGGGGGCAGAGACCCCGTCCGCACAGAAGGTGCGTGTTAAGAGACACTTCTTAAAATAGTCCCCTTCCGTCCCCGCCTCTCCTGCTGCTGCCTCACAGCTGCCCTGGACACTTCAAAGCCCTTTGGGCCTCAGGCCTTCTCGTCACTCTGTCCCCTCTCCATCCGGGCCCCGCCAGACCGTCCTCACCAGCAGGGCGGGAGCTGAAGAGCCAGGACCACACGTGCCACTGATATCAAGCCTTCCTACGTGACAGGGAAGGGATGTGGGCGGGTCGGGGTTAGAGCTCAACTGGGTGACATGCAGTCACTAAGCTCCTTCAGTGGGTGGAGAGGCTGGTGGCCCCGGTGATCGGCCAGGAGGGGGGCGACACCCAGTTGCGTTCTGTGAAGGGTG
>NW_011888938.1:1420079-1422822 GCF_000151845.1 Pteropus vampyrus
GCATCTTACCGTGGTGAGCAAACAGCCGATGGAGAAGACAGGCCACCGACAAACCTTTGCAGCTTTGGGGGGAGGGAGTGTAGCCTGGAGAGTGGTCAGAGTCCCCCCGCCCAGGGTCGGGGTGCCGGGGGAGGGGTGGCACCAGCCAGAGGCGGCTTCCCAGAGAAGGGGACATTTGACGGGGGTCCTGAAGGGCGTGTAGGAGCCCGCTGGGTGGAGGCGGGGCAGAGACACAAGTCCGGAGAGCGAAGGCAAACACAAAGGAGCAAATCGTGGACCAGAGCCGGGGGCTCCCTCACAGAGCTGGGGCGGGCAGCTGTGCGGGGCGTCCCAACAGGAGAGGGCTGGACCAGGGGCTGGGAGGGGAACTACCCTGGCAGGACGGGGGGCAGAGACCCCGTCCGCACAGAAGGTGCGTGTTAAGAGACACTTCTTAAAATAGTCCCCTTCCATCCCCGCCTCTCCTGCTGCTGCCTCACAGCTGCCCTGGACACTTCAAAGCCCTCTGGGCCTCAGGCCTTCTCGTCACTCTGTCCCTTCTCCATCCTGGCCCCGCCAGACCGTCCTCACCAGCAGGGCGGGAGCTGAAGAGCCAGGACCACACGTGCCACTGATATCAACCCTTCCTACGTGACAGGGAAGGGATGTGGGCGGGTCGGGGTTAGAGCTCAACTGGGTGACATGCAGTCACTAAGCTCCTTCAGTGGGTGGAGAGGCTGGTGGCCCCGGTGATCGGCCAGGAGGGGGGCGACACCCAGTTGCGTTCTGAGAAGGGTGCCTGAGAAGCTGGCCTCAGAGCGTCCAGAAGTGAAGTCAGCGACCAAGACTGGAACCGCCAGCCCCCGGGAGACAGACAGCCACTTCCACGTGTGTGGACCTTGCAGAGTCTCTGAACTTGACAGAATTCAGGCGGATGAAACTTGCCAGCTACATCCAAGGGGCAGAAGTGTCTCTCTCTCCCAACACCTCAACGGGATTAAAATATTTAAAAAACGTCTGCATGGGTCTCTCTGTGGCTGGGTAAGCTCCGATGGAGCCTCCCGTCCCACGGTCTTCATGTCCGTCAGTCTCCCCAAGAGCCCGGACACTGCAGACACTTCATTGGAGGTTTGAGCTTTGGTGGCCGCCACGAGTCCGAGTAGCCACGCTGAGCTGGGGGCGGGAGGTGGGCGCGGCCACAAAGGAAGTTTTCTCGAAGACCCGGGGCCCACCTCACTGTGACGCTGGTGGCATCAAGGACACTGGAGGGCAGCACCTAAGAGGTTGTCTTGAACAGTGCGGGAAAACGGAAGTGACAAATCAAGACGGACCGACAGTGGCAAGGGGGGCTCTGCTTTAGTAGCCTGCGATGACCGTGACTCTGTAGACGAGGCTGTCATTCAGAAACGCCACACTGCGAACGGTCACGACTGGGCAGTAAGGAAAGCCCTATCTGAGAGGCGGTCAGTGCTTCATCCAGCCAAAGAGGTCGACGTGGTTCTGGAAACTTCACTGGCGGTCGTGGAGGTGGTTTTGTTGGGAATGACAGCTCTGGTTGTGGAGGAAACTTCAGTGGTCGAGGTGGCTTTGGTGGCAGCCGTGGCGGTGGAGGCCATGGTGGCAGAGGTGGATGGCGATAATGGACTTGGTAATGCCAGAAGCAATTCTGGAGGTGGCGAGAGCTGCAATGATTTTGGCAAATTAACAGTCTTCACATGCTGGACCCTTGTGGGGTGGAAACTGGAAGCAGCAGCTCTGGCCTATGGTGGTGGAGGCCAAGCTGGCTGTGTGGTTCCAGCAGGGGCGGCATCGGCAATGGCCGTGGCAGTGATGGCCGTGGCAGGTTTTAATCACCGCCAGGAAGCAGCTGAGCGGGACGGGACAGCCAGAGAACTGTCCCGAAAGCCGCAGGTTATAATGGATTTCCAAACTCAGCCGAGCGCGGTGGTGGCAGGTGGTGGCCGGGCCTCGTGGCCACAAGGAAGACGTGTTTCAGGTGAGACTCATGTGTATGGGTAAAAAACTCGAGGACCGCATTTGTGGCTAATTGTGTAACAGCTTATTTTTTATTCTGATGAAAGTTTAAAGCATTCCGACAAAGAGTTTTAACGTAAATTTATTGATCATGACGCGGAATAAATGAGTCTTTAAAAAAATAATATGTGACCAAGACTTGGAACTTTTAAGAAGTGTCTCCTTCTCCTGGGAAAGGGCAACCCCGGGCCTGTGCAAACTCAGCCAGCGCCCTGACTCCCTACATTTGGGGATGTGTGGCCACAGATGGGGTCTGCCAGCCCACGCACCCCGACCCCTCGGGCTCCGGCTCCCCGCCCCACCCCGGTGCCCGACAGCAGCGCTCCGGGTCCAGGCCCCGGGACGAGCCCTCCGCAGCCGCGGGCCGAACGACACCGCCCTCAGCCCCGCCCTCAGCCCCGCCCACAGCCTCGCGCCTGCGCGCTGCCGACCAAGTAGGTCACCCCCGGCGCGCGCGCAGACACACTATCTGCGCCTGCGCGGCCGGCGTCGTACGCGGGGCGGCGACGTCGGTGTGACGTCATGGGGCGAGAGTCGCGCACGCAAGCACGCACGCACACACGCCAGCCTGGGAAACGTCGAGTTCCGGGGCGTTGAGAGCCAGCCCCAAGCTGGGGGAGAGGGAGGCGCTCTCGGTGTCGCAGCGGACGGAGGGGCGTGAGGAAAGGCCTACGGTGGCCGCAAAGGGACGGCTACGGCTCCCACGCTGGGCCAAACGCCGCCAGCCTCC
>NW_011888938.1:1422872-1423174 GCF_000151845.1 Pteropus vampyrus
GTGTCGCAGCGGACGGAGGGGCGTGAGGAAAGGCCTACGGTGGCCGCAAAGGGACGGCTACGGCTCCCACGCTGGGCCAAACGCCGCCAGCCTCCGGAGCCCCGGGCCCTTCGGGGCGGGTGGGGACTCTTGAGGTATCGGGCCCCGCAGCCGCCGCGCCGTAGGCACCATGCGGCCGCCCTGCTCCTGGAGCCCCGAGGGACACGGGGGTCCGCAGGCCGGGACGCTGGCGCGGAGAGGGCACCCGGTGAGCGGCCGAGTGGGCGGGGGTGGCCCCGGCGTCTCCAGGGCAACGAGCGCGG
>NW_011888938.1:1423258-1429988 GCF_000151845.1 Pteropus vampyrus
GGAGCCCGGGGCGGGCGGCGGGGTGGAGCCGCTCCCCGGCGTGCCCGCGCGCCTCGGCCTTGGCCGCCTGTCCCCCACCTCCAAGCCCGTGGCGCAGACGTCTTGGGAACCGTGAGCTCGGGCCAGGTGGTGATCGGAGGATGGCCGCGTCCCCGCAGCGTGCAGGGAGTGAGGGGCGGCTGCGGAGTGAGTGACCCTCCAGACGAGGCATCGACTGTCTGAACGCCATTCTTGGAGGTGGCAGGCCGAGACGAGGGGAAGCCTGGCTCAGCGCAGGTTCTGGCCGAACCCTGCGGGCCAGGGGAGGGGTGGACGTGCCCGGTCCCCAGTCCCCCGCCTGTGGCCGGAGCCGCGCTTGGTCGCACATTCGTTCCGGCCAGCGCTGGGGAGGGAGCTCGCAGAAGTTCCCTGCGGGGCGCCAGGCCGCAGCCCATCCGGTGGGGGGTAGCCCCCCGGCAATGGCTCCTGAGAGCCTGTGACCAGCTTTGCTGCTTAGACTTCACCTTCTCCTCTTCCAGCGCTTCGTCTGCACCCACAGATCATTTGCGCAGGATGTAAGAGGCAGTTCGTTACTAGGTACAACTAGAGAGCCCCTTGCTAGTTCTGCTTCCCCGCGGCCCAGGGCTGGCCATCCCACGCGTCAGCTGTCGCCCACCCTGCCAGGCATGGTCAGGCCTTCGCCTGTAGTGCGGGCCTCCCACCGCACCCCTGAGGTCACAGTGCTGTGGCAGTGCTGTCTGGTCCCCCCAACTTCCGTGTGAAAAGTTGAAGCAAACTGGTCCGTCTGTGCCCTGTGGGCACCCCTCACCCTCATCTAGGTCCTGTCGTGGGATCCCACTGAGAGGCTTTTATTCACCCTGGGTAAAGTGGCCCCAGAAGTCCAGGCAGGGCGGGGCACCCAGATAACAGCAAGAGGGTGTCCAGGGAAGTGGGCTGGCATCCAGCCCGGCGGAAGCTAAGAGGAGCCAGGGTCGGTTCCTGTTGGCCCCCCGCTGTTCCAGCACTGACTGCCCCCGGGGCCCTTGGGCCACCACCCTAGCCCTTCCTCCCAGTGTCGCTGGTGGAATTGGCACTTTTGGTTTCCGTGTGATTGCGGGTCCCTGAAGAGGGTCCTCGTTAGCGTTTGTGGCACATCCTGCATCCTAGCCTTGGTTTCCCTGTGGCCCAGGGCTGGCTGATGTCCCAGACAGGGCCGCGCTCGCCGGCTCATCCCCAGGCTGACTGGTTCCTCTGCTTGTCCGCTCCCGCAGGCCCGCGCCTCCCCCGGGGCTCAGCTGCCGGCTGCCAGGCCTAGGGGCCCATGACGCCTATGCTGACCGCCGCCTGGACGCCGCCTCCGCCGCGAGCTAGCGCCGCCGCGCAGGCCCCAATGCCGGTCATGCCCATCCCGCGGCGGGTGCGCTCCTTCCACGGCCCGCACACCACCTGCCTGCACGCGGCCTGCGGGCCGGCGCGCGCCTCGCGCCTGGCGCGCACCAAGTACAACAACTTCGACGTGTACGTGCGGGCGCGCTGGCTGTACGGCTTCATCCGCTTCCTGCTCTACTTCAGCTGCAGCCTCTTCACCGCCGCGCTCTGGGGCGCGCTGGCCGCCCTCTTCTGCCTGCAGTACCTGGGCGTGCGCGTCCTGCTGCGCTTCCAGCGCAAGCTGTCGGTGCTGCTGCTGCTGCTGGGCCGCCGGCGCGTGGACTTCCGCCTCCTGAACGAGCTGCTGGTCTACGGCATCCACGTGACCATGCTGTTGGTCGGGGGTCTGGGCTGGTGCTTCATGGTCTTCGTGGACATGTGAGGGCCCACGGCGTGGCTCCCGGGCTTGTGTGCTGTGACCGTGGGGGTCTATGCCTCACCGGTTCTCTTCCTGTGGGGTAGGTCAGGGCCCTGTGCTCCACCCTGCATCCTACAGACAGGTCTGCAGACATGGCCGCACTCTCGGCTCTGGCCCGGGAGAGGAAGGGGCTGAGACTTCTGCGAAGGGGACGCTGCGCCCCGCCTCCTGCTGGCTTTCTCCTCTGACCCTCCTGTGCGTGCATTCCGGTGCAGCTGCCCGGGCCACCCCCCTGTGGTCCAGCCTGCACTTTCCAGGCTGTGCTGCGGGGGGCCCGTCGCTCCAGTCTGCACTCGGAGAGCCTCTGTCACTGCCCCTTCTCCAGGACGTTGGCATCACCAGTGGAGTGCAGGCCCCTGGGAGGGATGTGTCGCCCAGGAGCAAATGGGGGGGGGTCTTCCAGGCCACGCACCCCAACCCCCGCCCAGCCCTAGGGGAGCGTCAGGCACACCAGCGGGTCACCGCACTGCCACAGAGCTGTTCACTCCCGCACAGCCCCTCCTCCACCTGCCACCCCGAGAGGTGGTGGGGGTCTTGCTGCCAGGCCCAGCTTCAGGGTCACCTGGGTTTGCACGGGCACAGCATGGCAGGGAGTCACGGCCTCGCAGGCAGTGCAGCCTCGCCCGGGCAGGCCTGCGTGGGTCGGCGTCTCTTCAGGGTTGGGGGGACAGCTCAGTTCCTTTCTGCTTTTGGGGGTGCTTTTGGTCTCTTCCTGTGTGGGAATGTCCAGAGTTGAGCCTTCTGTGTCTGGAAGAGACAGATGCTACAGGTCTGGGGAGGCGCACCAAGGCCCTTAGGTGCGACCAGGGCACATGGTCAAACCCTGTGTTTAAAAGCACGTCTTAGGGTCGAGGATGCATCTGTCAGCGAGAGGCCCCGCTGCCCCTTTGTTCCAGCCCCGGCCACGGCCAGAGCAACTATGGCGAGCAGAGATGGTCGTGGGTGAGGACTGGTGGCCAGGAAAAAGTGAAGCACAGTGGCCTGGGGGCAGCTTTCGGTCCCAGAGGACAGTGCACTCCAGAGGGCCAGCGTCCTGTCCAGACCCCTCTCTGGCCTTCTCCATCAGAGGGGGACCGGGTGGCCATGTGGACTAGTGGCCACCATGGGCCTTGTCAGCAAGTGAGAAGGACATCTGAATAATGATGCCGGGACAACAGGTAGAGATCGGGGACAGGACATAGGGCCCCATATTGAAGATGACAGGTCGCCACTGCTTCAGCCAAGTTGTCCCCACACCCCCTGGCAGGCCGGTGGCTAGGGGAAACTGTCAGGGCAGTTGTCCGCTGCTGGAAGAAAACCCCAGTCAGGTAGAGAAAGCAAAAAATACTTGGCTGTAAACCGTGCTCTTTAATTTGTAGCCAGCTCTGGCGGACGATTGTCACCCTGAGGTCAGTGGGAAGGCTCCTCCGGAAGGTGCAGACGGCGGGTGAGGAGCTACCTGCGTGGACCCCACTTCTCAGCGCTGCAGAGAACCTTTTGCACTAAATCATGCTGTTTCCTAAAAGCTTTGTTTGTGTTGATTATCCCACGTTTCTCAGACCCTCCGAAGCCCCCCTCGCTGAGGCGGCAGGAGGGGTCTGGCTGTGCCACCTCGAGTCTCAGAGTGGCGGGGCCAGGAGTTAGGATGCTCACCATGAAGCTGCTTGGTGTCTCGAGTGCCTGTTAAATTCTTATGAAACGAGCCACCTGCATTAAACTTATTTTTTTAACATGTTAATGGAGTGGTCGCTTAAAGCTCAGAAAAATTTCTTTTTTTAAGGATGTGAACAATCAAAAACAAGTGGGCATGTTTTAAAGCAGTCACCGTGATAGTCGTGGGGATTCCGCAGCGGAGTCTGCCTGGGGCATTTGGCAGGGCGGGTGGTGAGGGTCTCGGCCGCCGGGGGCTTCGCTTTTGATGGGAGAGCTGGGGAACCGGCCCGCGGCCTGCGGGGACGGCAGAGGGGGCGGGTTTGACAAGTTCTGGCCGAGGCTCCGTGGGGCCGCTGCTTCCAGGCCGGGGTCTCCTGTCCGTGGCCCTGGGATGGGCCGAGGGCCACCGTTGCCCACAGGCTCCGGGTGCTGCCAGGAGCGCAGGTGTGGGCACAGGTGAACGCGCAGGCGGCCATGCTGGCTCCCTGGGCGTGGCTTCCGGGGCCGTCTCCCCACCGCGGCCTCCCCTGGGCCTCCCCACCGACTGCGCCTTGTTTGCGGTGGGTGGGAGTCATTCCCTCCGCGGTTCTCCGGGCCAGCGCTGTCCAACGAGACTGCTCCACAGTGGCTGTGCTGCCCAGCGCAGGAGCCACCGGCCCCTCGGGGCCACTGAGCGTGGGAACCAGGGCTGAAGTCCGATGGGATTGGCCACACGTGGCTCGAGGCCAGGGGCCCGCACGGGCTGGGTCATAACCGTGTTTGGTGTGCCGTGAGCCGGTCTGTTCTCTGGGCTTCGTTAACCCGATGCTCCCTGTGTGAGTCACCGTTCTCTGAGGACGTGGAGTGACGGGCCAGGGAAGGCGGGCTGCGTGTGGCTGCTCAGTGCCACAGCCTGGGAACCCGGGCGGCAGCAGTCCTGGGACCAGAGACGTGGAGGGCGGCTTCCCGGGGCAGGCACATTTGCACATTTGCCGAAATGTCTGTCTCGGAGCAGACTTACTTGCCCGTTGTGGGCTCCACATCTCTGTGAGAAAATGGGAATGATCGGAGGCTTCTGGAAGCTTCCAGGGGCTGTGAGGAGTCCGGCTCAGGATGAGAAACCTGGCCTGAGTCTTGGTGTCACCATGGTGTCACCTATAAGGGGCGGGGCACTGGTTAGGAGGCAGGTTAACACTTACAAAGCCTCAGTCCCTAGCTGTGCCTCCCCACCCCCCAAATGGCCCAGGGTCCGCCTCCGCGGGAGGGAGGGGACCAGGGAGAGCTGGCAGCTCAGACTCATGACCTGGGAGGGGTGAGGGTGGTCACCTGCTGCCCGATGCACAGCAGGCCGTGAAGTTGGGGACTCAGGCCCAGGTGAGTGAGTTGGAACAGTGGCCCAAAGGTTCTGAGGTGGCAATACCACCGGGCGGTGACAGCACTCGGACAGCCATGGTGGCGGTGGGCTGTTGATTTGGGGTCAGAAGCTGGGGGCCGAAGTTCCGTCTTCGGCCCGAAGGGTGGAGGAGGGCGGGCAGGCCTGGACGGAGCTGCGCAGTGACCGCGGATAAGGGCGCTGACCGTGGCGGAGCAGCAGTGTCCGGGGAGGCAGCGGCCAGGCACGGGGGGGCGGGCACAGAGGCCGCGGCCCGGGAGGGCGGTGGTCATAGCGGGAGGGTGCTGCCTGGCAGGGGGACAGTGCCTGGGGGCGGCAGGTCAGGGTCAGAGGTCAGGGCCCAGACAGAAGCAGGGTGGAGGAGGGAGAGGACATGCGCCTCCCTTGAACCAAGGTCGGGAGCTGAGGGTTGGTGGGGGGAGCCGAAGCTAGTGCCTCGGTGGCCACCACCCGCTGAGCTGGTGCTTGGGAACTTCTAGAAACCAGAGGCTCGTCTGACAATGCCTAGGTGTGTTCGGTCCTGGCAGGGTGGACAAGCTGGCCCGGAAGATGCCCTCTTTGCCCGCCCCCAACCCCCGCCGGGCCTCCCCCTCCCTGCCCTCCTGGGTGGTGGCAGCAGGCTAGACACGGGGAGGGACACAGCCCCCCCCCCGAGACTGACGCAGCTGCTGCAGAGGACAGGGCCGCGCACTGGGGCTCCCACGGGCCGTCGCTGTTCCCTGACCTTGAGAGGTCCCCTGGCTTCTGCCTGGGATTGGATGCGGGAGGGAGTGGATGGCAGGCTCGGGTGCTGATTCGGCACTTTCTGGGGAGGGCCCTCTGTCCTTCCGTCTGCAGTGGCCTCCTCTCTTTCTCCCTTCGATGTCACTTGGAAAGGGTCCTCTGCACCAGCCCCCAGTCGCTCCCCCCCCCCCCGGAAGGCCCTGCCCCTTGAGCCCTGGGAGGCTGCGTAGGTGCTCAGGAACCACTTCCAGAGCCACCCCCGCAGGCTGGCACAGCTCCCCGAGAGCTCCCGAAGAGGAGTGCCCCACCTCACCAGCATCCTTGCCCGGGAGGGAACAGGGACATACAGGGACATACGGGTGCCGCTGATTCAGCAGCTCCTGGCTGCGCCCCTCCCCCAGCCCCAGCCGGGCAGCATGCCCAGGCATGCTGGCAGCTATGTCACACGGGGCCTCTGGCAGGGCTGCTGTGGCTCTCGGTGTGTGGCCCGCACTGCGCCTGGGGGTTGGCAGGCTGATGCTGGGGGCAGGGCTGGTGCAGGCTTTTGCCAGGTGCCCCGAGGGGGCGGGCCCGCTGCAGGCGGCTGTGGGTGAGCTCAGGAAGCGGGCCGGAAGCGAGTGCGTCCTCAGCCAAGAGATGGCCGTGTTGCGTGCTGGCCGGCCAGGCCACATGCAGTCTCCCGGGAGCCTAGGTTGGGGGCAGAGCTCCTCTGTCTCTGGCCATCTAACCTGGTCACCCGCCACCCAGACCTGGGGCACAGACAGGCCAAAGGGATGAGGACCAGCCAGCCGATGGGAGCAGCCTGGGCCAAGGGCCCTGCCTGGCTTTGGTTTGCCCCTGACGGCAGCGGGAAGCCCAGAACAGCCGGCGGCCTGGGTGACCTAGGGCCGGAAGGGGCTGCTGCTGCTGTGGATTTGGTCCTGTGACACAGGCCTGAGTGGCAGCCTTCCTCACTGTCCCAGCACAGAGAGGGCTGTGGGCGTGGGGTGACCCTGGGAGAGGGGTGGGGAGCAGCGTCAGCCTGGAGTCCAGGAAGAGCGGGGGGAGGAGGGGCAACGGGCACCCCATGAACAGTTCGCCCGCTGGAGGTGGCAGTCCTGCTGCCACCCTCCCCTGGTGGCTGGTCGGACGCTGTCTTCAGATCTTCAGACGAAGGCCCTGAGGCCGACGTGCGTGCC
>NW_011888938.1:1430038-1434766 GCF_000151845.1 Pteropus vampyrus
CAGCCAGCCGATGGGAGCAGCCTGGGCCAAGGGCCCTGCCTGGCTTTGGTTTGCCCCTGACGGCAGCGGGAAGCCCAGAACAGCCGGCGGCCTGGGTGACCTAGGGCCGGAAGGGGCTGCTGCTGCTGTGGATTTGGTCCTGTGACACAGGCCTGAGTGGCAGCCTTCCTCACTGTCCCAGCACAGAGAGGGCTGTGGGCGTGGGGTGACCCTGGGAGAGGGGTGGGGAGCAGCGTCAGCCTGGAGTCCAGGAAGAGCGGGGGGAGGAGGGGCAACGGGCACCCCATGAACAGTTCGCCCGCTGGAGGTGGCAGTCCTGCTGCCACCCTCCCCTGGTGGCTGGTCGGACGCTGTCTTCAGATCTTCAGACGAAGGCCCTGAGGCCGACGTGCGTGCCTGAAAGGTCAGCTGTGTAGTGACCGGCACTCGCTCCGCAGGGTACTAACTAACGCCTGCTGGCCGAGATGCTGCATGAACGCTCATGGAGAAATCCATCAGTCCAGCCTGACAGCGAGGTGCCGATGTCACAGAGAGAGGAGCCGTGAGCGGCTGGGTGGCCTTTGCGGGGGGTGTCCCCTGTTCTGTGAGGGGCTGGGCTCTGGACTGTCCAGAACAGGTGACATCACCTAGGAGCCCGTGAGCTGGGCGGGGCTGTGGACCCTGCCCTTCCAGGTGGACCCAGAAGAAGCTGGCTGCCCCTCCTCGGACAGGCAGGAAGTGGTGACATTCCTGCTCTCACTGGGGTGGGGAGACCGGGACACTGGGAGGTGGCCAGTCTGGGCCCCGGGGCCAGGCACAGCCAGGCGTGCGGGCCGGCATGGCCAGTCGTTCTGGGAGGCCCACGTACAAGCTGGGCTCAGAGCTGCCTGGCCCCGGCCCCCGCGCCCCCACTGGTAGGAATGTTTCTGCCACTCTGACCACGGGAAGCTCTGGAGAAGGGGCCATGTGACAGACAGCATGCACCGCCAGCTGTCTCCAGTGGCACCCACGGGCACCGTGCCCTCTCGCCGCACCGCCGCCTTGGCTGATGGCACTGGCCTTGCTCTGGCCCCCGGACCCAGCTGGCGCCCCTGCTCCCACTGCCTCCCAAGCGACCCTGGGGACAGGTGCTCTGCCCCACTGCTCGGCTCCAGCTCCGCTGTTTGGAACCTAGGGGCCTCTGCACCCTGCCACCTGCCCAGGGCAGCGGGGTGCAGGGGGAGACAGCCCTCGGGTGATGTAAAGCTGGTTGAAGTGTGAATTCGTTATGTAGAACAGCACCGTGACAGACGTGGTCACGCGGATTATGTGTCTGCTTCAAATTGCCTTGCGATAACCCACGTGTTCTCCTGGCTCCCTCCATGCACAGAAGTCCGCAACAAACTCGATTATGCGCCGTAATGTCCCACCTGGGTCTGACTTAGCCTGCACTCGGCATCCACCTGTGTCCTGAGCAGGCGCCCGCCCGAGAGGACCGTCTCAGAGCAGCTGCCATTCTGTTGGAACCCACTGCCCTCCTCCCGCCATGCAGCCGGGGTGTGCGCGTGCCTGTGCGTGCACACTCCTGCGTGTGTGCATGCCTGTGTGCACACTCCTGTGTGTGCACGTGTGCATATGCCTATGTGCACACGTGTATGTGTGCACACACCTGCGTTGGTGCACGTGCCTGTGTGCGCACATGTGCGTGTGTGCACAAGCCTGCATGCACGTGTGTTTGCCTGTGCGCACATGCCTGTGTGCTGGTACACATGCCTGTGTGTGCGTGTGCGCACGCACATGCGTGTATGCCCATACCTGCATGTGTGTGTGCACATGCGTGTGCACGTGCCTGTGTGTGTGTGCGTGTTTTCCACTGTCCTCAGTGCCCGGTCCTGGCCCCATTCACCAGCGTCGGGCCAGGCGGTGTGGACGGGTCCCGGCCCCGCCCTCTGATCTTCATGCGCCAGATGCTGTGGAGAGAACAGAGCCACGGTCCCCACCTCCTTGCCGAGAAAGCAGCCTGTCTGCCCTGCAAGGCTTGGTGCTCGGGCCAGTGGGTCCGGGGCCCAGCTGATTCACACGAAGCAAGACCTTGTTCCGGCCGCCATACTGCGCGCACGGTGTCTGTCCTCCACGGCTGGCTCTTCCTGTGAGATAAGGGAGAGGAAGTCGGGGGCAGCTGGACTCGCAGCCCAGAGGGGCAGGGCGGCTGGACACGGCTCTGCCCAGAACGGGAGGGCAGAGGGCAGCCCAAGGCCAGCGCTTGCCCCCGTGGATGGGAGCTGCAGAGGGGTGTGGGCTGCCCCATGAGTGGCAGCTCTTGCTGGCCCTTCTCAGGGGAAGGTGCCAGAAGCCAGAAGTCAAGGCAGAAAGGCCCTCAGCGGCCCACACGCATCCCCGGCCTTGACCTCAGGGAGCCGTCCTGCAGGTCAGCCTGTCGAGCGAATGACCGGATGACTCAGTGGGGTTGTCCTGTCTCCGTCGTCCGGGCTGCTGTGACGGACGCCAGACTGGGGGGCTCTTGGGGGGCTCTCGGGGGGCTCTCAGACACCAGACATTTGCTTCTCGCCGTGTTGAGGCTGAGAGTCCAGGATCCTGGTGCCGGCGGCTTTGGTGTCTGGGGAGGGCCCGCTTCCCGGTTCGTGGCTGGCTGGCTTCTCTCCGCGTCCTCACAGAGGGGAAGGGACACTAATGCCATTCATGGGGGCCCCACACTCGCGACCTGATCACCTCCCAAAGGCCTCACCTCCTAATACCTTCACCTGGAGTTAGGATTTAGCATAGGAATTCGGGGGGTGGGTGGGGTACACGCATTCAGATGGCAGCGTGTGCCATGTGTCTGCAGGGCCGAGTGCTCGGCAGGCTGTCTGAAGAACCATGTCCACGGCCGCCCAGCGCTCTGTGAGCTGGGGCTCACGGGCATGCCGTCTCCCCCCGGAGGTGTCTGCAGCAACGGGCGCGCGGCCCCACCGTTCGGGCCCCGGGCCCCGGAAGCGCCTTCCACTCATGTGTCCTGCGCATCTGTCTCCAGCAGCTGCCGCTGAAGCCTTTCCCGAGCACCTTCTGGCCCCCTCTGCAGGGAGTGCACCCAGCTCTCCCTGCACCCCGCAGCGGGCATGGCCACCCCGAGATGTCATGCCCACCTGGCGTGTCCCGGCCATAGGTCCCTCTCGGGAGCGGGCGATCACTGAGCTGCCCCCCCCTCAGCCTCTCTGGAGCAGCTGCACACGGCCTCAGAGATAGGACAGGAAGCGGGAGGCTGGAGGGGGCCGTCTACTCGGGGGGGGGCGCACAGAAAGCAGCGCGCTGCCCCGATTCACGCACTGTGAGCCGCGGGCAGGACCCCCAAATACCCACCCAGTGGCTCCGAACCCACCTCACAGGGGCCCGCAGCTGTCCGAGCTGACCCCCTTGGGCTGCAGGTAGAGGCCACGCTCCCCCTGGCCAGTGCATCTGCCCCGCAGGCCCGGCAGCGTGGTTTCCGGTACCTGTGCAGACGAGTCCGCCACCTCCAGCTCCCGCCCTGCTTGTCCTCACCCCGGCCTAGGCCACCCAGCCCATGGCCGTTCGGGGCCTGGGAGGCAGAGCTGGATGCTCCAGGACCAGGCTTCCCTGGGGGGTCAGCTCCAGGTGACCAGGGGGCTGCAGGGGGTGGCCTGGTGGAAGGCAAACCTTCACGTCCAGAGCAGCCTTCGACACTTCCAGCTGCTAGATGAGGCCATGCTCTCGGTGTAGTGCTGGGGCTGGGGCTGGAGCTGGGATGGGGAACCTCTGGTCCACTCCCCACCACAGGCCTAGCACTGAGCTGCAGGCTCCCCTGAACCCTGGTGTAGAGGTGCCCGCTGTGCGCCCCACACCAGGCCCTGGCTCAGCTGCCGCTGGAGTAGGGTCTGTGCACTGCCAGAAGTCAGCGCTGGAGAAACCGGGGGCACCGAGTCCCTGACAGGGGGTGCAGCACCCAGGGGTCCTGGCTCTGGCCTCCCAGGGGACTTCCGGGGTCTCTGCTGTCTGCAGCCGATTTGTGCCTCAGCTGCAGACCCAAGTCGAGGGTGGGAGGGAGAGGAAACATCGCATCCCCACCCCGGGCTGTGGGGTGAATGAGGCAGTGAAAACGAGGGTGGCCTCCCAGGCCTCGGAAGCAGGTGGGCCACGTGCAAACAGGGTTAAACGCCGCACCCCTGCGTCCTGCAGCTCTGCATCGCACCCAGACGGCCCTCCCAGTGGGGGGGGCAGCTTCCTGGGCGGTTGAGGAGAAGCGCCGTGTCCCTCCCACCTGCTGCACACGAGCCAGGTGAACGTCCTGCCCCAGGAGCAGCCCTGGGCTGGCGGGAGAGGGGCAGGCTCCTCCACCGCCCAGGGGGGGTGGCCCGCGGCCTCCGTGCCCTGCTGTCTCTGGCTGGAGCTCTCCCTGGCTCCTGCCTCCCCCGTGTGTGTGTCCTGAGTGCATGGCGACAGGAGTCCTCACGGGCGGTGCTCCCCAAGACGCACCCTGGGCTTCTGGCAGACAGGGCCGGGGCATGTGGCGAGCAGTGACCCGCTGTCTCAGCAGCAGGGCGGTGGCCCCGGCCCAGCGTCCAGCAGGAGCTCAGAGGTGCTGGCTTCCTGCCCTGCCCTGCGGCCTGTGGAGTCGAAGCCGAGGCCCCCACGATGCTCCCCACCTCCCCCAGCCGCACAGGGGCACCAGCTCCTTTGCAGGATGTTCTGGATTGTTCTGGGTGCGTTCCTGGAAGCCCGGCCCCCCTCCCGGCCCTTCCAGTGGTTTTGTAGGGC
>NW_011888938.1:1434816-1435322 GCF_000151845.1 Pteropus vampyrus
GCAGCCACAGGGGGCCCCTCGACTCAGACCGCCCACCCGGCCTTGACGCCACCTGCCTGCCCCACGCCACCCTCAGAGGCCAACGTGGCCAGGCTCGGCAGCACAGCCCCTCCGCACCCTCCTGGGTCAAGCCATGCCTGCCGTCCACCCCAGCACGGACAGAGCTGGCGGGAGCTGGGAGGGTGGGTGGACTTGCCTGTCGAGGGGCACGGATGCTGGGCGCTCGTTTCCCAGGAGAGCGAGGTTCAGCAGGGACCCCAAAGGTGAGGGAGGGCCCCGCCCACAGTTGGCCCCCATGCGGTCAGGGGCCAAGGGGGCAGAGTGGACGCATCACTCCCTGCCCCTCGGGACGCCCCGAGGGCAGCACCGCGGGGCGCGGCAGCGTGGGCTGAGCGTGGGCACCAGGCCGGCTCTCGCCAGCCTGGCCTGCCTGCCGTGCGGACCTCGCCCCCTCGGCCGCCCCGGAACACCGACGGCCGCTGCCTGCACGCACAGACCCCGGGCCC
>NW_011888938.1:1440452-1446840 GCF_000151845.1 Pteropus vampyrus
CGGCTCCCTGGGTCACCTCTTCCCCGTGAATGTGCCCGAGGGCTCTGTCCCCGAGCAGCAGATACACAGCAGCGTGACAGGGAGCTCCCTGGTGGGCTTGGGCTACAGCTGTGAGGGCCCAGGGTGGGCGGGGACTCGGCCAGCAGCACAGAGCCTGGCTGGAGCTGACGCCGCACCTGGTGACCGAGGAGCCCACACTGCCCCCTCCCCCAACCTGAGTCCGAGCCGCCAGGTCCTCACGCAGAATGTTTCAGGACAAAAGACAGGTGACAAGGATGATAATGATGGCCACAGGGACGGGGCCGCAGTGCCCGCCCGGCAGGGCTGGTTCGTCATCCCTGAGGCCGTAGCGTGGCAGGGGGCAGGGGCTGCGCTTCCGTCCTGCTTCCTTCGCTGGGGGAGCTGGGGGCTGAGGCAGCTCTGGAAGATGTGGCCACGTGACTACCACAGGCCAGGGCAGGGGACAGCACACACCCCTTCCCACCCCTCCTGGTGGCCGCGTGGAGTGACAGGAGCTGGCTCGTGCCACCCTTGTCCGTGACTTGCTGTGAGGCTGGGGCCGTGACTTCCCCTCTGTCCTCTGAGCCCACAGATTCCGTGTGGGGTGTCACAGTTGGGTGGGGCCCCCCTTCTCTGTGCCGCCGTCAGAGCCGAGAGCGGGTCCCAGACCCTTTGCCGGGCCCGGGAGACGGGGAGGGCTCGGCTCTCCTCTGAGAGGGCTGTGCAGGGAGGGAGGGGCGGCAGCCACAGGGGGCCCCTCGACTCAGACCGCCCACCCGGCCTTGACGCCACCTGCCTGCCCCACGCCACCCTCAGAGGCCAACGTGGCCAGGCTTGGCAAACAGCCCCTCCGCACCCTCCTGGGTCAAGCCATGCCTGCCATCCACCCCAGCACGGACAGAGCTGGCGGGAGCTGGGAGGGTGGGTGGACTTGCCTGTCGAGGGGCACGGATGCTGGGCGCTCGTTTCCCAGGAGAGCGAGGTTCAGCAGGGACCCCAAAGGTGAGGGAGGGCCCCGCCCACAGTTGGCCCCCATGCGGTCAGGGGCCAAGGGGGCAAAGTGGACGCATCACTCCCTGCCCCTCGGGACGCCCCGAGGGCAGCACCGCGGGGCGCGGCAGCGTGGGCTGAGCGTGGGCACCAGGCCGGCTCTCGCCAGCCTGGCCTGCCTGCCGTGCGGACCTCGCCACCTCGGCCGCCCCGGAACACTGACGGCCGCTGCCTGCACGCACAGACCCCGGGCCCCGCCATGCTGCCCAGGGACCGAGTTCCTCAGAGCCCGGGGCTGAGCTGTCCCAATGTCCGCCGTCCATGCCCCGCTGGGCGGTGTCCGGAGGAGTCCGGTGGGTCAGCTGTGTGGCCAGGTGCCGAGACGTGAAGACAAGACGAGGGACAGGCCGTAGGATTTGGGGCCGTGGTGACGACTGGTGGCGGCAGGGCCCTGCATCCCCGCCCCACTGACCTAGAGCCATGCCTGGTCGAACTGCCCAGGGCCTCGAGTCTGCGGCAGCGGCGGCCACTTGACCTTTCCACCTAGAGGGTCCCACGAAGTCTTCTCCCATCTTCCCTGAGGGAACAGCCGTCACAGGCCACCCGCCCGGCCACAGTCTGAGTGCCCCGCGTCCACCCCTCCGTCCTCCTGACTCCACCTCCAGACCTGGTCCACACCCCCCTCAAAGCTCCCTGGACCCCGGGGAGATCCATTCTCTCCACTCAGCAGCCGGGGGACCTCTTCGCCTCACCCAGGGCAGAAGGTGCTCGGAGCAGGCGGAGTCCAGGCCTCTGACCAGCTGCTGACCAGCCCTGCACACGCCCTCCCCGCTGCCCCCACCCCGCCCCGCGCCTCTGGGAGCCTGGCCCTCCCCCGCCGCCCCCTCCCCGCACCCCGCCCTGCACTTGGTCGGCCTAGTGGATAACACTCGAGAGAGTGGCCTTCTCCACCGGGTGCACGCGCACAGCTCGGTGGCATCCGGCACAGTCACACTGTGCAGCCGTCACCACCGTCACCTCCAGGACTTTCTCATCTTCCCAGACGGGAACTCTGTCCCCGTTAAACTCTCACCCCCAGCCCGTCCCGCAGCCCCGGCCCCACCGCCTACTTCCTGTCTCAGTGGATCTGACCCCCCTGGGGACCTCCCATGAGTGGGGTCCCACGGGACCTGTCCTTCTGTGACTGGCTCGCTTCACTGAGCACCGTGTCCTCCAGGTCCATCCACGCCGTGGCCAGTGTCGGGACTTCCTTCCTTTCAAGGCTGAGTGACCGTCCACCGTGTGGCTGGGCCCTGTCTGGTGGATCCTGTCCTCTGGGTGGACCCTGCGGTGGCTCCCGCCCCTCGGCTGCTGGGAGCGATGCCACCGTGGACGCGGGCGTGCCGGCCTCGCCGGGAGACCCCGCTCTCGACCCGCGGGGTGGCCCCGGAAGTGGCCTCGCTGGGGCACGTGGTCATCCTGTGTCCGTCCCACCGGTAATGCATATAAGGTCCCTGTCCCTGCACCCCACCAGCACGGGTCTCCGTCTGCTCCCAGCCGGCCCCACGGGGAAGGGGTGTCGCATTGTGTGCACAGCACTTTTGGGTCTGTGACACTTTTCAGGTGTGTTTTTAACCACCGGTCTCCCTGACTCAGAAGCCCCAGGAGAGCAGCCAGGGCCCTGGTCCCCCGTCTCACCCCACGGCCGGCACCCTGCTGAGAAGGACTGGCCAGCTTTCTGTCCCCACTGGAGGCAGGTGTGCGGGCTGCTCACCCTCGCCACGGGGGAAGCCTCCCGCTGCCCGCCCGGACGCCCCCTCCATCCTAGGGGCTGATTAAACCAGCAGATGCCCGGGGGCGAGAGCCAGCTGGGGCTCGGTGGCTTCCCCCAGGACCCCAGCCTGCCACCTGGCCTGAAGGATGAACCGAAGGGCGTCTGCTCTGTAACACAGGGAGAAGAGACGTCCCAGGCGGAGGAGTTGCAGGTGGAAAGGCTCGGTGGCAGCGGGCTGGCCGGGGGGCGGGCAGCCGGCAGGACCGGCGGCCGTGCAGGGGGGAGGACCAAGGCCGGGGAGCGCAGAGGCCAGCCTCTCAGGCCTGGTGGCGAGTCCCTGAGCACAGAGGGGACAAGGCCCCGCCAGCCCTTCACCCCACTTCGGCTGCTCCTCGTCCTCTCCCTCCCTACACCTGTCCTTGGACACCGGCCTTGTCCCTACCCCCGGGTCTGCAAGACCAGCAGACTTTCCCATCAGAAACACAAGCTTCAGAGCCCCCTCTCATATGGGGTCGTCACCCACTCCACCATCCGCAGGGGACGCCAGACTCTGTCACCAGAGCCACCGCAGGACAAGCTGGATCCTTGGTCCAGCGTGGGCTAATGCTCCACCCCGGGCAGGCCTCACGGAGGGACTGGGCGCCCAGCTTGCATGCTGCTCAGGATGAGCACAGCGACGGCACCAAAAAGAGCCAACAGCGGCCGCCAATGTCCTGAGTTCAAGGCCACAGAAGTCCCCTGCTGCCCTGCACGGGCTTCTCACCGAATTCTCTGGGATCACAGCACGAGAATGGAAAGGGCAGTGGGAGGGTCCCCAAGCGGCCGGGGGACCTGCCTCCAGGAAGCTGGGCTGCACGCCCAGCCTGTTGTTGTTGGCGGGTCTTCAGGAAGGGGGAGGGGCGGGCCTCTCAGACCCACACAGGGCCAGAACCTTCCCATTGTCTCTCCCCTCGAGCAGGAATCCCCACGCAATGCCACCGGGGGCTGGCGCCTCAGCCGGCCACCCAGACGCCTGCCTGGCCCAGGTGCGTGCTGGGCAGGTCAAGGGCAGATGGATGGCCCGTGAGGCCCGCCGGTGTCCTGAGTCTTTGTGGCCCACAGTAGCCTGAGCCATGAGTAGCCCTTGCCCCCTCGACCCAGGGGTCAGCCCATGCTGCCCTCAAAGGCTCAGCAGGTGCCACCCTGGGGTCCTGGCAGACTTGGGTGGGGGGGAACCACTGCCTGCCCAGGAGTGGCCACAGGGTCGGATGGGGACACTTTAGTATTAAAAGGGGTAGTGGCCTCAGTTTGAACCGTCAGCTGCATCAGGGCAGGCAAACTCTGCACTGCTAAGCCGGGGGCCTGACTCTCACCATGGTCTGGGGCCCGAGGTCTCAGAGTCCAGGGTGGGGCTGGGGCCGCCCAAACTCCGATCTCCAGGGGACGGCTCGGGTTGCCAGCCCCCCTGTCCTGCCTGGTTGGCACGGAGCAGGGGCCTAACAAAGGGATGCTTTGTGGGCTGCTGGCATGTGGCCCCAAACCTCGCGGCTGGACCCATCCCGAGGTCCGCTGGGGCGGGAGATGGAGCCGCACGGGGCGGGGGTGAGACAGAGCCCTACCACCTCTGCACAGTGTTGGGTCTTCCGGAACCTTGCTCCTGATGCCTGCAGGGGAGACCCCTCCCCACGAAGGCCGAGGAGGCCCTCCCGGCAGCTCCCCAGGGACCTGAAGTCTGCGGGGGCTAAAAAAAGTTAATGCTTTTCCTCCGACCTCCTAAATTCGTCTAGCTGGGCCAATAATCAAAGTAACAGAGACTGATTGCCGGGATCAAACTGAACTTCCATGCTTGCGCACGGGGAGCCCACGCAGGCAGGACCAGGCGCAGACAGCGAGGCACACCGGGTGTGACATCGTGGACGGAGGAGTTAAGAGGGGGGCGGGGCATTAGGGTTCGGTAGCAAGATGGGTGACTTGCAGGTGGCCGAGGCAGAGGGGACAACATGGCCGGAGCGTCCTCACCGGGCATGGGAGGTGGTGGGACTCGGCGCTCCTGGCGCCGCCCTGGAGCCCTGCGCCTCACCCTGCACTCAAAGCGGCCGCCAAGGAGAGCTCCGCCCTTACCTTGGGGCTCCTAACTGGAGCTGGTTTTCCCGCGGGAATCCCTTCGCCGGAACTGGGGGGAGGGGATGGGGAGAGGGAGGCGAGGGTCAAAGGCTCTTTCTCATCTTGTCTCCTAATAAACAGCAGAAATCGATTTTCCAGCAGGTAGCTTCAGGCGGCCAGACTTTGGTCCCCTCTGGTCGATGGTTCCTTTTGCCCCAGTGAGGAGCTCTTGGGAGGATAGCGGCCCCCGAAAGTAGAGGCTGGCCAGGTCCCCAAAGGCTCTCTGTGCCCTCGCTTCCACGCTGACGGGGGAGGAAAGCAGGGGGCGGACGAACCCGGCTCGCCCCCTGGACGGGGGGGCCCCACGCAGCACAGGCCTGAGGGCCACCGTGCGGGCCTTGTGGGTGCCAGTCCGTTCTCGGGCCCCCGCCTGCCACTCCCCTCCCTGTGGACCAGGTATCCTGGCAGGAGGGAGGCCCCGGGACTCAGGCCCCTCGTCGGCGGGGGCACGGCACCCCTAGGCTCCCGCGCTCTGCGGCTGTGCCACGCACTCCATGTGGCCGGGGACAGGGCAGTGGATAAGACAGGAGCCTGCCCCCGCGGGGGCTCCGAGCGTCAGAGCAGGCGCGTGCGGGGGCTGGGTCGGGGACAGCGGAGGCAGTGGCCCCATCTGGAGGCCCATGATCCAGGGACTTCGGGGCAGAAGCCCCGAGGAAGTGAGAGTCGGCTTGGAGGCACAGGTAGGGGACGCACAGGGCCCAGTAGAGGGGCGAGTGCGGGCAGCAGCCAGGTCCTGACCACTGCGGAGACTCAGGCTTTTGTTCCGAAGAGTGAGATGGAGCCCACGGAGGGGTCCCCAGGGGGAAGGACGTGCTCTCTGTGCTGCTGTGTGGGGAGGCCTGGGCAGAGCGGGGCCGGGGGCGGGGTGCGGGCTGGGGGGACCAGTTTTGGGGCTGCTGCAGTAACCCGAGGAGACAGGGGTTTAGACTGGGAGGGGTGATATGTGGCCTGATTCCTGATACAGCTTTACGGGGAAGCTGTCAGGCTGGGGGACAGACTGGATCTGGGGTGTGAGGACGGTGACAAGAAGCCCGAGGTGGTTGGCCAGGAGAGGGGCGGTGCTTCTGAGGGGTGGGCCGCCCTTTGCTGCCGTGGAGATGGGGAGAGCCGGTCTGGGCTCTGGCCATGTCACCTCCAAGACGGCCGTCAGCCACCCACGTGGACAGGTCGAGGGAGCAGCTGGCTGAGTGAGTCCTCATGGGCCTTAATCCCTCTCTGAGATGAGTCTTGGATGGAGGAAGTAAGCCTCTCGCCAGAACCGATGCGGCCGTGCACACGGACCGGCCCGCCGCGTTCAGTGTGGGGGTGCATGCAGCCTGAGGTCCATGCATGCGGCCCTGGGCACCACAGCCTGTACATGGGAGCCTCCGAATCACGTGGCGCATGCGGGGGCTGGGTCGGGGACAGGGGAGGCAGTGGCCCCATCTGGAGGCCCATGATCCAGGGACTTCGGGGCAGAAGCCCCGAGGAAGTGAGAGTCGGCTTGGAGGCACAGGTAGGGGA
>NW_011888938.1:1447205-1448686 GCF_000151845.1 Pteropus vampyrus
TCCAGCGCCGGCATGTACTGCGGGCAGGCGTGGGGGCCGGGTGCACAGACACTCACGCAAACTGCACCCCACCCCGTTAGCCTCAGGGGACAGGCTTCCGGTTATCTCTAGAAAGTCTTCTAGAAACTTTCAGTGTTTTCCAAATGCTTTCGTTAAGGAATAAAGAATTTCATTACTATTTAGAAAAAAAGTGATGACAATAATCAGAAAACACAAATACGCGAGCCAGTGCCCAGGGGGCCAGCTCCCCCAGGCCTGTGCAGAATGGCCAGCACCTCGCCCCGTCCTCACCTGGTGCTAGTGAGGCTGTCGCATCTCCAGACCGAGCCCAGGTCCCCTACACACTGTGACTCAGCCCTGGCCAAGGGAGGGTCTCGGGGCCTAGTGGAAGGCTTCTTATGGCTGGGCTGGAAGCAGCTGGAAACACCTGTCTCTGCTCACAGGTGTCATTTGTAGAAACTGCTTCCCAGGGGCTCGGGAAGACTGTGTTCCTCTGAGATCTTAAATAGCACTGAGGAGTGGGCCAGAACCCCGGGGCTGCTGAGCAGCTGGGGCGCAGGCCCACGGCCCCACCGGCCCGCCGCAGAGCAGGCTGCATTCGGCACGGCAGTTTCCCTGTCTCTCTCAGCTCTCACCTCCTGGGACAGAAGCACATGCCGAGCCACCTGCTGGCGTCTCTAGCAGGTCGTGCCCTGAGGGCTTAGAAGCGGCAGTGGGCTGGGACCATGGTGTGGGACCTGGGACGCGGGTAGGTGTAAGTGGCTTCTGGGGGCACTCCCAGAGTCCTTGAGCTCACGCTCGTCCCCAGAGGGCAAGGCACAGGTGAGCCGGTGGGGAGTGTCTTCTGTGCAGGCCCTCGAGCAGGAGTTGGGGAGAGCCCATGACCAAGATCAAGGGCCTAATGTGAAGTTAGGGCCTGGGACTGATACAAGGTGCAGCTTCTGACTTTGTCCTGCAAATGACCTTGGCTAACTGTCCTGCGGGGCTTTACCCTCCCACTCCGGGAGGGGCCCAGAATGTGCTCTGGGATGGTGGGCGGGCATCTTGCTCTTTACCGGAACCCCTCCTCCTAGTGACCCCATGCTCAGGATCGCTGTCTTGGTGTCACCCCATTTTTCTGAGAGGACCCTTGTGAGGGTGCCCTGAGCCAGGCCGCCTCTAGCCCGGAGGACCACTGCAGCCTGTCCTAAGTGGGGCGTTTGTGGGTCCCTTACAGGTGCGTGGCCGGTTTTATTTCCGCGTCCTTGTTTTAAAACTCCCTCTGCTCACAGGCGGGTGGGTGGTGGGAGTGACTCCTGAGCCAGCGCGCCCGGATCACGCCGGGCCTGAAAGCAGACCCCGGCCGCGGCTCGTAGTTCCCGGCCCCGCGCAGGAGGCGCCGGCGCCCCGTGGTTCACCCGAGGACGCTCCCGCACTCCGCTTTCCAAGGCCGGCCCCGGCGTCGGTGGCGGCGGGCAGCCCCACTTGGCGCCGCATCCCTG
>NW_011888938.1:1449587-1452961 GCF_000151845.1 Pteropus vampyrus
TCCCTGGGGGGCGGGGAGGCCCGCGAGTGTTTGGCCCCGGGCCAGGGCCCAGGGGACACACCCCTCCCTCCCTCCCTCCCTCCCCGGCCCGGGTCCGAGGCCGAGGCCGGCCGCGCGGCTGCGCCACATCGAGCCTTGACCCTCTCCCTCTGGGCCCCTCTGGGCCCCTCTGGGCCCCCTCCGTGGGCATCACTGTCCCGGTCGCTCTCGTGCGGACCCCGGCTCGGGCGAACCCGGGGGAGGGGCCGCAGCGCGGGAGTCCCCACCTGTGTTCCGCTGCTGCGTCCCTGCCGCGAGCGGGGCTCTGGGCCAGAGCCCCTTCCCCCGGAAGCTCAGGTGAACCCTGAGCCCGCTGCCCACCCCCCACGGCGCCAGCTGGGCACCTGAGCTGGTGGGTGGTGTGGGGGTCATGAGGTCACAGGTCACCGCCGGGTCTTCTCTTTTGGGCTCCTGAGAAGTTTGGTCTTGGGGCTGGCGTTGCCAACTCTCTCCTGGTGCCCTTAAACCTGTGGTCTTGCCGCCGTCCGTCCCCTCCCTGGAGCCGGGCTCAGGCCCTTCCCGTAGCCGCCGGCGCCCTCCCCTCCGCTCCCCTCCCCTCCCTCCCGTCCGCTCCCCAGGGCCTCGGACCGGAGATGTTTTGCCCACATGGGCATTCGCCTCCATCTAGTGCTGTTTCTTGGGGCCCGTCGGGCACCGGAGTCCGTCCTGTGGGGGTCTGGGGGCCAAGGCGCCAGGCCTCCATTCTCCCTGTCCTCTGTGCTCGCGTCTGGGGGAGCCTGCCGTCCTCATCGCCCTGCAAGCACACGCGGGGGTAGGGGGTGGGGGGCCAGCAGCCCCCCTCCTGCTTCCTGTGCCTGTCCGTCCTGCCTTCCCCGTCCTGCTCGCCCAGATGCTGACAGTAAGACGAGGTGGTTCTCAGCACAGGCGATACAGTGGGTGGTGGTGGTGAGGCGCGCGGGACCCCAGGAGAGGCAGCGTCCATGAACCACCCCATTTTGCAGACAGGAAACGAGGCTTGGCAGGAAGGACTAGGTGAGGGGTCAGGCCGCTGCCAGCCCGTCCATCTTCCAGCAACCACTTCCCCTTCTCCCCGCGGCCCACCGAGTGCAGCCCGTCTCCCCCGGAGGCCCGGCGGTGTTTTCCCTGTGGGTCACCCCGCTGCTGGGTGGTACCTCGGCTGGAGCCTGAGCCAAGGAAATAGGCGGCGGGCCCCAAGGTGGCGGGCCCCCCGCGGTTTCGGTGAGCTGGAAAAAGCACAGAAGTAGAACAAGATAGCACTCGTCACCTCCCGGTGGCCAGAGATCTGTTGTCAGTGGTCACACCCAGGGCGGGGACGCTGCTGACTGTGACGGCTCTGTCCACCCTCTGCTTGTGCGAGGAGAAAGTGTGCGGGGCCGCGGGCCGCCACCTGTCTGTGCGGGGACGCCTCCCACCTCCGTCACAGCGGCGCGCAGGGGCCGCTCTCTGGGGGGTGGGCCTGGGGGTGACGTTCTACAGAACCCTTCCAGCCTCTCCCTGTTTTCCAGTTAAAGCGTGAGCGCGCATTATGCACACACGAGAGACGGGGATGATGTGCGTGCTGAGCTCACCTTCGGGGTTCCTCGTAGCCTCTAGGGTCCTGCTCCCTGGCCTCTGGTGGGTGGGGGAGGGGCGCCCAGTCCAGTCCAGGGACGAAGCAAGCACTGTGGCCCTGACCCTTCCAGGAATAATCCCAGGGCTCCACCCCTGTCCCTTTCCTCTGAGGTCCCTGCACCCCCAGAATGCAGAGCCGGGGGCGGGCTGCACAGGACAGTGAGTAGGGCCAGACCTCAGCCACGGGGCCTGTTCCCTGTGGCCCACGTCCGCAGGTCCGGTCTCCGTCTGCCCCACCCCGAAATGCCCCCTTCCGTCTCCTGGGCTCTGCCTCGTCCTCCCTCCGGGCTTGTGCTGTCCCGGGCCGTGGGCCACAAGCGTGGGCCACCGTGGCTGGGGGCAGTGTGGCGGATGTCCGCTGTCGCTCCAGAACACAAGCACGTTCTTCTGAGGACCAGGGCCGCCTCTGCACCCCCAGTGGATTGGGCAGGTCTGGGCCTGGCTCATTCCTAGGGCCAGTGTCCCCAAGGGGTACCCTGGGCCGAGGCATCTGGGGCTGGCCTTGTAAGCCTGCTCTTTTGATGGAGAACAAAGCCCTGTAGTGTGGTGCCATTGAGAGGTGTTTCCAAAGCAGGGACAGGTGCCAGCAGCCCCTGGCTAGACCCAGATCTGCTCCTGGTGGGCAGGGGCTGCCCAGAGCCTGCCCCACTATGGTGCTGGTAAGGTCAGGGTGGGTCTGGGGTCTGACCGGCGGCTAGCGTGGGCGGCGGGGCCCGTTTAGGGCTGGCTCACTTGGGCCTTGAGCTGTCCCAGCCAGGCCGCCTGCCTGTAGGGTGTGTGTGCCGGGCCCTTGCTGGGCACCCCCTTCCTGTGTGGTGTGCTTTTCCAGCCCCCCACCCCCAGCCTTCCCCGAGGTGAGCACTGGCCCTCGGGGAACAATGGTTAGAGCCAGGGCCTTCATTCGGGTCTGCACCCCAATTCCAAGATGTGTGTGGCTCCCATCACGACCCCTGGGTGAGGCCTGTGCTTCTCCCTCCTGCCCACTTGGCTGCCTCTTTCTCTGAGTTCCAGAGCCACCCAGGTATGTCTGCAAGGTCATGCCCTCCGGCCCTTCCGGGCCTCGGGCCCCAAGGTGCTGCCTGGGAAAAGCACTTAACAGGGCTCGAGGCACCACTCACCTCCGGGGGAATCTGTGAATCGCTCCCCAGGCCTGGCTTGGATGAGGTCATTAGCAAAACATGCTGTGGGGCTGGCCGCAGCTCACCCTGTCACCTGCAGCTGCTTGATCGCTGGGAGCTGGGCCTCCTCCTCCTCCTCGGCCTCTGGCCTTTGTCTTTAAAGTTCAGGTTTTGGAAGCGGGCGGCCTGGGGCTAGGATCTCTGTAAGGGGCGGCTGGGTGGACACACAGGCGTCTGAAGTGTTTGGGACGCGAACTTTGGAGCAGGGCTCTCTGGTGGCCCGTGGTCGGCATCCTTGGAGCGGGGAGCAGCACCCAGGACAAGCACAGCGGGCACCCATCAAGGCCTGGGCGCACCTCTGAGCAGGGGAAGGGAGGGGGAGGGAGTGGGGCTCTTTGGGCCCTGCCCCACCCCCAGCCGCTGCCGGCTGGGCCCGTGTCCAGGCGGGAGGCAGTCCTGTGGGAGCTCCGCAGTCTCCCCCAGGTCACGTCCAGCCCAAGGCCGTGAGTCTGGGTGGGTAACGGCCCCCTCTGCGCCTGGTCTGGCCTGCACCTTGGGATGCTACTTAGTAGCTTCCATATTCGGCGCTGGGAGGCTGGTGGTGAGTGGGCCCAGCCCGGGGCC
>NW_011888938.1:1453011-1457519 GCF_000151845.1 Pteropus vampyrus
GTCTGGGGTCTGACCGGCGGCTAGCGTGGGCGGCGGGGCCCGTTTAGGGCTGGCTCACTTGGGCCTTGAGCTGTCCCAGCCAGGCCGCCTGCCTGTAGGGTGTGTGTGCCGGGCCCTTGCTGGGCACCCCCTTCCTGTGTGGTGTGCTTTTCCAGCCCCCCACCCCCAGCCTTCCCCGAGGTGAGCACTGGCCCTCGGGGAACAATGGTTAGAGCCAGGGCCTTCATTCGGGTCTGCACCCCAATTCCAAGATGTGTGTGGCTCCCATCACGACCCCTGGGTGAGGCCTGTGCTTCTCCCTCCTGCCCACTTGGCTGCCTCTTTCTCTGAGTTCCAGAGCCACCCAGGTATGTCTGCAAGGTCATGCCCTCCGGCCCTTCCGGGCCTCGGGCCCCAAGGTGCTGCCTGGGAAAAGCACTTAACAGGGCTCGAGGCACCACTCACCTCCGGGGGAATCTGTGAATCGCTCCCCAGGCCTGGCTTGGATGAGGTCATTAGCAAAACATGCTGTGGGGCTGGCCGCAGCTCACCCTGTCACCTGCAGCTGCTTGATCGCTGGGAGCTGGGCCTCCTCCTCCTCCTCGGCCTCTGGCCTTTGTCTTTAAAGTTCAGGTTTTGGAAGCGGGCGGCCTGGGGCTAGGATCTCTGTAAGGGGCGGCTGGGTGGACACACAGGCGTCTGAAGTGTTTGGGACGCGAACTTTGGAGCAGGGCTCTCTGGTGGCCCGTGGTCGGCATCCTTGGAGCGGGGAGCAGCACCCAGGACAAGCACAGCGGGCACCCATCAAGGCCTGGGCGCACCTCTGAGCAGGGGAAGGGAGGGGGAGGGAGTGGGGCTCTTTGGGCCCTGCCCCACCCCCAGCCGCTGCCGGCTGGGCCCGTGTCCAGGCGGGAGGCAGTCCTGTGGGAGCTCCGCAGTCTCCCCCAGGTCACGTCCAGCCCAAGGCCGTGAGTCTGGGTGGGTAACGGCCCCCTCTGCGCCTGGTCTGGCCTGCACCTTGGGATGCTACTTAGTAGCTTCCATATTCGGCGCTGGGAGGCTGGTGGTGAGTGGGCCCAGCCCGGGGCCCAGCCCGGGGCCTCCGTGCAGGATGGGCTTGGCCTGAGGGCCTCTCAACATGCCCCCTCCCAGGAAGCAGGCCGGAGCCAGCACAGGCGCACGCCCCTTTAAGGAGAGGCTGCTCCTCTGTCTCCAGGGAGGATGGAGGCATACTTTGCTCCAGGCCGCTTCTCTGGCCCTGTGGGGAGCAGAGGCTGGCTCTGGGTCTCTCGGAAGGAATCCTGCCCCTCCCCCTCGGCCCTGGGCTCTGCAGCCAGGAGGGCATTTGGCCATGGATGGGCTGGGAGCTCCTGGGCCCCGCCCAGTGCCTGCCCCTGCTCCTGGGAAGCAGGCAGGGCCGGGGCGGGGCGGCAGGGGCCTGAAAGTGTCCATATATAGTCACCGGGGTGAGCCATGAGCTGGGCTGTGGGGCTGTGTCCCCCGCCCAGGGTAGGCCGGCCCACTGTCTCAGCCACTGGGTCCCTGAGGGTGGCCTGGACCTAGGGAGTAGATGCGAAGGGTGCTGGATTTGCTGAGAAGCATCAGATACAGCAGTAGGCCCAGGCTGGGTGCTCTAGGAGTGTTTGTTGATTGAAAATAAAAATTTCCTGAGCCCTTGGTGGTCAGAGCCAAGTGTATTTCTGGAGACACATCTTTGAAAATTGGAGGCAGTAATATGTGGCTGTACCGCCAGAGCTGTTGGGAACCCCTCACTGTAGGCGTTGGGGGCGGGACGCCTGCTTGTCCACAGCCCCCGCCCCTTGCCCCACAAAATTCCCCCCTCGTTATAGTGGCTCCCCTAGTTATAGAGGAGACGTCCCCTCCCCGTCCCCAAGCTCCCAGGGGGCTTCCGCCCCAGCGGCCGGTGTGTTCCGAAGACTGGTATTTCCTGGAGTCTGGCCAGTAGGGAGCAGGCAGGGCTGCTGGGGTGTCTGGAGGAAAACCCCCCGACTCCTGCTGGAGCAGAAGGACCTGGGTCTGAGACGTTGTCCCCTCTGGGGTCCCTGGCCCTTAGCAGCTACCCCAGGTCCCGTCTTCGCCTGTCCCCGTCTCTGTGCCACGAAGGGAGAAGTGACCGCCTTCGCCGCATTCTGGACTCCTGTGCTCTTAAAAGATTCACAATGTTAACACAGTTTTGCTCATTGAATTTAGTTTCCGTCGCGCTGCTAAGCGCCTTTGTTAAATTTTGTATATTGATACTTTTTGTTGTTGTCAGCGGTTTTTTCTTCCTTTTTTTTTTTTTTTTTGGATATAAAGCCATTAGGGTGAGAGAAGATTAAAAAGATACATTACAATTAAAATGTTAATGAAATCCGCATCATACAACTTTTGGAACCCTTTAGGCATTAATCTTGCCTGTGTCCTGTCCATTAACTTATTCCACACTGACCCCTGCTGAGAGATTTGTGCTATAATTGGATTTTTTTAAAATAAAAAAAAAGGAAAAAAAAGCTTTTAAGAAAATAGAGGTTGAGTGGTGGCCTTGGCTCGTAGACACAGAGGCAGGAGTGGAGAGGGGACATGAGCCTCCGCGGTCACCGCCCGTTGGAGCGGGCGCTGGGCCCTCCACAGCCCTGGCCTGTCCTGGGCTGCTGGCCCCCCCCCGAGCTCCTGGCCTGTCCTCTCTCCCTGTGGTGCCACGTGGGCCTTGTCCCCGCTGTCACCCCAGGGGTGACACTGAGCGTGAACTTGTGCTTAGCGCAGTGTATGTATTCCGGGTCTCAGCCCGGTCCCCCAGGTCACCTTCCTGGGGTCTGGCTCCCAGGCTGTGGGACATGCCACAGGCCGTAGTCGGGCAGGAAGCACCAGAGTCGGGGGTGCAGTCACGATCGGGGGAGAGGATGTCGAGGTGTGACATGGTGAGGGGTGACAGGCGTGCCCCGGCCAGGCCTCTGGTGCTACGTGGAAGCCTGGCCTCATGGGTGCTGGGGTCTCCGGTGCAAGCCTGGGGAGGGAGCCCCAGGAACGTCCGCACAGACTTGCCCTTGACTGCGGCCGGAGCCAGTGGTGGTTCAGACCTGGGTGGCGCCCCTGCTGGCAAGGGCCCCCTGGCCTGGGCGAGGCTCGGGCAGGGTGGGGGGCACGGCGGTGGCCTGTGGCCTGTCGTTGTCCCGTGAGGCGGAGGGCTGGCTTTTGTGGGTCCCAATGCTGCAATCACAACCGTCGGGCTGGGAAGCTGGTCAGGTGGTTGGCAGTGGGGCTGCAACAGACAGATTTCATGTCTGTGTGTTTTTGCAACACCTTTCTATAAAGGGAAACATAATTTAAAATATGATTACTTAGTGTTGTAACAGCCGCCTCAGCGTTCCACGCTATGTCGAGATCATTATCAGAGGCTGATATTAACTTGCAAAGAATATTATGCAAATTGCCCGCTGGAAGCCTTCTCCCAGGATGCGAATGGGGTGGGTCCCTCGGGGGGCGACGCCATCCCCGGCTCACCGAACAGCAGCAGTCCCTGGGCTGTGTCTCAGGACACTGAGAGGAAGGAGTCCGTCCCCTCGCTCCACAGCTGGCCTCGCCTCTGTTCCGTGGCAGGGGGGACACGGGAGGGATGAGGGAGGCATGGGGGACATCGGAACAGGATGGACGCAGATGAGGCTTCAGAGCAGGGTCAGAGCTGGGTGCCCATGGCCCTCGTCTCGGGCCTGCCACCCGGCCCGTGAAGCTTCCTGAGTGAGCGTTGGCTCCGTGCGGGGACCTGGCAGGTGGGTGTGGGCCTTAACTGAGGTCACTTGTGGTTAACACTGACAGGCTCTGGCAGTAACTGGACCTGGGGACCCATGAGCTCCCAGCGCTTGCTCGTCAGTCCCTGAGGACCTCCACGGTCCTATCGACTGACTTAACACCTGGCTTTGCAGCTTCCAGGGCTGTGGCAGCCCCGGGGGAAAACGGTGGCTGTGGCGGGCAGGGCAGAGTCTGAAGGCGGCCCCCTTCTTTACCAAGAGAGGTGCCCCCCATCCGCTCCCCAGTTGGGTCTGGTTGGAGGGGGCTGCAGTCGACCAGCTTTAAGATTCTTTCCGACTGAATGCACTGTCTGCCTGTAATGGAGACGTCGGACAGGGCTGGTTTTGGGTGATGACGTCCCTGACCCCACACAGTGGGAGGACTGTTCATGGGCACTCAGAGACGCTGTCCGCTGGCAGCCACGGAGGCCGAGTGCTGCCCCCGATGGCCACCCCCGTGCCGGCCGCCCTCCATCCTCATGTCGACGCCTGTACCTCCAGCTGAGGCGACCGGCGATGTCGGGGAGCGTGGGTTGTCATCCCCCCGGGCAGAGAGAAAGCTCTCTCTCGCTCCCTGGGGGCCGCTCAGACAGGAGCAGACAGGGCTCTGCGGGCAGCGGGGACTAGACGGGGCCCGGACAGTTCCTGGGACCATCCAGAGCCGTCCTCAGCCGAGCGGCTGCCGCCCACAGAGCCGGGGTTTGGGGGAGCGTTGTCTTGTGACTTGAACCGCACTCTTTGTGG
>NW_011888938.1:1458914-1459852 GCF_000151845.1 Pteropus vampyrus
AGAAATCAGGCAGAGGGAAAAGCACGTGGCCCTACTGCAGGAAGGGGCCCCAGGCCGCAGGGTGGGGTTGCCGAGGAGTGGTGCCGTCCTGGGGGTCCAAACCAGCCCAGACCTGGGGGGGGGGGGCTCTGCCGCGCTCGCCGCAGACTGAGAAGCAGGGCTGGTCTGGTGGGCGGGGCACAGGCCCGGGGCCTCTCCTGGCGGGGAGCGGAGTGCCCTGGGTCTCCCGCCCAGCGCTCTAAGCCGAGCAGAGCAAGCTTCTGCACCCGACCAGCGCAGGTGACCACCGGGCCACAGAGGTCGTGGGGGCCGCCCCATGGGGGCGCCCTGGGCCAATGCTCAGAGCCCTGATCACTCAGGAGAATGGAGGGCCCCCGCCAAGCACCCTGGAGTCGGTCCCCGCCTCCACTTGGGGGCCTCTGGGTGTTTGGGATGTCCCCCCGTCCCCTGTCCCGCTGCTGGCACGGGGCCTCTCCTGCTCAAGCCCAGAAGGCCGACCACGCTTTGGGGTGCGCTTCTGAAGGTTTTAGACGCCCGACCGGGGGTTGGGGATCCAGGGTCAGGCAGCTCTCTTCCGGGGCGGGGGCCACAGTGACAGTGTGCTCCAGCCCGACGGTCCCGGAAGGCGGCCTCCTGGGCAGGCAGGTCCAGCGGTCATGTGGCAGGTGTCGCGCCCAGCACGGGCAGCGAGGGACGCTGGCTCTAGTATCTAAGGAAACGTGACAGATGGACGTTAAACTTAGGGAAACCGCGTAGCTAACCAAGACCCTTGTCCAGAGCCTGGGGGCGAGTGAGTCCTGCAGACTCCTGGTGTCCCACTGAAACGAGGGCTGCCCGCTGTCCACCCCCACTGCCCAGCGGTCATCGAGAGCCAGACAGTCCGGCTGACCACCGACCGCCCGGCCAGCTCTCACCTGGACGGCCTTGACAGCTAGCCA
>NW_011888938.1:1461052-1462688 GCF_000151845.1 Pteropus vampyrus
AGCCACAAACCGGGCAGTCTAGAGAGCAGGAATTTGTGCCGTCCTGGTTGCAGTCCCACGTCAGGATGTCGCAGGGCCACACTGAGGAGGCTCTCGGGGGTGGTCCCTCCTGCCTCTCCCGGCCACACCGCTCCCACCTCTGCCCACTCCGTGTGTCCCCCTCAGGAGGACAGTTGGCGTTAGCGCTCACCCTCAATCCTGTAAGACCGCATCCTGACCAACGCCATCGGCCAAGACCTTAGTTTCATGTGACATTCAGAGGTTTTTTGGGGGGGGGTCCTAGCCAACCCGGTACAGGGGCGATGGCCACATCGTCCGCCCGCCCTGTCTGCCTTCTCCTCTTTCCCGCGCCCCTGGTCCCAGAAGGGGCAGCAGTGCCCTCTCCCTGAGCAGCGAGCTGTCCTGTGTCCCCGTCTCCCACTGGGCCCCCAGCCCTGACTCCTGTCCGGTCTCTCTGCTGGGGGCTGCGGGAGGTCTGGCAGGATGGCTCCGTTGCAGGAGCTGGGGACGGCGGCCTGAGGTGTCCACTCTCCAGCAGGGCCGTTGTCCACATCGGGACGGGAGGGTTGTGTTTCGCGTCGGCCGCATGTCTGCTGGGCAGAAGCCGCAGTGGCCGTAACGCGCCCAGGCTCACCCCTCTCGCTCCGAAACCTGACGGGACGGAGGCCATCAGCGCGACATCCCGGACGTGGGCTGCACGGGGGGCGAAGCGAGCAGAATGGAATCGGCCGCATGTGGGGAGGCCTCTGGCTTTCCTGGCGGGAGGAGCAGACGCCGGGGTCGGGGTCGGGGTCGGGGTCGGGGTCGGCCGTGGGACTGTTCTGGCTGTGAGCCAGCCCCACCCCGCGTGTGCTGGGGACACGGCGCGGGGGCCCGGGCTCTGCAGCGGCCGAGGGTATAGCTGCACCGCTGGCCTGTCTGTGGGGGTCGGGGGGCCCCAGGAGTGGGGTTGGCGTGCCAGCAGGGGAGGTGCTGCCCGGCGGCAGGCGGGGGCCCCGCTGTGGCTTCTTTTCTGTTTTGTCTGGTGACCGAGGGCCGTGCCAGGCGCTCTACGGGTGAGGGTGTCATTGGTGAGCATTCCCCGGGGAGTCGGGGCTGTTCCCCATGGTGTGTCACAGGCACTGGTGCACGAGGCCTTGCCACCAGCCGGAGCGCACGGGGCAGAGGCTTGGGATGGCATCGCTGGCCGCTCCCGTCATCAGATCCCTGTGGCCGCTTTGAGGAGACTCCCCTCCCCCACCCCCACACGGTGTCCTGGGTGGTGCTGGTCTTGCTTCCGAAGAGGTGGCCCAGAGCTGCTGGCCGGTCACGCCAGGACTGAGGGCCTGTGGACAGCGTCTGACTCCCCGCCTTCATGAGAGGGAACAGGGCCCAGAGGGGTCAGGTCGCAGAGCAGAGCGGGGCAGGGGGCACCCGTGCGCAGGGGTGGTTTTCTTGGGGTTCCAGGGCACTGCTGCTGGTGGGCCTGTGTGGGACCGACGGCGGGAGCCCAGGGCGGCCGTGGTCACCAGCTGCCCCCGCCCTGCCCCCACCCTGGCACTGCCCGCTTACCTGGGTCGGATGGCTCCACCGGGAGCCAGCGGGAAGGGGCAGTGCCTGGGCGCCCCCGGGCAGGCGTGGCGCGAGGTGCGGGGGG
>NW_011888938.1:1465678-1469245 GCF_000151845.1 Pteropus vampyrus
TATCAGAACCAGCCGCCCCCGGAAAGGCAGGTCTCATCCTGGCTGGACAGCGGCCACGCCTGTCCGGCGGCCTGAGTCTAGAGTTTCGGAGCCCAGTGCTGGGCTGCGTGTGGGGAGGTAATAGGGGCCGTGCCCCATCCGGTGTCCCCCGCTGCCCCTGGGGTTGGGGGCGTGGCGCTCTCAGCCCCACAGCTGCTCCAAGGCCATCCAGGTTCTCCGTGGACGGACGTCATTTGAGCCCGAGCAGACCTGTCCGAAGCCATTGTGTCCCGTTCCCTCGGAGGTGGGGTCAAGGTCAAGGTCAGTGGGGTGGGGGTTGTGTGTTTCCTGAGGTGCTGAAAAAAGCCACAAACCAGGCAGTCCAGAGAGCAGGAATTTGTGCCGTCCTGGTTGAAGTCCCACGTCAGGATGTCGCAGGGCCACACTGAGGAGGCTCTCGGGGGTGGTCCCTCCTGCCTCTCCCGGCCACACCGCTCCCACCTCTGCCCACTCCGTGTGTCCCCCTCAGGAGGACAGTTGGCTTTAGCGCTCACCCTCAATCCTGTGAGACCGCATCCTGACCAACGCCATCGGCCAAGACCTTAGTTTCATGTGACATTCAGAGGTTTTTGGGGGGGTCCTAGTTAACCCGGTACAGGGGCGATGGCCACATTGTCCGCCCGCCCTGTCTGCCTTCTCCTCTTTCCCGCGCCCCTGGTCCCAGAAGGGGCAGCAGTGCCCTCTCCCTGAGCAGCGAGCTGTCCTGTGTCCCCCGTCTCCCACTGGGCCCCCAGCCCTGACTCCTGTCCGGTCTCTCTGCTGGGGGCTGCGGGAGGCCTGGCAGGATGGCTCCGTTGCAGGAGCTGGGGACGGCGGCCTGAGGTGTCCACTCTCCAGCAGGGCCGTTGTCCACATCGGGACGGGAGGGTCGTGTTTCGCGTCGGCCGCATGTCTGCTGGGCAGAAGCCGCAGCGGCCGTAACGCGCCCAGCCTCACCCCTCTCGCTCCGAAACCTGACGGGACGGAGGCCGTCAGCGCGACATCCCGGACGTGGGCTGCACGGGGGGCGAAGCGAGCAGAATGGAATCGGCCGCTTGTGGGGAGGCCTCTGGCTTTCCTGGCGGGAGGAGCAGACGCCGGGGTCGGGGTCGGGGTCGGCCGTGGGACTGTTCTGGCTGTGAGCCAGCCCCACCCTGCGTGTGCTGGGGACACGGCGCGGGGGCCTGGGCTCTGCAGCGGCCGAGGGTATAGCTGCACCGCTGGCCTGTCTGTGGGGGTCGGGGGGCCCCAGGAGTGGGGTTGGCGTGCCAGCAGGGGAGGTGCTGCCTGGCGGCAGGCGGGGGCCCCGCTGTGGCTTCTTTTCTGTTTTGTCTGGTGACCGAGGGCCGTGCCAGGCGCTCTACGGGTGAGGGTGTCATTGGTGAGCATTCCCCGGGGAGTCGGGGGGCTGTTCCCCATGGTGTGTCACAGGCACTGGTGCACGAGGCCTTGCCACCAGCCGGAGCGCACGGGGCAGAGGCTTGGGATGGCACCGCTGGCCGCTCCCGTCATCAGATCCCTGTGGCCGCTTTGAGGAGACTCCCCTCCCCCACCCCCACACGGTGTCCTGGGTGGTGCTGGTCTTGCTTCCGAAGAGGTGGCCCAGAGCTGCTGGCCGGTCACGCCAGGACTGAGGGCCTGTGGACAGCGTCTGACTCCCCGCCTTCATGAGAGGGAACAGGGCCCAGAGGGGTCAGGTCGCAGAGCAGAGCGGGGCAGGGGGCACCCGTGCGCAGGGGTGGTTTTCTTGGGGTTCCAGGGCACTGCTGCTGGTGGGCCTGTGTGGGACCGACGGCGGGAGCCCAGGGCGGCCGTGGTCACCAGCTGCCCCCGCCCTGCCCCCACCCTGGCACTGCCCGCTTACCTGGGTCGGATGGCTCCACCGGGAGCCAGCGGGAAGGGGCAGTGCCTGGGCGCCCCCGGGCAGGCGTGGCGCGAGGTGCGGGGGGGCCCCCCAGGTTTCAGTTCCCCCAGCTGTGTCTTCACTGCGCTTTCGTAATAATTATAACGGAGCGAGCCACGGAGCGGGCTTGTCCAGGCCCCGCAGCTGTGATTACATTACAGACACTGATTTCCAAGAAGCCTCACCAGGGAGCTCGTCGGAGCCGCAGTGGAGGCCGAAGCCCCGAGCTGCGTGCCCGAGCCGCCTTCCCGGACGCGCCAGAGGGAGCGGCGCCTGAGGGCCGGCGGGGGATGCTGGCCGCGCTGCTGTCTGCGCTGGCCCGTCCCCCTGCGGCTGCCGGGCCGCCTGGCCAGGGGCGTGTGCAGGTGGCTCGTTAGCTCTGCCGAGTGCACACGTGGACGCCGTCTGCCGGGAGCCCCTATGGGGTTGGTGCCCTCGTCCACCCGTAACTCTCCCCATCTGCGTTTCCGGGGCGAGGGATCTGGGAGGGCCGGGGGTGCTCACTGGGTCCCCCGCCCCCTCGGGAACTTCCCCGGGCACCTCGTCGGTTCTGGATGGACGTGTTTCTCTTCCCAGAGGGTGTTTGAGATCCTCGGCCCGGGGCCGCCGTGTTCCAGACCGGTGCTGCTGCCACCTCCGTTCATCTGGGCCACTGCAGCCAGGGTTAGCGGTCCCTGTGCCTCCTGGGGGGGCATCCTAGGCTTTCCGCATGCCCGTCCCCAGGCCGTCCCCAGGCCCGTCCCGCTCGGCTCACGTTGGCTCCCGCCCAGGCTGATGTGGGGCTGGACCACAGCTGCTTGTGACAGAGATAGCTCGGTGCCGGCCTGGGGCCCAGAGTGCTCTTGTCCTGGGGATTAAGGACAGTGTGGTCACTCACTCTAAATTTAAAAGCTCAGCTTAACACCAGTGCGGGAAACACTCACTTCTCACTGACTTCCGACCCCGTCACCGGCGTCTGTGTCACGGGCAGGCCACCTGGCTTAGGGGTCTGGCTGGTATCCTGTGCCTTCTGCTTCAGATATCAGGGCCCCCCATGTGTCTTGAGAGGAGACGCCCCATACCTGGTCCACCCCCCAGAAAAACAGTAGAAGCCAGAGCACCACGCGGTGCGCTCTGTGCCGTCTGGACCGGGGGCGGTTTACGCGTGACGTGGAGTTGACGATGTTTTTTAAGACCCACGGCAGTGAGCTGACGTGCAGGGGTGGGGGTGCTGGTCCCCTGTAAAGGGCCCCACGGGGCGATGGAGGGAGGAGGGGTCTGCAGCTCCAGGCGGCCTGAGGGCTTCTCCACTCCACCTGTGTGTGGACCTGGGCCTCCCCCGCACCCCGTCATCCGCCATCCCTCATCCCTCCAGTCCAACCAGAGGCGAGGAGGGCGGGCCGGGGTCCCAGGCACTGGGCTGCATCCTGCCTCCAGGCTGTACCTTGACACAGCCTCGGGCTGAAGGACACGGGTGCCCAGGGCGTCCTGGGGTGCAGGCTCTGTTCTACCTGCCAGTCCCGGGGTCCAGCCTCGTGCTGGTAGGGAGCATCCCCTGCCTAGAAGCCAGAAGTGACAGCTAGCAGATCCTGTGGTCAGCCATGGCAGCTCGTGTTTGGGGGTCCTGCGCAGCTCACCCAGCCCCCATCGCCGTCCTCGTGCCCAGG
>NW_011888938.1:1470146-1477277 GCF_000151845.1 Pteropus vampyrus
TGTGGTCCTGAAGGTCCTCGCAGGTGGCCCCTGGGGACCCCTTCGCTCCTTCAGGATCCGATCTGTCGTCTGGGCCCTCGGGGCTTTCTGCTTGCAGCTGGTCTGAACACCTCCGCCTGGAAGTGGAACCTGGGTGTGTGTGGGGACAGCGGAGGCGTGGCCTGCAGCTGACCCCGCCCACCGCCTGGCAGGCCCTCCAGCCCACCTGCCGCAGTGACTGACTGTGCCTGTGCTGTTTGGACGCCCCCCCCAGCCCCCCCATTCTTTCCGAGCTCCCTTTTCTCCACCGACTCGCAGATTCTTCAGCTGTGCTGACCACCCAGCCTTTGCTTTAGGGGATTTGCAAACATCTCCTCCCTCCTGTCTTCCCTTCCCCGTTAATGGAGGCCTTTTGAATTCCGGGTTTCATTGAAATCCAGTTTATCGACTATTGCCTTGGTGGTTGGTGGCGTTTGTGGGCTGTGTGGGAGCTTTTTGCCGAAGGTCACATGTCTCCTCTGTTCTGGAAGGCTTGCCTCTTGTGCCTTTCACCAGTAGGTCTGATGTAGCGTAAGGTAAAATTTTAACGGTGGTAACATACATGTAGCCTGAAATCGACCGTCTCCACCAGGGACGAGCGCACAGCTCGGTGGCATCCGGCACAGCCACACCGTCACCTCCAGGACTTTCTCATCTTTCCAACTGGAACTCTGTCCCCGTTAAACTCTCACCCCCAGCCCCTCCCCCAACCCCGGCTCCACCGCCTACTTCCTGTCTCTGTGGATCTGACCCCTCTGGGGACCTCCCGTGAGTGGGATCCCACGGGACGTGTCCTTCTGTGACTGACTCGCTTCACTGAGCACCGTGTCCTCCAGGTCCATCCGCGCCGTGGCCGGTGTCAGGACTTCCTTCCTCTTAAGGCTGAGCCGAGAGCCCATGGTTTGGGCAGGAAAGCTGGGTCAAAGAATGTTTGAGGAACTGAGTGTTTCTAGTCATTGAAGGAAGAATTTTGGATTCAGACTGTTCAGTTAGTTACAGAATTGCTTAATGTCCCCGGGGTGAGGAAACCATACCCTTTGGGGTCCTGGTTGCTACTGGCCAGGAACCGTTTGCATCTCTTTAGGGCACAGATCTAAGAGTAAACAGGTCACAGAGTCTGGGATGTAATCGATATCAGACAGCAGATCAAACAGAGGTGTGACATTATCCCTCAGGGCCTGCAAGGCAGTCCCTCCAGCCACACAGGAAAGACGCGGTCACCAGGTCACCACATGCTCTGTGGTCATCGGTCTTAGCAGTGCCCTCTGTGACTGGATCGTGGCCCAGCAGGAGGGGCCCCGGGGTGTGGCCGCAGCTCCAAGGCTCCGGGGGTGACGCCGCCCCCGTCATGTCCTTGGGCTCCCCCCATGGGGCTCCGGGTTCTCAGCGCACGGTCAGCTTGTCCGGCTGGGTCTGAGCGTAGAAGGGCCCCGTGCCCAGGGGACCACTGCCATGGCCACATTGTGCGAAGGGCCAGGACTGATCCAGAGCCAGGGAGGAGGCGCCGTGTGCAAACGTCCCCGTGTTTGCCGAGGCCAGCCCACCTGGGGGGCCAGGGCCGTGTGGAGAAGGAAGAGGGAGCCTTCTCCCCAATGTCCCCGATCAGACACCCATGGTTAGGTGTCACTCGCCGGCTCTCCCTCATCGCGGTCAGTGTGGACCGCGGTCAGTGGCCCGTGACCTCAGGGGCCTGAAGGTGTCTGGACACCTGTCCCCGTCCCTGTGGGGTGACAGCTGTCCAAAGGCTGAGCCTGGGCAGGGCACCTCCCCGGGAGACATGAATGGGCAAGTGTCCAGCGGCCCTCTGTGTGGACAGCCCCGCTTCTGGCCTCCAGGGAGCGGAAGCCACCTGTCGGCGACCAGACGGAACTGGTTGTTTCACATGGGATGGACAGCGCCAGCCTGGGGGAGGTCGGCTCCTGGACAGGCGGCCCACAGAGCCTCCACATGACGACGCGGCTGCTGTGTCCTCAGAGGAAGCATGAGTGGACGGTGTAGACAGGGGCCTGGGGGAGTCACGCTCGGTCCGTGTTTAACCCCGGAAGGCTGGCTCTGCACTGGACACCTGCTAGTGGGTGTTTCTCACCTCGGAGAGGAGACCCACAGGAGGGGTCCGATGACCCCAGGGCCCCGAGCCGAAGCCGCACCAGGTGCCTCCTCACGTGGACGCTGGCCTCCAGGACGCTCCGGGCACCGGGCCCCACCTTCTGTGTGGCAGGGTCTGATTTGGAAAGGGTGAAAACAGTGTCATCGGAGGTGGACACTCGCTAAAGAACAGTGAGAGGTTTGAGCCTGGCTGCCCGTCCGTCAAGGGGACAGCAGAGTCACCTCAGAAATCGGGCCCAGCTTTGTAAGGAAGCGAAGCTGCTTCGGGTGTGAAGAACTTTAAATTAAGAAAAGCGAAGGTTCAAGGACGTGCCCCCCTCTGGGGACACGTGGGGCCGGCCGCGGGGGCCGAGGGAACCAGCGCCGGTGGCCCCCAGGGCAGGCGGCGGGCTCAGCTTCCGGGGGTGATGCTGGCCCCAAAAGACGCATCACCTGACCTTAGAAGGGTCGACCGTCTTGCGAATAAACCCGTCCACACAGACGGAGCACGCTCGGCCTCACGTGCACCGCCTCGTGGCTTCGTCTCGGACTTGGCGTTCACGGGGGTGGCCGCCCCCCAGCTCTCGGAGCAGCCGCCCGAGCCTCCCTCCTGGCCTGTTTCACACACTGGAACGGCCCGACTCTTCGCTTTAGGACAAAGTGCCTCTCTTCGCCGCGATCGTGGACACGCCCCGGACACGCCCCCTTTGGCACCCAGTTGGCCCTCGAACAACGGGGGGTCAGGGACGCCGACCCCGTGCCGTTGAAAATGCGAGCGTGACGTCGGCTCCCCCAAACTGAACGACTCGTGGCCTGCTGCCGCCTGGGAGTCTCACGTGTGACGTGACGTGACGTAGCCGCTGGTCAACACGTATGTCATATGTCGTGAGTACTGTGCAGCGCGATCTCACGGTGAAGTAAGCTGGAGAACAGACGTTATTAAAATCTCCAGGAGGAGGCAGTATATTTACAGCACTTCACGACCCAGACCCGCGTGCACGCGGCTCCGTTCAGCCATTGGATCTGCGGTCACACCTCTCGGCCACAGTGTCCCCCCCGTACGAATCATGCCCTTGAACTTCTGCGACCAACTCCTCTCCGACAAGGAGGCCCGCAGGCGACAAGAGGAGGGAGGGGGCTCACACCGGCGTCAGCGCACTGGGCCACACCGGACAGGGCCCCCCAGCACGGGCACACGCGTGCACACGCACGCACCCCCCTCCCATCGTGGTCGTGCAACCCGTGACGGGTGCAAATAAGAAGCAGGAGTTCGGGGTTTCAAATCCGCTCACCGATCAGTTTCGAGCCCCCACTGACACGTCAGCGGCTGTCTACGCGGGGTCCGTTCAGTGAGCCGAGCGCTAGCACAGGGTCTCGACGGGGACCGGGGTTTTGGCTGTTTTACGGTGACACACAGAGTGACTGGTTTTTAGAGCTTTGCGTTTCGAGATGATGGGGAGTCTCGTGCGGCCGTGACTAGTGAGTACAGAGCGAACGGATTCGCAGGAGTGGTCTGTCCCGGGGCGGAGCGTTGCTCGGCCGTGGAGGAGCCGCTGGCGCAGTCCAGCCCCGGCAGCGTGTTCGGGGCTACGGTTCGCCGTTTCGTTGTTCATTCTGTCCTGTTTATGTTTCTATTTCTCTTCTCGCCTTCCAGTGAACGGCTTTAAAAATGTTCTTTGGCTGCATCTGTGGTTTTTTTCTTTTTGAAATGACAGCTCGGGGCGCTGTCCGTGTCGTCCGTAGCGTGTGGTCCACTCGGCGCCGGGCAGCCATCCGCCCCGGTGTTAGGACATTTCACGGTTCCAGAAAGAACCCCCACGGCCCCTAGCGGTCACTCCCGTCCCTTCCACGCTTCGCGAGCGCCGCTGCCCCAGCGCCAGGCGGCCCCTGGTCCGCTTCGCCTCTGGGATGGGCCGTGCTGGGCGCGTCGCGTAAAGGAAGCCACGTGACGCGTGGGCTTTCGCGTCGGGCGTTTCCCGCGTGGCCTCGTGTTGTCGAGGGTCGTCCACGCCGCGGTGCGAACCGGCGCGCCGCTCTCCTGTGAAGCGGGGACCGATTTCGTCTCCGTCCTCCTGTGGTGACGCGGAGTCGCCTCCGCCTCGCGGCGGCCGTGGGCACTGCCGCCGCGAACGCCCCTCCGGGTGCCGGGGGGCCGTGTCCTCGTTTCTCTGGGGCCCACGCCCGGACGGACCCGCGGCCGCGCGCCGGCTCTCCGTTCCCCCGTCCCCCCGTCGAGGGCCCGCCGGCCGCGCCTTTCTGTTCTGTATCCGCCGGACGTTCCGACCCGTCTCTCTCTCCCCCGCTCCGGCGAGTGCGAGGTGCTGTCCCGCGCGGTTCCGCTCTGCTTTTCCCGGCGGCGAGTGGCGTGCTGTGCCTTTCCACGTGTGTGTCACGTGCGTGTCTCTCCTTCGGACATCTGTCCTTCAGAGGCTTTGCCTACATAAAATAACGTTTGGTTTTTGTCTTCTCGTGGTTGAGTTGCCGCAGTTCTTCGTAGGTCTAGACGCGGTCTCGATCTGGGTGGCGTGCACGCGTCCCTCCCCACCCGCGTCCCTCCAGCCTGACGGTGCCGTCGGAAGCACGCGCGTTTCTCATCTCCACGAAGTCCCGCTCACCTTTTTGAAGTTTCGTGTCTGGCGTGAGGCAGGGGTCCCGCTTCAGTCTTGGACACGTGCGCCCCAGTTAGCCCAGCTCCGTGTTTTGAAAGGACCGTCCTCCTCCCGTTGAGTCGGCCGCAGACCCTCGGGGTGATCACGCGACGGTCGCTTCTCTCCCACAGATCTGTGTCCGTCCGCACAGCGGGTCCCTGGGCTCGGTTGCCGTAGCTTGGCGGTGTTTCACGGAATCGGGACCGACATCATTCTCTGTCCGGGGTCCCTGGCTCTTCCACGTGATCTCAGGATTGGCTTCTCAGTTTCTGCAAAGATGTCAGCTGGGGCTTTGATTAAGGCTGCATTGAATCTGTAGATAAATTTGGGGAGTATTCCCATCTTAACGATAGGAGCTCTCGTAACTCACGAACACGGGCGTCTTTCCGTTTATTTAGATGATTTCGTTTCTTTCAACACAGTTTTGTGTTTTCCAAGTACGAATCTTTCACTACTTTTGTGATATTCGTTCCAAAGTATTTTATGTTTTTTCGACGTCGTGGCAAGTAGGATCGTTCACAAACTTCCAGGTTGTTCATCGTAACACATTGACACGTATTTCGTATAGAAATACGTTCGACTTTTGTATACTGACCTTAGATCCCGCCCGCAGACTTGCTGGATTTGCTCGTCAGTTCGAACGGCATTTGGGTGGATTCGTTAGGGTCTCTGTACGCGAGTGCGGAGCATCTACGAGCAGAGACACTGTTCCTTTATGTTTTTCCAGCTGCGAGTCTTTTATTTCACTCGCTCGTGCAGTTGCTCTCGCCAGCACCGCCGGCTCGGCGTGACCCCGCTGCCTTGTCCCCAGCCTTGGGGGGCAAGCACCCAGCCACCCGCCGTCGCGTGCGGGTTTGTCAGCTCCCTGCTCCTGGTTTGTGGGGTGTTTGTCGTCTTTGTGCTGCGTGTTCTTATGTGTTTTTTTTTTTTTGGTGCGTTTCGCGTTTTTAGGTGACAGATGTTATAACGACCCGACGGGTTTTAAAGCGACGCCCCAGCGGAAATCTAACACAATTAAATTTGATATCGGTGTGTCAGAATCGTTCGGTGGGGTCGACTCTGTAATTTAATGTTTTTTCATAATCTGGAGCATAACGGAAAAGTAACGCTAGCATCTCTGATCGGGGAAACAGGATAGTTTGGGAAATTCAGGGAAATCCTACTCCTCACGAGAAAACACATCCAGCTCTCAAAATAAAACCTGTCCTGGATTTATAAATCAGGGGAAAGACATTAATTGTTTTTTTTTTTAACCCAAGTGACCAAAGCATCCTGACTTCTCCGGGGCTCCCCCGACTGCAGGAATTTGGGGCATTACGTGGCCGTGCTCCTCGGGAGCTAGTGGTTTCTCTGAGAAGGCCCCCCGCGCCCCCCCTTAAATGCCAGGTCATTAAAAATATTAGAGGTTCCGTGTCTTTCCGTTCTGGGAATTCGAAACGCGTTTGATTTGTACAGTTGCTGATTGCGTCTTGGCTCCTGAGGGCACAGGTCCCTGAGAGACTCTCAGAGAGGCAGGAAACATCCCACCTCCGTGTGAGGAAGGGCTGCTCTCTGTCCAGATGCTCCGGCCACAGGCGGGAAGTAAACACGGGGGGCAAGAGGCTCACCGCCCCGTGTCCCCGAGTGTCGGTCTCCTTCACAGGGGACTCGAGCTGTTTCCTTTGATGGATGAAGAAACAGCTGATCACAGGACAGGCGTCCACCCTACAGAGCCTCCCGCGGTCACAGCCACCGCCACCCTCACTCACTGGCTCTCGGGTCTCGGGTGCTCTGGACAGCACGGCCGAGACCAGCCCGACGGTCCTGGCGACTGCCCCAACCCGGTCCTCGCCATGAGAAAGGGACGTGGCCCAGACCGTGAGTTAGACAGGATGCAGATGGACGGACAGGCTTGGCCGACGGCCAGAAACAGAGGCGGTCCCCGGGAGGAAAATAAACAACGTCCACGTAACAAGACGGCGGGCCGAGGCGCAGGGCCGCCGCCGCCTGGGTTCGCCCCCTCGGCCTGCGTAGGGAGGTGGAGGCTCGCGGGGTGAGCTCGAGCCTGAGTGCCTTCTGCAAGGGCGTCCACCTGGGCACCTGTCGAGTTCAGTTTGAGAAGTTACACACAAGACCCCGCACAAACGGACCATGAGCGTGTCGGGCGTGTGCCACACTCAAGGTGAAGGGGCCGGCGGAGGCGGGGAGCGGACATCCCCGGCCAGGCTCAACCGGAACCCGGCTGCTGGCTGCCGTCCTGCTGCAGGACTCAGGGTCTTTGGGGCGGTCCGTTCTGCGCAGAGAAATCATGTTGTCTCCTGGACGAGACGGGTGTGTCTGCTCGGAGCTGGACAGAGCCCGGGGAAGGCGAACCATGGCGGTCCTCGCGGCCGTGGCTGAC
>NW_011888938.1:1478437-1482515 GCF_000151845.1 Pteropus vampyrus
AGCAAGTGAGGCCGGGAGCTGGAGCTGAGCCCGAGGGAGGGTCCCTGTCCCAGCCCGGTGCCCCCACCCCGCATAGGGAGGGGAGGGGGTCCCGCCCGCAGCCCGGACCCACCGTCCAGAAAGAACGTGCCGCCGGCCACGCCCCGGGCCGTAAAGTCAGGCGCCCGGTCTGTGCTCTGCTTTCCGTGTCAGTCGTCGCCGTTTATGGCCCGCGGTGAGCCCAGGTGCCTCCGATCCCCACGATCCCCACGCGCCGCCCCTTCCCCGCCTCCCCCCCTCCGCCCTCTCCCCCTCCGCGTAATGCGCCTCCGAGCGCACGGGCTTCGGGGAGATCTGGGTTTGTGGTTAAGATTCTCACGCCGGAGCGCGAGGGCAATTATGTGCAGCTTTTATTCGGCCCCCAGGATTCTTACTGCATTATTCGTATTTCCTTTAATTTGTGGGATTTCTAGTAAATGGGCTTAAAAATAGGTCTGGGCGCCATGCCAGGCAGATGCGGGCAGCAGGCAGGCATCTCTGCGTCTCTCTAAAGGCAGAGCAGGGTAACCCCCGTGTCACTCGGGCCTGCGCCTCCTGCGGGTCCCCTGAGGTGGCCCCGGAGGTGGAGTGGGGTGCGCCAGCCCCAGCTCCTGGGCCGGAAGTTGCGCTGGTCCTGGCTGCCTTTGGGGGCGAGGACCAGCGCCGGGTGTCTGGGGTCTGTTTGAGAGGGCAGAGGCGGTGCCCGCTGGCCTGTGGGGCTTGAGACCAGGCTGAGCGCGGGGCTGGTCACCTTGGTTGTGCCCTCTCAGGCTCACTGGGTGTCCCAGCTGTAGTCCAGCCCACAGGGGCCCTGAGATCTGAGCCAGTGCCACCCTCGGGTGCCCCTCTGGACAAGAAGATGGAGATAATCCCTGCCCGAGGGGTGACCCGCGTGTGGCCAGGGGGAGCCCGGGAGCTGGGCACCTGTGTGGGGTGGGTGGCGGGCTGTCCCGGGCAGGGAAGGAGCCCCTCGGGAGAAGGTGGGATGGGCTGGCCGGCCCCAGGGGAGGGGGTGGTGGGTCCCTGAGGTGCTGCCGGTGTCTTCCTTGCCCCACACTGAACTGGGTGGGTGTGGCCTGGGATTCGCCACCCAGCTCCAGGCCAGGGGGGCCTCGGCCCATCTCCATGTAATTGGATGCCCCCCCCCCGCCCCCAGTGGCTGATTTAGTGTTTCTGTGTCGGTCTGATTTACATCAGGTTTTTAAGCATAATTAGAAACGCAGGGAGCTTTGTGTCTTACCTCGACTATTTATGGCGCGGTATGCAGATGAGGGCAGCTCTGAATGTTAAGAGGAGTGTGTGGAGGCCTTGTCGCTGAGGAGCGGGTGACCGTGACCGGCACAGGCCCGGCACGCCCTCCCGCCGCCCGCCGCCCCCTCTGCCCACTGCCCTGGGACCCCGCAGGCCCATGGAGGGGGAGAGTGAGGGGCCGCGTGGGGCTGAGGAGGGGAGTCTGGCTCCTGGGGGCTCGGCCTGGGCCGCCCCTGTGCTCAGCGCTGCCCCTCCGAGCGACCGGCCCCCAGCGTGGGGTTGGGGGCGCCGCCTCAGCGCTGAGGGAGGAGGGCGCCTTCCGTGCGCACCGGAGAGGAGCTTGCTTTTTAAGTTATTAAACGGTGCCCCAGGGAGACGCTCCTCAAGCTCACGTTATTTAAATTACAAATACGGGTGAGAGGTTGTCGGCTCTGTTCAAAACGCTGCCTAATTCTCTTAGAACCTCCTGGAACCCTTCCGTGGCCAGCGTGTGGACGTGGCGGGCCTCAGGGCTGGAGGGGGGCCTGGGGGGGCCTGGGCTGGGCTCGTGCACGAGCCGTTCCTCGAACGCCAGCACCGTCTCCGAGGGGCCACTGCTGTTTCTTCAGGTTTATGCTATTTGTCCCCCCCGCCCCCCGCCATTTAAGTCCAAACCATGAGAGTGTGGGGCGGGGGGCTGGCGAGGGGGCGGTGGTCGTGCCCGGTGGGCAGCGTCACGTCAGAAAGGTCAGAGGCTGCACGTTTCCCCCGATCCCAGGCTCAGCCCGGCGCACAGACTCCCACACCGGGCGCTCGTGAGAGCTCACTGCGCAGGCCACGTGCTGCGGGACGCGGGGCCCCCGTCCCAGCCGATGGAGCGTCTGCCCAGCTGTGCCCAGCTGTGCCCAGCCCCGTATCCTGCAGCCAGCAGGTCTGGCTCTTGGTGGCCTGGGTGCCCTGGGCCCTGGGGGTGCTGGAGGGGGTGCCAGACGGTGAGGCCCTGTCCCCAGGCTGAGGTGGCCGCCTCCTGGGGGTGCCGTGGGGAGAGCTGAGGAGCACACGTCTGAATTTGCCGATTCTGGCGCGCTGCCCTTCTGTGTTTGGGGAGAAAAGCTTCCAGGCAAACATTCACTAGTGCAGTTGAAACCGGCGTTTACGCTGGGTGCCGCTCCAGGCAGCGGTCTGGGGCGGAGGCTGCCCAGGCGCCTGGCTGGACGCAGCAGGCCTCGCTGCATCTGCGTCCCAGGCTGGGACCCGGTGAGCTGAGGCGGGTCCGGAGCCGGGCCCCAGCCCAGGACCACCGTGAACAGTGCGGGGGGCGGGCGGTCTACACAGACCCTCTCCTCTGCAGCGGGCCGGGCCAGGGCAGGCTTGGGCCGCAGGCGGTCCTCTGTCCGACGGGGTGCCTGTTTGCTCTGTCGATGACCGCAGCTTGACTGGGTGGTGGGTGTTGGAAGCGGGAAGCCAGGGCAGGGGCGGTGGGGTCAGATCCTGGCCCCCAGGCCTCAGCAGGAAACTGGCCCTCAGCGCTCAGGCCTCCCCATCCACACCCGCGCAGAGGGGGTGGGCTTTGGGGTGTGGACACATGACAGTGCTCTGTGACCACGGGGAGGGGCTCCTGGCCAGGACCCTGCCCTGGTGTCTTGCTTCTTCTCGCCTGGCGCTTGCTGGCCAGCTAGTCTTTCCATTAGCGCCGTGGCCCCTGGGGGCCCGGCTTTGCTTTATGGCACATTAAAAGTTTAATGCACTCAGCCCCCTGGGGACCTCGCATGCCTGGGCTGGGCAGCTTTGATGCAGACGGGCACCTTGACCCCCAAAGGTCCAGCTCTGGCCACGCCCCCCTTGCTCTGTTCCCCTGCCAAGCCAGAGCATCGATGGGATGGGCGGGTGACAGGGTGTCAGTGAGGTAACCGGAGCCCGGGCAGGGCCACTCACTCTGCGGGCCGCTGGCCAGCGCGAGCCTCCCCTCCGACCTTCGGCAGCAGCCGCGTATTCCCGACACCCCAGGGGCTCACGTGTGCTGACTCACAGGGACCACCCGCCTGCCACACACCGCACTGGGGATGTGGCTGCTGGGGCCGTGCCCCAAACTCCGGAGCACCTTGAGTTTTGGGAGGTGTTGCTGGCTTCTGCCGACATGGCAGGGCTTGGCCGGGCAGTGACGGCCCCTGCCTGGGACCGGGGTGGGGCGGGGGGCGGTTCCCTTTCCTTTTGCCAGAATATTCCCTGGCGCACCTGCCTGTCTTCTTCCCCTGCTGTGATGTGTTTAATGGCTGTGCGTTCGCCGAGGTCCAGGTCTCTTATTAGATTGGTCAAATTAAATCCTGCAAAATAATTTAATTGAATTGAATTTATCTCGCCTCCCTACCCCGTGCTGGTAGTGATCCTGCAGAAATTAAACGCTGCGTTCCTCCGCCTGGCCGTGCCCTGGCCCCAGGGAGCTGGTGGGAGTCCAGGGTGGGCCCAGGAGGGTGGGGAGCGGTGGGCTGGTCCCAGCTGGGCTTCTGTGGGACTCTGGGCCCTGGCCGGCCCCTCGGTCCGTGTGTGCATGTGTTGTGCGTGTGCGTGCGTGCGTCTGTGTGTGCACGTCTGCAGCTCCTGGGCTAGTACCCCTGTCCCTGTCCTGTAGAGGGGCACACTGCCTGCAGGGGGCGGACAACTGGGAGACACTCTGGCTGACAACCACAATCCCAGGGCCTGGACGCCGCCGTCCAGAGGGAGGGTCCAGGGAGGAGACCCCCCCATGCCCCTGCCGACCACACACTTTCTCGTTCTGGAGGAGGTCTCCGTCTGTGTGGGGTGTCCCCCTGAGGCTGGCATGGCTGAGGGG
>NW_011888938.1:1483780-1485284 GCF_000151845.1 Pteropus vampyrus
CGGACAACTGGGAGACACTCTGGCTGACAACCACAGTCCCAGGGCCTGGACGCCGCCGTCCAGAGGGAGGGTCCAGGGAGGAGACCCCCCCATGCCCCTGCCGACCACACACTTTCTCGTTCTGGAGGAGGTCTCCGTCTGTGTGGGGTGTCCCCCTGAGGCTGGCATGGCTGAGGGGATAGGCCCTTGCTTTGAGGCACCAGCAGGGGCTTCCCGAGGGGGGTTCCATTCTGCTGGGCACTCTGAGGGGAGGGACTCCTGTGGAGCAGTGGCTTCGAGGGTGGCCGGGTGAGCGAAGCTGGGGACCCTGGCACTCTGCCTGGCCCTTCCCAACCTTCTGTAAGCGAGGGGCACAGCGACTCCCCCTGTGCAGGGAGGCCGAAGGGGGGGTGCTGCCTGGGGGGCGGGCTGGGGAAACAGAGGCACAGAGGGACAAGGTGGCCACGCGGAGCTGGGCCCCCAGGCCGGACGGCGAGGAGGCGCCTCCCTTCCTGGGCAGACGGCCACCCCCGGCACCCCCGCCGTCCCGTGGCCCTGAGCGGCCCAGGCCCCTGGCCCTCTCCGCCGTGGCCCGGGGCTCGTAAACGGAGCCTGCATTTCTTCCTTTTCTCCTGAGGTTCATCTTTGTTCCTGCCCCAGCGAGGCTTCTAAGAAAGCAACGTGAAACCAGCTGGCATGCGGCTCCCGTGGGCTGGGCCTCGGGGCGCCAGCCGCTGCCTGCACAGGTGGCGTGAGGACATGGTGGTGGCACCGTTTGTCCCCAGTCCCTGGGGACCCAGACAGCCTTGTCACCTTCCTGGGGAATAATGGTCCCTTCTCTGGGGCGGGGGGAGGCCCCTGAAATGCAGGCGCAGGCCGACAGAGACGCTGCCCTGGACCGCCGTCCCCCCGCCCCCAGCCCTGCCCGGGTCACCGCAGGTAATAGCCATCTGGTGCGGCTCACCTGGGCGCAGAGTGGGCCGGGCTCCAGCACATCCTCTCCCTCCACCTGCGGTAACTGCCCACGGCCACGCCTGGCCCACTGACGGCCCAGCGGCTTGGGGGCGGTGTCATTCGCTTGAGGCCATGAGACAGGGACGTGACGTTGCTGAGGCCAGGCCTGGCATGTCGGGGGGTGCCCAGCGGGACCGAGGACCTGCTGTTGGAGGGGACCGGCCCCAAGGGCTTCGAGCTGTGTCCCTGCTCTGAGTTTGGGACCCAGCCCCTGGCCTGCACAGCACACCTCTGCTGGCCTCTGCCCACTCTGGCCAGGCTGGGTCACCCTCTCATGACACGTGAGCCCCTGTCTGGCTCAGGTGGCCCCATTTACTCTCTGGGAGGCTCCCGGTGGTGGGAGCCGTGGGCCTGTGGAGGGAGCCGGTCGGGGGGGCCCTCCGCAGTGCACTGTGTGTTGTGGGCCGCCCAGCCTTCTCCCCTGGCTGTGTCCGGCATTAGGTTAGATGCCCACTAGGCACTGGGCAGACCCGCCCTCCCCATGCCTGGAGGGCTTCTCCGAGGAGGTGGC
>NW_011888938.1:1486674-1492581 GCF_000151845.1 Pteropus vampyrus
GGCTCAGTGGAGGTCAGACACCGCGGGCCTGCAAAGGCAGCCCAGCCCGGTCCATCACCTGGGGGGGCGGTGTCTTTGCTGCCACCTGCCTGGGGCTGGGCCTTTGGGGGGTGGGCTGGTTGCGGCCACAAAGTTGTTCTTTTTAAAATGTGCTGAGCTGGGGGGTTGGGGAGCCGGCGTAAGTACCCGGAGCGAGTGGGGTGGGGGTTCGCGCTGGACCCCCTGGGCTTGCTGCTCGGGGTCCCCAGGGAGCAGCGGGAAGGCGGGCGTTGGGGGCAGGGGCGCCTGGCGCGTGCCCTCCACACCGTTCTGGGGCTCTGCCCCTCGCTGCCCTTCTCCATCTCCCCACGGCTCCCCTCCTGGGCTCTCCTCCCTCACCCGGCTCCGGCCCTGTGGCCCCACCCCTGGCCCCCTCGCCTGGGCGTCTCTGCCAGCTCTGCAGACTGTTTGGAATAGTTGAAATGCTTTGACACCCGGGCCGTGCTGGATGGCAGGGCGGCCGGTTACTGGGCGATTCATATGCAAAACTGCACTATAAATTTCCAGTTGCCCGGCACCGCGGAGCGTCTCTCCACGCACAGTACAGTATTTCTGCCATCTTTGTTTGCATCGCAGTGAGTCATCAAAAGTCTGTCTTGTACCAACACCCGGAGCCGTGCATTCCTCTGGCACCGGCACGCCACTGTTTTTAAAGCCGGGGCTGGGAGCTGGCATTTACTTGGGCTCCCGAATCAAAGGCAGCTATTCATCCCCGGGAGCCGCCTGGATGTCCGTCTGCATCCGGCCTCTTCATTTAGATGCTGTGCGCTGCCCGGGAGAACCGGGCTGGTGCGGCTGAGCTGCGGCCGCCCGGCCCGCGCCGACACTCCCGGCCCCCCCTCCTCCCCTCCCCCCGCGCCCTCCTCCTCCCCGGCTCCGCGGCCCTCCCCACCCCAAGGGCTCCGTTTGCTGCATTCCTGGAGCAGCTGGCGGCTGCGGGCAGCCGGCGTGCGGGCGAGCCTGCCCCTGCCAGGCTGAGCGGGCAGTGCCGGGGCCACCGGCGGCAGCGGCCAAAGGTAGGTCTCCCCCGCTGGCCGGTGCCACCCGCCGACCGGCAACTTCTCCGCAGCGGGGGCACTACGGGCCCTCCCCCGAGCGCGCCCACCTGCCCAACTCCGCCGCCCTCACTCTGCCCTCCCTCCGCGGGCCGGCGGCGCCTCTGCGGCCGCCCGCACTTTCCCCCGGCGGGACAGAGTGGCCCTTTGTGCGGGCTCTGGCTTTGCGGAGTTGAGCCGGTGCCTTCTCCGGCCGGACCGTCCTGGCCCCCCTTCTCGGAATCGGGCGTCGGATCAACAGTGCCGGAGCCCAGTCCCCAGCCCCCGGCGCCCGGCGCCCGCCCGTCAGCATCCCCAGCCCTGGCCGGTCCCTCCCCCGGGCTCCCCGTGACCCCCGTAGTCACCTGAGCTGGGACCGAGCCAACGGGGATTGGCCGGTTGGAAGCTGGGGAGGCTGGGGGTGTCTGTGCGATTGGAGCTGTGACAGGCGCCCAGCTGGTCCCACAGCGGGTCCTTGACAGCAGCTGGGGGACCTGGGCAGTGGGGGCCCCAAGCAGGGGTGGCCAGCGCGGCTCAGAGCCCCTCTGGCCCGGGAAGTCGCTCTGCAGGACGGGGAGGGAAGCAGAGGTGGCCGGGCCTTTCCGGGCAGCCCCGCGGAGTTGTCCCCACTGCAGCTCACTTCCCTGGGGGCCCCCAGCCCTGGCCCCCCCTGCGGCCCTGTGCCGGCTGCTTTGAGGAAAAAGAAAGCAAACCAGAAACCAAAAGCTTTGGAAAAGACTCCCCCCCGGCCCCCTGCAGTGCCCTGCAGGGAGGGGGAGCCGCTCCCCTCCCAGGGGAGAGCTGCTCCTGGCTCCTTCGCTGCTAACTTTCCTGGGGAGAGAGTTGTGTGGAGCCGCCCGCCGTCGCCCCCCGGCCGGCCTCCGCTGATGGTTGATGGCCGTGTCCGTCCTCCGTGGAGTTCTCTGCACACCCCCCCCAGTGGCTCAGGCCTCTGTTCTTTCTTCTGCTGAGATGAGCGTCTGGGTCCCGAGGGCTCAGTCTCTCTCGGGGGGCTCTGGGGCAGTGCGGGGGGCACTCCCCCGGCGGGAACGCGTCCTGTGCAGCTCTGACCCTCCGCTCAGCCAAAGCCCCACGCGGGCAAGGTCGCCCAGACCTTGGGACAGTTCTGGCTGGAGGGCGCGTGGCAGTGACCTGCGGGGGTCACGGCGCGTCCCCTCAGCCTTTCGCAGCGGGCGGTTCGGGTCTCGGCCCTTGGCAGGTGGCCGTGGACGCCCGGGAGGCTGACGCGGGGCCCCGCGCCCTCTCTCCCGCAGATGCGCCCGCTGGGGCCGCTCCCGCGTTGAGCCTGAGGCGCGCCCGCCAGTGCCCGCTGCCATGTCGCAGATGCTGCACATCGAGATCCCCAACTTCGGGAACACCGTGCTGGGCTGCCTCAACGAGCAGCGCCTGCTGGGCCTCTACTGCGATGTGTCCATCGTGGTCAAGGGCCAGGCCTTCAAGGCGCACCGGGCCGTGCTGGCCGCCAGCAGCCTCTACTTCCGCGACCTCTTCAGCAGCAACAGCAAGAGCGCCTTCGAGCTGCCGGGCTCGGTGCCGCCCGCCTGCTTCCAGCAGATCCTGTCCTTCTGCTACACGGGCCGGCTGAGCATGGCGGCCAGCGAGCAGCTCGTGGTCATGTACACGGCCGGCTTCCTGCAGATCCAGCACATTGTGGAGCGGGGCGCCGACCCCATGTTCAAGGTGAGCCCGCCCCACTGCGACTCGCAGACCGCCGTGACGGAGGACGCCGGCTCCGCCCCGCAGAGCCCGTGCACCCAGCTGCAGCCGGCCGCCGCCCCCGCGCCCCCCTACGCCATGTCCCCCTCCGTGCCCATCCCGCTGCTGACCCGTGTGAAGCACGAAGCCGCGGAGCTGCCGCCGGCCGCCGGCCCGGGCCTGGCCCCCAAGCGCCCGCTGGAGTCGGGGCCCCGGGACGGCACTGCGGTGGCGGCCGGCGCGGCGGTGGCCGCCAGCACGGCCCCTCTCAAGCTGCCCCGGGTCTCCTACTATGGGGTGCCCAGCCTGGCCACCCTCATCCCCAGCATCCAGCAGGTGCCCTACTCCCAGGGGGAGCGGACAAGCCCGGGGGCCAGCAGCCTGCCCACCACCGACAGCCCCACCTCCTACCACAACGAGGAGGACGAGGAGGACGACGAGGCCTACGACACCATGGCGGAGGAGCAGTACGGCCAGATGTACATCAAGGCCACCGGCAGCTACGCAGGTAACGCGCCGAGGCCCGCCCGCCCCCCGCCCCGCGCCCCTCAGCCCGCCGGGCGGCCGGGACAGCCCGGGGAGGCCCCGGCCCAGACCGCGTGAGCTTAGCAGGAGCCGAGGCCTGAGGCGGGACCGTCCTAGGTCAGCCTCGCAGGGCCTCAGCCGAGGACTTGGAACTCGGTCCCGGGTGAGTGGAGAGGCTGTGGGAACGTGTGCAGCCGCGTGGACCTGCTGGAGGCTGCAGTGCCCTCCTCCCGCCCGCGGGACACATTAAGGGCCTCCGTGGGCCAGGGACCACCCGAGGGCCCACAGGGTGCCGCGTGACCCAGGCCGGTCGGTCGCCCGCTCGAGGCCTCAGGGTCCCGCTCCGAGAAGCGCCTGCCCCGCGAGCGCCCAGCCGGCCCATTTCCGCCACCTTCGCCCTCTGCCCTTCCTCTCCCTGCGCCGTCTTGCCTCTCCGTGCGGCCGAAGAGTCCCCTGGACCCGTCCCATTCGCCGCCACCTCCCTGGGCCCAGGGCCAAGGGACAGGCGCAGAAACTGCCTGCTGAAGCAGAGAGCTGCTCCCCCAGGCTAAGGGGGGCTCCCCTGTCTGAGACCTACAAACCCGAGAGGCCCTCATTCCAAAGGCCTGGCGTTGCAGACTGCGTCACAGGGTCACTGTCCCCGGGGACGCTTTCGAATTGCCAAGCAGGGGGTCCCATAGCTGGGGCCCCAGATCAGGTGTCCCCCTGCCTTCTGTGTTCCCCGAAAACTGGCTGTGAGCCGGGCTCGCTGCCTGCCCTGATTTGCATGCGGGGCCCGTGTCCAGTGGACTGGATCCGGGCACGTGGTACCCGCGGGAGCGACATCCAGAGCTGGGGCCCTGGGGACAGGGCAGGGACTCTTCCTCGCTGCCTCCCACGCTCTCGTGCCCGGGTGGGGCAGACCCTGCTGCCCTTCCTCCTGGGACTTGGCCTCTGGGCTGGCCCGCGTGGTCCCTCTCAGAGCTGCGGGGAAGGCACTGCCCTGGGCGCCCCCAGCGGGGCTCGAGGGGGCGTCCCCTAAAAGTCGTCGCTTTCAATGCGCGTCGTCACACTCGCCTGGGTTGCACAGGGTGCCAGCACGCAGGCCACCTCTGCTGGACTCGATGCTCCCTTCTAGTGGCAGAGGGAAGGTCCGAGAGCCTGCGAGCGGTGACGGCCACCAGGGAGGCGGGGAAGAGCCGGTGGGGCCCCCTCCCCCGAGCGCGGGCCACGCGGGCACAGGGCGGCAGACCCCCACGGAGTCGGGCACTCCCCGCCCTCCCGGTGGACGGGGCTCTGTGGCGGGGTCAGGGCCTGCACCCCTCTCTCCTGGGGCTGCTCCCTGCACGGCGCCCCCTCCAGCAGCGTGGCCTCGGGCCGTGGCGCATCTGGGACAGTGACGCTGTCAGGTGCTGGGGTTGTGGGGGCCAGTGCAGCAGCCGATCTGAGTGCACCTGCTTCTCCGGCTGGATAGGCCTCGAGCCCGCTCCTCACCTGGACACTTGGGGCCCACCTGCGTCCTTGGCTTTCCCGAGGAGCCAGTGGGATGGGGGCCATGGAGAGGCCAGGTTGGGGGGCGGGAGGCTGAGCTGCCCCCCTGCCTTGGCCGGGTCTTCTCAGCAGGCCACACCCCCAGTCCGCAGACCAGGCGCTGAGTCCCGCGGAAGCCAGGGGTGCGGCCCGGCCCAGAGCCGTGTGCCTGCAGGGGCTCACCCAACCTCGGGGGAAGAGAGGGAGTCCCTCGGCCTTCAGAACCCCTGGCCTCCACCTCCCGGGGTGTCGGAGGCCGGCCGGGGCAGCGGGCGGGGGGGCGGGGCAGCACTGGCCCTGCCCCCACCGGCCCAGGATGCCGCGGAGCGAGTTCTCCCCCCCGCGAGCCTGTAAGTGGGGCAGGCGGGAGGCTGGGGCGTGAGTTCTTGGTTAAAATCTGGGTTATTGGCAGTGACGTCGCTGGCATCACTGGGCGTCGAGCATGCTGGGAAGACGGTCATAGCGGAGGGGGGGCCGCGGGCCGAGGGGCTCTGTCCCCAAAGTCTGACTGCCTCTCGGGCGCTGGCCCCGTACCCTAGGCTCCCTGCGTGGGCCGGGCCGGGCCGGGCCGGGGCCCCCTCACACCCTTGGGCGTCCGAGCGGCGACGAGGGTCGGCAGGGCCGTCCGTGTGGTGGAGCCCGGGCCACGTGAGGCACAGCCTGTGACATGGCCTCAGTGTCCCCACCGGCCAGGGGAGCAGTCGGCCGGGGTGACCTCCGAGAGTCTTGACCAGCAGGCCCTGAGCGGGACCCGCCTCACCCCGCCTGGTGGAGGAGCGCGGGCGGCTCGCGCGGCGGCCTCTCGTCCCAGGAGCCGCGTGTGGAGCTGACCGCTGTGTTTCCCGCCCGTTTCCGCCCGAGTGTCTCCCGCGGTGACGCGTCCGGGGCCCCACTGAAGGGCGGTGGCTCAAGTCTCATTTGTTGCTGTCAGGAGCGATGCCACCGCAAAGGCCCCAACTGGGGGTGTCGATGGGCCGAGTCGGACGCCCCCAGTGGGGCTGTCTGCGCCTCCTCCGCGGGGTGCACGTGTGGCCCGGCCGCCTCCGGGGCTCAGGGGAGCCCCTGCTCCAGCTCCCGAGGGCTC
>NW_011888938.1:1492631-1495063 GCF_000151845.1 Pteropus vampyrus
CCAGTGGGGCTGTCTGCGCCTCCTCCGCGGGGTGCACGTGTGGCCCGGCCGCCTCCGGGGCTCAGGGGAGCCCCTGCTCCAGCTCCCGAGGGCTCCCGAGCTGGTGCGTGTCTGTCTGTAGGTCAAGGCAGTGGGGTCACGGGGGTCGGTGTCGGCTCAAGGTGTGGTGAGGGGTCTGCCCCATGGTGTCCATGCTCCTGGGGTGCTCTCCTGTACCCACAGGCTGAGAGCAGTGGAGGCCAACGTGGGTGCTCTCGCACTGGGGGAGACAGACGAAGACTCTGGGCACGTTCTCCATCATGGCTGGGTGGCCGCCGTCACCCCAGCCACGGGAGCGCGGCTGCAGGCGAGGGGATGAGCCAGGGGGCCTGTGGGGCGGGGTGCTGGCGCCAGCCAGGCCCCCTTCGTGGTTCTGTGCGGCGGGGGGGGCCCCTCGCGGCCTGACCGCCTCTGCGCCTCCCCTGTGCCACCGCCCCGGGCCTGCATTCGTGCGGGGACCTGACTTCAGGCTCGGCGCCCCCCGGCTCAGGCAGATGTCTGATGTCAGTGGCAGATGTCGCTCCCTGTGGGTGCCTGAGACAAGCCGGGCCTGCCTGTTTGACACCAACCACCAGCGGCCACGTTAACCCTTTCCGGGGCTGTGACCCCTGGGGGTGCCGTGCAGGTGCACCAGGACGCCAGCCCTGTGTGGCCTGGCCTCCCCTGCCCCTCGGGGGGCAGCCAGCTCCCTGGTCAGCCCACTGTCCCTCAGGAACTGTTCTGTGGTGGGGGATTCGGGTGTCCGTCGCTGAGCTCCGGGCCTGGCTCCGTGGGACAGGCCCGTGGCCGTGGCGGTGCCAGACCGTCTGGAAGGTTCATGCCTCCGCCCAGCTGTGCCAGCTCCCGGACGCGGGGCAGACGCCGCAGTGCCTCCTGGCACACGGCAGCACACCTGTCCCCGGCTCGCCCTGGGCTCCCGTGTGCTGGGCTGGAGGGTGGGCAGCGTGCGCGAGCCAGCCCGGTCCAGGCCCCGTGCCACCTCTGAGGGCAGCGCTGCTGCCGTCCCTTCTTACAGGTGGGGGCCAAGGTGCGGGAAAGACCTGGCTGGCAGCTGTGGGACCCCCAGCAGGGCCTCCGCCTGCTCAGCTGACGGGGTGCCTGTCGGGGGTCACTCCTGCCCGCAGCCCAGGGCTCAAAGGCTGTCGCCTGGGGGCCCCCCATGGAAGTGGGGAGAAGGCCGGGTTTCTTCTGCAAACCTTAGTCCCCGCCACCCCGCGTGGGCTCCTGGCCTGGGTGCCAGGTGTCCTCACTGCTAGAGGCCGGCCCAGCCCCTGGGGGGGCCCCGGGACCCAGGGCATGTTTGTCCCTGGCCTGGCTGGGGTGGGACCCAGGTGGAGGTGGGGGGCCTTGAGCCGGGGCGTGTTCTCCCTTCTAAGGCCACCCCGCAGCCCCAGTGGGCCATCCCGGTGTGTCTGTCCCACCAAGGACCCAGGAGGCTGGCCCCAGCCGCCCTGAGGGCCCTCCAGGCTGGGGCTGGTTCCTGCGGGCCCCTGGGGACGAGCCTCTGTCTCTCCTGTGTCCTGGTCCTCAGCTTCCGCTAGTGCGGCGCCGGTGCCAGGCGGACTTCCGTGCAGCGTCACGTGTCCCTCTCGAGCCCCTGACCGCCCCGAGGGCTCGCACACCAGTTTTATTGGGGTGCAGCTGTGTGCCGTAGTGGAGTGGGCGTGAAGGGCACCCATCTGAGCCACGGGCACCGTCAGATGCGGGGCAGCGCGCGCCCCACCCGTCCGCCCTCCTGGGCCTGCTTCCCGTCACCCTGGATCCTTCGGCTGTTCTGGAAGGTCCCAGAAACGGAGTCTGGCTTCTCTCATCGCAGGATGCCTCTGAGACTGGCCGGGACCAGACCTGCCTTTTCTCTCCGGCTCTTGCTTATGAAAGTGTCACATGCAATAAAATGTCCCGCTAGGAAGCACGCAGGCGACGGGCGTGTTGACTGCCATCGAGACCAGTCGGTCAGGACACAGAACACCTCGCTCCCCTGGAAAGTGTCCTGGGTGCCCCCCACCTCGCCCCGCCTGCCACCCGCGTGCTCTTTGCCACTGCCGTTTGCCTTTCCCAGAGTCTCCGTGCGTGGGGTCGTCGCAAGAGACCCTGATTTCCCCATTTACAGTCAGGCTGTGTCGAGATTCATCCATGTGGTCGAGCGTTGGTCCTCGGTCCCGCTGGTTGCTCGGTGGACATGCCACCGTCCCCCACGTGCCCCTGGCGCGGGGCTGCTGTGAGCACCGTGCCCAGGTGCCGCTGCCGGCTCACGCGACAGGCGCCCGTGTCCCTCCCAGCTGCCCAGCAGGCGCCGGTGTTCGGAGCTTTTTTTTTCTTTTTCTTTCAAATCGTGAACGAGGTCTGAAATTCATCCGCTATTTTTTTGTTGTTTATTTTTTGGACCATCTATC
>NW_011888938.1:1495852-1498613 GCF_000151845.1 Pteropus vampyrus
ATCCTCTCGCCATTCGCTTTTTACCCTGCCCCCCGCAACCCCGTTTCCCCGGCACCTTTTTTGATTGGCTTTTTCTCTAGTCCTGCTTAGCCCCACGGCTCACTCGACGGTCGCGTCTCCTGTGCCTGAGCCGAGGGCGCGTGTTTGTTGCTGAGCGTGTCGGGCCACTTTCTCAGCCCCGTCTCGTCCTCACGTGTCACTTGAGTCTTCGCCTGGGCGCGTCCACCCCCCGCCTCTTGTCCTTTGTGCGATCGCCGTCACGTGATTTACTTCTTCACGTGCTGTAAGCTTTACGACGTGACGCCGTGTTTGCTTGAACCACCAAGTGACCTTTTCTCACCCATGTTTGGTCGCTTTTGACAAGTACAGGAAAAGTCGCTCTTCGGGGTCCGAGTTCTCTGCGTTTAAATAAACGCCACGTCACGCGGTCGCTTCCACGGTCGAGACACAGAACCGCGTCCTCGCCCTGAGAACCCCCTCGTCGGACGCTTCGCGGTCACTGCTTCCCCTTCCCACCAGCGCCCGGCGACCGCTGTCACTCAGACGTGGTCCCGCAGCACGTGGCCTCTGGGGCCGCGGAGCGTGGAGGTGCGCCCGGGTTGCGTGCGTTCGTGGCCGCCGTTTTCACGGCTGCGTGGTGTCGCGTCGTGCGGCGGTACCCGCGTTTGGGAGTTCGTTCCCCCGTTACGGGTCCCCGAGGTCGTGCCGTTTCGAGCTCCTCGCAGCCGTGGATTACGCCGTCGCAGGCGCAGGCGGCGTGCACCGGCCTCACCCGCCCCTGGCCGTTCAGCTCCACTGGATACGTCGACTCAGGAGTGAGGCGGTGGGTCCCGTGGGAAGCGGGTGTGTGACTTTGTGAGAAGTCGCCCAGACTCTGTCTGAAGTGGCTGCGTCACTTTGCACGGCGACCGGAGTGCACGAGCGTCCGAGGCCCTGCCACGTCCCCGTCCGCGCCCGGCTTCGTCTTGTTCTGCAGCCGCGTGCACGGGTCGGAGGGGAGCGGGTGTCTCGCTGTGGTTTCCGTTCGTCTCGCTCGTGTCTGGTGACAGCGAACAGCTTCGACGTACCGGTTCGCCGTCGCGCAGCTGCTCTGGTCGAGGGCCTCTGAGTCCTTTCTGATCGGGCTGTTTGAGTATCCAGTGGTGTTGAATTTCACGCGTTCGTTATACAGTGTGGGTCGCGGTCCTTGGTTGGGTGTGCGATGAATAAACAATTTTCCCCAGACCGGAGCTCTTTTTATTCTCTTAACAGTGCTTTTTATGATTTTTAAAATTTTGGCGAAGTTAAATGATGAGTGATTTCTCTTAATAGATTACGCTTTGCTGTGGTGTTTAGGTTTTTACCTAACAAGATTACAGGATTTTTTTTCCTTGTTTTCTTCTAGATTTTTCTTTTTCTTTTTAGGCGAGGCAACCCTTGGTTGACCTCACCCATGGCGAGGACCTTGTCAGCTTACGATCCCTTATTTTTTTATTTTTCTTTTTACGCCCACAGCACTGGGTCTTCCTAGGTGGTCTCTCAGCCAAGGACTCACCAGACCTGACTCTGCTTAGCTTCTGAGATCGGACGGGATCGGGCTTGTTCAGGGTGGCGTGGCCGTAGACTTCTAGATTTTTATGGCTTAGTTTATGGCTCATTTGGAATTAATTTTTGTACAAAGTGTAAGGTATGGGCCAAGATTCTATTTTTTTTTAATATGGAGGTCCAGTTTTCTTTCGAAGACATTTAAAATAGGGAAAGAAAAAAAAACCCTTTTGTATTTGCTCACGTGTTTACCTTGTTCTTCATACTTCACATAGATCTGGTATCACTCTCCTGCTGGAAGAATTGCCTTTATTATTTCTACGGTCCCACTGATGGACTAGTAATGAATTCTGAAAAATTATAGAAAGGTCTTTCTATAATTCTATAATTATAGAAAGGTCTTCCTCTGAAGAATCTGGCTTACCGAAGTATAACTCACGTTTAATAAAATTAATGGGTTTTCACCAGACCACTGTCACCCCCACGTCCGAAGGGTACTTTTGCTGGACGCAGATCGCTAGGCTGGCAGTGCTTTTTGCTTTCTCTAGCTGCCATTCCCTCGTCTCGGGGCTGCATCTTCTCTCGCAGGAAGCTGGTCGCTCCCATCTGTCCCTCCGTGGGCACCGTGTCTTTGTCTTTCCGGCCGTGTTCCCCTCGGCTCATGACGGGCTTTGCGTAGTTTGCGTTTCTTCTGCTTAGGGTTTGCTGAGTTTCGGGACCTGTGTGTTCACGCCGTCATTTCTTCACATATTTGTATGTCCCTCCCCGAGAACTTCAGCTCGGCATGTTTATGTCCCTGAGGTCACCGGGGCTCTGTTTACTTATTAACGCTTCTCCTTTTCCTGTCCAGGCTTTGGGTTGAGTAGTTTCTATTACTCCCCCTTCACGTTCACTGATCTTTTCTGCAGCTCCGTTTTGTTCGTGTTTACACTTTCCATGTCCCCCCTCGTCGGGTCCCCCCCCATCGGGTCCCCCCCCATCGGGTCCCCACTCTGACATTTTTTCTTTTTAAAGTTCTGACCCTGTTCGACGGCTGCTTCAAAGCTTTGCCGGCTACTGCTGCTCCCTTTGTCACTTGTTCTGACGGGGACGTCGTCATCGTCAGCACGGCCCTTTGGCGGGGCTCCGTGCGCCCACTCGTTTCGGGGGGAAAGCGGGACGTTGCGTCCTGAGGGTCCCCTCCCACTCTGCCACTTGCCACTTCATCTTCTCGGTTTAATTGTGATGTGACGACGTT
>NW_011888938.1:1499278-1504217 GCF_000151845.1 Pteropus vampyrus
TCTGGGCCTGTCCGGTTTTGCAGTCGGCTGCAGGGCGTGCGTTTCGGCTGGAATCAAACAGACGTGAGGCTGTGTCCCTGTCCGTACACCAGCGCGGCTCGATGCTGGGGATGTTACCTGTGGTCACGCGCTTACGGTGGCCCCTGCTGGATAGGGGTCCCGTTTTCCCTTTGCGGGTGGAGAGCGTGCTCGTCGCCGGCCAGTGTTTACTCACGACCCCTCTGTGTTTGTTGGCTGGCCGTCTTCCATGGGGGACAGTGCCATCGAGTCCCTTCGTGTATCGCTGTTATTTATTTAGTATTTGTGTAGAGGTCGTCACCCTAAAGCACGTTTCCGATTGTCTGGTTCGGCAAAACAGCCGATCCCACAGCCTCTGCTCCGCGGCCTGGCAGGGGGCTCTCTGCTTCTGGCGGGGGGCGGCGCGCGGAGGCCAGGACCGCGGCGTGAGGCTCATTCGTTGCAGCTGGGGGCCCTGCGCTCAGACCTGCTCACAGTCAGCGCGAGAGTTTACACGTATGTGAGCATCGAGAGCCTCACGCGGCACCCACGGGGGCTTCCTCGCCTCCTCTCTCCCTCTCGTCTGCTTTTGTCCTTCGGCAGTCGAGATCCTGACTGTCCTGGTTTCTCAGTAAAGGCTCGACTTCTGTGTCCATGTGGCATCGCTGTCAACGAGCCGGGACGTGGGGCTCGGGGTTCTGCGCCGTGCCCCGTGCACTCTCCCGAGGCTCCACCGCGGCGATGACCCGCACACCTTCGCTCCCGCGCCGTGGCGTCTGTCCCCTCTGTCGCCGGCCGGAGCTGTGCCTTCTGCTGGCCTCTGTGCCTCTTCCTCGGCCCCTCTGCTCACGCGGCGCTGCCACCCCCTCGTATCTGCGTGTCATCGATCTTTCGGGATTTGCCCCTCACAGTCGCCGCGCCTCGGCTGCTGTCCGCATGTTCATGTGCCGTTCAGAGTCCATCTGTCAGATTCCACACAGATTCCTGCTGGCGCGTGGCTGGGATTTCACTGACGTCGTAGATGAGTCTGGGGTGAACCCGATATCTTTATGATGTGGGCGTATCCGTCCGTTTACATCTCGTTCAGTTTTCCATGGGGATATTTTGTAGTTGTCTGCACATCTTTTGTTAGGTTTATTTCTAGAAATTCGTTTTTTGTTCTCATCTACATGTAATTTAAATTCTTTTTTTTTTTTAATTTTGCCAGTATAGAGGGACAAACTGGATTATTTTTAAAAACCTGGCCTCCTAGATAACTTATTTATTGTAATAGTCTACCTGCAGATTCTTTTGGATTTCCTCGTACGCAATCGTGTCATTTGGTAAAAATGACAGTTTTTATTTCTTTATTCCTATCCTTAACCTTTTCATTCCCTTTCTTGCCTGATGGTACCCGCGAAAACTCCCGTCTGCCCGGCCACATTGCCGGACTCAGGAAACGCTTTCTCTGTTTCATCTTTAAGGAAGATATTTGCTGTCAGCTTTTTCTGTGATTCACTTTATCAGATTAAGGAAATTCCTTTCATTTCCTAGGCGAGGAGTCTTTTCTCGCCATAAATACACAAGTGTCGAATTTTCACGAAAGCCTTTTCTCTGCATATCGAAAAGGTCACAGTCTTCTTCTACTCTTAACGTTCTAAATGACGTGGATCGTTTTTTCAATATTACAAAAACAAACGACCTTGCCTTCCCAGCACCGGGTCGGCCGAGCTGCTGGGGTGCCCTTTTCACAGACCTCTGGGTTCAACTTCCTAGTTATGTGGTTTTTGTTCTTTTGGGGGGGACTGTCCTGAGATGAGAAGCCCTTCTTGGTGTTTTGGTGATCACCTCCCAACAGGGACTCAGGCAGGAGAGGCAGGCGCAGTGCCCGGGGTCCAGCAGTAGCCAGGTGGGGGGACCCATCCCCTCTGGCCAGACCCTCAGCACCGAGCATGGGAGCTGCGCAGAGGGTGCCCCCTTGTTGCCCTGAGCTCCAGCCTCACCAGTAGGGGACCTATCACATGCCCCCACAGACAGCATGCACTGTGTAGACACCCACACCCTCAGCCGTGGGGGCGGGCCTTCCGGCCAGGGCCTGGGGCGGCAGCAGAGTGAGCGGCGGCCACCACGTGGGGTGAGCCCGTGCTTTTCTCGTTTGCCGATACCTTCCGTAGGACTTCTGCCCCCGTGTCGACGAGAGCGTGTGCCCTATAATTTTCCTTTACGGTGACGTCTCACAGTTTGCTGTCCAGGCTTCCTGGCTTTATAAAATGAACGGAGAACGCGTTTCCTCTTTTTCTTTAAATGACCTGGAAGAGTTAGCGTAAGATCGTGCTGTTTCCTTCTTAAACGTTTGGTGGAAGTCACAGGGGAAGCCCGCGAGGTCCGCGTCCTTCACGGGCAGGACGCTTTCGGATCTGTCCTCGCGTCCGCTCCGTTCAGTGGTTTCTCCAGGAGCTCGTCGGCGTCCGCGAACGTTCAGATTCATCGCCGTGGGTTTGTTCGTGCGTTTGTTCTTGACATCCTCGTCGGGGCGTCTTTGTTTAAATTCACGGTTCGGTTACAGTGGACGCGTGGCATCGTGTCAGTTTCGAGTGTGCCACGCGGCAATGCGACGTGTACGTACCTTCCTCGCCGGTTTCCTGACGTCCGTGGCCGGGAGCTGCACTCTGTGACATGGGCGGACCCATCCCATGGCCTGATCTTGTCCAGCCCACGGACTAAGGGAGCTGTTTGTACATTTAAAGGGCTGGTCCGTTCGTTTGTTTTAAAGCAAAAATAAGACGGGTGTGCACCGAAGCCAGACGTGGCCCAGCCAGCCCGAGAGCCTCCCGGTCCGGCCCGTCCTCTACAAGGGCCGACCCTGTTTTCGGAATCGGCTGTGTTGTGTCCTTCGTACTATAAATCTGTGCCTTTTTTATTTTTCATTTTTTCCCCTTCGTTCAGACTTGGTATGATTTTCCATCAACCTCGTCTTCTCAGAGAACCAAGCCACGGATTTTTCTCTCCAGGACGCACCCCCAAATCCACTTCTACGTGTTTAAATCTCACTTTCCGTCTGGTTTCCTTGAGCTCGATTTGCCGTCTCCTGGTTTTTAAGCTCCTTCGGATCATCGACTTCGGAGCCTTCGAGCAGCTCCGAGAAGCTCCGCGCGCGGCGGCGTTGTGCCCTGGTCGGCCCGGCCGCATCCCGCCTGGCACGTCTGGATACACCACGCTTTCATGATCATCGCGTTAAGAGTGTTTTCTAACGCGTTGGTTTTTCGGTTTGGTTTTTCGGTTTGTTTTTTTGCACCCTCGGGTCACGCGGCGGTGTGTCGCTTCATTCCCAAACGTGTTTTGGGGTTTCCGGCCACCTTTCGGTTCTGATTTCTATCTTAGATCCTCGCGGCGGTTGGGTCAACTCAGGCCACTTCGCTCGTTGCTCGGCAGTTGGCCGGTCGCACGGCCCAGCCCGGTGAGCCTCACCGGAGACTGCGTCTCATGCACCGTCGCTCGGATCTGCCGGGAGCTTGGGGGGTGGCCGAGGAGCGGGCGGGTCGCGGCGGCCCGTTCGCCCTCTGAGGTTCGGATTTGGGCGTGCGCCGACTGCGGGCTTGATTTGTCTTCCGTGGAATCAGCCCCCTGACCGGCGTGAAACGCCCTCCGGGACCAGCAGGTGCGTTTCTTGCCGCGGAGCCCGTGCGCCCCCATTGTCCGCAGCCCCGGCGCCTTCAGCGTAGACGGGGCGCAGCGTTCCCCGTCTGTGGCCCTGCAGCTCTCCTCGCCCTGCGTTTAAGGCCGTCTCTGGGGTTGTGACTTTAAATCCCATCTTAACAGACTTTCATTATTTTGCTGGCATGTTTGGCCCAGCGACGTTTCATTGGTGACGTTTTGGGTTTCATCTCCCGGCTCACTCAGCGTTTGCCATTTGTCCCTCTGATCTGTCGTCTCTCGGCCCTTCCCCTCCTTCTGGGTTTAATCGAGTGTTTTCTTGGTTTCTCTCCCCCCGTTTCCGTGGCACTTGTAAGATCGTGTCCTGTTCTCTTCAGGGCTGGAGATCGCAACACGCATCCTGCCCCTTCCAGGAAGGCGCCCCCCCACCCCCCCGTCCCCCGGCTCCAAGGCCTCCTCGCCTTGGCCGCCCGCCCCTGCCCCGCTGTGCTCACCGTGCGGCTTTTTCGGCTCCACCAGCCCCTTGGCCGCTGCCGCTTTAAACTGGTTGCAGACGTAGCCGCACGCAAACCTCCTCGGGCCTCCCTGCCTCTTCTCTGGGGTCCCCTTCTCCACAAGCCTCCTGTCTGGTCGGCCACTCCACTGCCACGCCGCCACCTGGCCTTCCTGTCACACGTGTGCCGTGCGCCCCCCCCAGGCCACGTACACGGTCTCGCGACTTTAATCTTTTCTTCTGACTTCCTGGGTTTTTTTCTTCTCGGGCTTCAACCTGGATCTTTTGTACTGAGTTATTTCCCAGCTCGCAGATCTTCTCGGCCGCTCTGTGTGGCCATGTTCCCAAGACGTGATTTTCTTGGGCGGGGGCGGGGGGTGATCCTAGCTGTCTGGCGACGTTCTGCCTGTCACGCAGTTGGGAGCAGGTGCCGTCCGTCTTTGGTTTGGGTCACCTACGGGTCCGACCTCCCGTCTCCCGTCGGGCGGGGTCATCGCTTGGTTCGGTTTCCTCGTCGTCCGGGTGGTTTACTGAACGCTGAACTCTGCGCGAAGGCGTCTGCGCGCTCCAGGCGGGGCCCCTGCTCCTCCCCGCTTGGTCTGGGGACCGCTGAGGCGGGGGCCGCGCGCCATGGCCTCCTGGTGGCCTTGCTCCTGGCCACAGATGTCCCTGGGTCTCGGCTGAGCACCTGGGGGTTCCCCGGGGCGCCTCCTCCCTGGCCGGCCCCCAAACCCCACGTTTGTCTGTCTGATGCTCGAGACACCAAATTCTAGACCTTCTCTTTTCAGCTTCTTAGCAATCGTTTTTCTGAATCTC
>NW_011888938.1:1506567-1510769 GCF_000151845.1 Pteropus vampyrus
CAGTGTGTGTTTAATCTCCTAAGACGTGGACTGGCCAGCCACCCTCACCTGCCAGGGCAGGGGGCTGGCCGCCGCACGTGGCCACCAGCGCTCGGCGCCTGCAGGTTTTCAGGGTCAGCCTTTCCCATGCGTGCGACACGGAACCTCTGCGTGGCTGGAGCTGGCATTTTTCTAGCGGCCGATGCTGTGGAGCGGCTTCGCGCCTGCTAACTTGCCATCTGGACCTTCCCCGGTACAGTGTGTCCAGACCTTTGCCCGTTTTCACATCGGGGCTGCTCGTCGGTTTCCGTCGCGTCTGGAGAGGGTGGCGCGTGTTTTCGACGCGCGTCCTGTACCGCACACACGACCCGCAGACCTGCCCTCCCGTCTGAAGCCCGTCCGCCTTTCCATCTTCTGCAGATGGGGCGTTTTTCGTTTCAATGACGTCTCGTTTATCAACTAATTGTTTTATGGGTTGTGCTTTTGGGGTCATGTCTAAGCTTTTAGCCAAACTCGAGATGACAAAGATGTTTATTTTGTTTTCCTCTTAAACTTTTACAGTTTGGAGTCTTACATTCGGGTCGACGACCCATTTTTGTCCGTTTTCATGTAAGGCGCGAGCTTTAGATCGAGGCCGTTTTTGTTTGTCTTTTGCCTGTGTGTGACCAGTTACTCGGCACCATTTGTCGAACAAGCGGTCGCCCCTCCATTGCATGACGTGTGCTCCTTTGTCACAGATCAGCTGAGCGTACTCATGTGGGTCTATTCCTGGGCCACACGCTCTCCGTGCGCCTGGGCACACGGGCTTGGTTACTAACGCAGATAGTGGGTCTTAAAATTAGACAGTGTGATTCAGCGTTTTTCTTTCTACTTGGTTTGAGTTGTGTTTTTCTATATAATTAACGACTAGGGGTTCATTTTCTTCTGCCATTTTAACAAACGCCATATACTTTCGCGGAATGGCTGTCACCTCCTCTGTCCCCCGTGCCCTGTCCCCACCCAACCTTAGTAGGGCTCCCCCGCGGCCTGAGCAGCGCGGCTCGGTCACCTGCTGGCGGCCACTCGTGTTGATGGGGGCTCCCAAGGGTAGGGCTGCCTGTGCTATCTCAAAGGTGCCACCTGCGTGATTCCCTGGGGACACGCCAGGCACCTGGGGTCGGGAACGCGCTCCCCATTGGGGCCCCTGCACGGCGGCGCCCTCTAGGCCGGGGCCCTGCTGTGTTGCGTGGGGATGGAGTCCGTGGCTTTCTTCAGATTCTGAGTCAGTGACTCTTAGGAGGCTGAGAAGGTGCCGGGACGGAGGCCGGCGTGACCCTCCCGGGTCCCCTCCACACCTCAGCACCCGTCGCTCCTTCTGTTCGTCCCTTAAAAAATGTTTTAATTGTGGTAAAATGCACATAACGTTGACCGTCTCCACCAGGGTGAGCGCACAGCTCGGTGGCATCAGGCACAGCCACACTGTGCGTGGCCGTCACCACCATCCTCCCTCCCCAGGACTTTCTCATCTTCCCAACTGGAACTCTGTCCCCATTAAACTCTCACCCCTAGCCCCTCCCCCCGCCCTGGCCCCACCGTCTACTTCCTGTCTGTGGATCTGACTCCTTGGGGACCTCCCGTGAGTGGGGGTCCCATGGGACGTGTCCTTCCGTGACTGGTCCCTCTCTCAGCGTGACGTCCTCAGCCCCGGTCCTCCTTTGCTGGTTGGACTCGTGCAGGGTCCCCAAGGCGAGAGCAGCGGGGCCTGAAGGCGCATGGGAACCCCTTCGGGACCCCAGTCCGAGCCCCCGGAGGGCCCGCCCACGTGTCCCACGACCACACTTGTGTTTTCTTCGGCCAACGTGACCTACTTGCCTGCCTGTGACGCTGCCGCCCTTTGCCCAGATGAGCCGTCGTTCCAGATTCTTCCGCTGGGACCTTTGTGGCCGTGACGCACGGTTCCCACGCGGGGAGCGAGATCCCTGCCTGCGGCCCCCTCGCACGTTCCTCTGCACACTTCACGGCGCCCAACGGGAGCCCACGGGCCCGGAACCAGGCTGGGCCAGTTCAGAACGGGGCCGTTGATGGCGAAGGTGGCGGCTCTGCCACGGTGGCTGGGCCTAGGGTGGCAGGAGGCCACCGAGTGCCCCGCGCCTGGGGGACCTCTGCGTGATGTGCGGAGTCTGCAGATGGCCCCCCAGCCCACCAAGGGGCCCCCACCACCCTGCGATCTGGCTGGAATGACCCGTCCGAAGCCCACCGGGGACCTGAGGGCGGCCCTGTCACTGTGCCCAGCAAGAGCTCTGTGGTTTCCAGAGCTTGTTGTCACCCCCACACCCGGGGCTGGGCAAGGGGCAGCTCCAAGCGCAGTCCAGATGGGATGCCCCCTCGGGCTCAGGAGTGTTTGGCTGATGACCGTCTACACTACGAAGCAGGAGTAGGAGGCTCTGGGCTTGTTCTCACGGCTCTGGCTCTAGAGGGGGTCAGACGGCCAGGCTGGGGGGCCTGTGGGGTGCTGTTTACGGAAAGTGTGGGAGGGGGGGTGGCGGGTCCAGCGAGCGCTCTGTAGATGCCAGGCTGCCCGTCGTGACTGTGACCACCGCGGGCGGGGGTGGGGGCGGGGTGGGGGATGGGCGGTCGGTTTTAAAATGCCATCCGGCGGCTTCCCTCTGCTCCCTCCAGAGCCCGGGGCCCCGCGTTCGTTCGGGAGAGTGCTCCGTTGCTCTGTGTGACTCCCCCACCTGCTGTGTCCCCCCCACGTACCTGGTGGGAAACGCTGTCCCCCCACCCCCGGTGGCCCCCTCTGACCAGATCTGTACCACCGGGCTCTGCTAACTGGAGTGAGCGCCCTCCTTCGGCCTGGACTTGGGCTGCAGCCAGGCCAAAGCTACAGCGTGCCAGCCCCTGTCCCTTGTCCCTGCACAGACAGCGGGTACTTCCCTGTGAAGGGGCTAAGCCCAGGGCACAGGGCGCAGGGGTGGCCTGGGGGTCCCAGGAGTGGGGGCTAGAGCAGTGGGTTGGTCCAAGGGACTCCCCTAGGATTTTTGGGGTGTTGGCTTCCAGAGGCTGGGTGGTCCTCTTCCTCTTCTGCAAGAACTTGGTACAAAGATAATTTGGGGCTAATTCGCACCCAGGCTGCCCCAGGTTCTGGAATTCTGGGGGGCAGGGGACGGGAGAGCGTCTGCCCAGGACCGATCCTCGCCACCCTCCCTCCTGAGGCCCCCACTCGGTTCCCCGGGTCCCTCTCCCACCCGGCCTCCCCCACCCTCGGACTCAGGTGCCTCTGCTGGACCCCCTAAGGAGGGCGTCCCGGAGCAGAGGGGACAGGGGCGCTGGCCAGGCCGAGGGGCCGGGCGTACCTGCCTTATCGTGCTTGGCGAGCAGGTCCCAGCCCGGCCCTGCTCTCCGGGCACCCGAGTCCTGGAAGGTTCTGCAGGCCATCTCCTGCCCGGGGCCTTCCCCCACGCAGACCCTGCCTGTGGCGCCGTGGGTGAGGGAGGGGCGGCCTCGCTGCTCAGCCAGGTGTGTGGCAGAGCCTGCCCTGTGTCCTCAGTGGTGACAGCTGGCCAGGAGCAGGTGGCCCTCCCGGGAGGTGACCCAGAGTCACCTGTGTGATGGGGACGCAGGGATGAGGGAGGCGGCGCCCCTGCTTCTGTCTGGGTGGGCGGAGAGTGGCAGACCGATGCCGTGCGCAGTGTGTGGGGGGCCTGTGCCCGGGACCCCTGCTCCGTGCAGGCCTCTCCACGCCTGCAGAAGGCGGGCTGGCTGTGGGAGGTGGGGGGCGTGGGGCAGGACTGGGGCACCTGCTTGAGGAGCCTCGGGGCACGGAGCCTGGTGGGAGCATTGGCCCCCAGCACCCGGTTCAGCAGCAGGTGTGGTGGGTGCCCAGCAGGTGCCCGACAGACTCGGGGCCTCTGTGAGCAGCAGAGGGGAGCCCCCACCCCGGCCACAGGAGGGATACCTGAGGGCCCATGGGCAGGGCAGGCCGAGGTCAGGTGGGCAGGGCAGGGATGGGGCGGTTCTCTGCTTGATGTCTGGCCTGCCACTTGTGGCCAGCGTGGCTTGGGGAAGCCGGGGGGCCCTCACCGTCCCTTCCCACACCGGAGCTGCAGGCCCGGCTCCCCCAGGGGTCCCTGGCTGTCTCCAGCAGTAGTTCGTCAGGGACAACGCCCACCATGCCCACCCGGCTGTGCGGCCGCCTGCTTGAGTGTTAGCAGATATCCTCAGAGCCGCCCCTCGGCCTGGTG
>NW_011888938.1:1511438-1512588 GCF_000151845.1 Pteropus vampyrus
GCGAGGGCTCGCCGCCTGCCCTGTCCCCACCCGGTCCCCAGCTGGATGTTGGGTTGCCAGGCCCTGCCAGGCCCCAGGCCCCCTTTATAGAGCTCCCCACAGTGAGGGAGTGTCCTGCCCGGTGGCCCAGGGCGACCTGCTCTGCTGTCGAGTTTAGGCTTTGCAGGTATGACCTGGGTGGACGGGAGGCCGGAAACCGTTTGATGCCGCTGACCAGACGCCCCGCTGGGTCCCCTCCAGTCAGCCATGAGCCTCTCGGAGCCCTGGGGCCTTGGCTCATGGGGCTCATCGCTGAGCTCGGAAAGGCTCCCTGCGGCCAGGGCCAGGTGTCCCGGCAGAGCAGGGCCCCGTGTGGCCCTTCTGCTCTGCCCGTCCCCTCCCGATGGGGAGGTGCGAACGTGCTGGGACACTCGGTCACAGGGAAAGGCCAGGCGCGATGGGGCCGCCCCGAGACCCCCGAGGCCAGCAGTGCCCACGTGGCCTTCGACGTCCGGTGTGGGCACAGGCACCCCCCGGCTCCCAGGGTCCCCCCTGCTGGCGCCTCAACCCTTTGCTGGCGGCCTGGCGGGGCGCCCGGGCCTGCCAGGCTTTTCGGGGTAAATGGCACCGTGTGGGCTCGGTGGTCACCCCACGGCCCTCAGCCGGCGGTTCCCCCAGTGCAGCCCAAGGAGAAGCCAGGGGGAGCCCCCGCCCGGCTCCCCGTCACTGCCTGTGACGGTATTTGAGAGGGGACCTTGAGGAAGGACAGAGTGTTCCCTGACCCCCAGAGGAACCAGGGAGCTCTCTTGAAGCTGGAAGGGTAGTTGGGGACAGCCTTCGAGCATGCCACCAAGCCTGCCTCCTGTAGTGACAGGGCCTCCGCGCAGCAAGGCCAGCCTGGAATGACAGTCCTCGCTCTGCGGGGCCCAGGCCTGGGCGGCGCCTGCTGGGTGGCGGGTCCTAGGACCCTGCTCTCACCAGCCAGGAAGGTCCCCGCTGCCCCGTCTGGCCCAGCAGCCCCCGGGAAGGCCGGGGCCTCACTGTGTTCTGTCTGGCGGCCGCAGGCTCTGGTGTCTACATCACACGTGGCCAGCTGATGAACTGCCACCTCTGTGCCGGGGTGAAGCACAAGGTGCTGCTGAGGAGGCTGCTCGCCACCTTCTTTGACAGG
>NW_011888938.1:1520669-1526311 GCF_000151845.1 Pteropus vampyrus
CCGGCGCCTTTGGCGGAGTGTTTATCTGGGCGGCGTTGGGACCGTTTTTAGATTTTTGAGGCTGTTTGAGGGGAAGCTGGAATTCAATGGCACTGTCACCCAAGCTGGTGGACATGGAGCGTTTTCCAGGGGCCTCTCGCTCGCCCGCGGGGCCCCTCCCAGAGGCTGGCCAGGCCCGTGGGCGCCTCCCTCCTCCCGCTCCTCAGGGTTCTGTGCCAGCCGCCGGGGCCCCCACTCCTGTCTCTCACCCCCAACCACTGCAGCCCCAGCAGCGTCATGGGGTTCTGCCCGCCCTGCCGCCTCGGCTGGGAAGCTCCGGTGCCGAGGGCAGCTCCCCGCCGGCTGAGGAGGGCGACCTCGCTGTCCAGCGCACGGGGCAGCAGCTGGGCCGTGAGGCTGGTCCGGCCAGGCCGGGGTGGGGCAGGGGCGCACCAGGCTATGCCCTGGACCCCCACCCCTGCCGCCACCGCTGTGCTGGGCGGGACCTGGGGCCCGCGTTCGGGAGGGGCCCGTGTGGGGCATGACGGACTATGATTGGCCCTGGGGGTGGGTTCCAGCTGAGGGTTTTCGGGGGGCAGGGCCCCAGGGGACGCCGTGGAGGAGGGCCCTGCCTTCCCGCAGCCTTCTACTGATGTTTGGGGTCGGAGCAAGCGAGGGCTCGCCGCCTGCCCTGTCCCCACCCGGTCCCCAGCTGGATGTTGGGTTGCCAGGCCCTGCCAGGCCCCAGGCCCCCTTTATAGAGCTCCCCACAGTGAGGGGGTGTCCTGCCCGGTGGCCCAGGGCGACCTGCTCTGCTGTCGAGTTTAGGCTTTGCGGGTATGACCTGGGTGGACAGGAGGCCGGAAACCGTTTGATGCCGCTGACCAGACGCCCCGCTGGGTCCCCTCCAGTCAGCCGTGAGCCTCTCGGAGCCCTGGGGCCTTGGCTCATGGGCCTCATCGCTGAGCTCGGAAAGGCTCCCTGCGGCCAGGGCCAGGTGTCCCGGCGGAGCAAGGCCCCGTGTGGCCCTTCTGCTCTGCCCGTCCCCTCCCGATGGGGAGGTGCGAATGTGCAGGGACACTCGGTCACAGGGAAAGGCCAGGCGCGATGGGGCCGCCCCGAGACCCCCGAGGCCGGCAGTGCCCACGTGGCCTTCGACGTCCGGTGTGGGCACAGGCACCCCCCGGCTCCCGGGGTCCCCCCTGCTGGTGTCTCAACCCTTTGCTGGCGGCCTGACGGGGCGCCCGGGCCTGCCAGGCTTCTCGGGGTAAATGGCACCATGTGGGCTCGGTGGTCACCCCACGGCCCTCAGCCGGCGGTTCCCCCAGTGCAGCCCAAGGAGAAGCCAGGGGGAGCCCCCGCCCGGCTCCCCATCACTGCCTGTGGCTCTTCGGTATTTGAGAGGGGACCTTGAGGAAGGACAGAGTGTTCCCTGACCCCCAGAGGAACCAGGGAGCTCTCTTGAAGCTGTTGGGGACAGCCTTCGAGCATGCCACCAAGCCTGCCTCCTGTAGTGACAGGGCCTCCGCGCAGCAAGGCCAGCCTGGAGTGACAGTCCTCGCTCTGCGGGGCCCAGGCCTGGGCGGCGCCTGCTGGGTGGCGGGTCCTAGGACCCTGCTCTCACCGGCCAGGAAGGTCCCCACTGCCCCGTCTGGCCCAGCAGCCCCCGGGAAGGCCGGGGCCTCACTGTGTTCTGTCTGGCGGCCGCAGGCTCTGGTGTCTACATCACACGCGGCCAGCTGATGAACTGCCACCTCTGTGCCGGGGTGAAGCACAAGGTGCTGCTGAGGAGGCTGCTCGCCACCTTCTTTGACAGGTGGGTTTCTCCGCTCGCCCAGACCCCTGGCTGTGCCCCTCAGGGTCAGGGCCGCCAGGCCCCCCAGCAAGGGGGCGCATCTGCCCGGACGGGACCTGGGTCTGGGGAGGGCCAGGCTCTCAGGCGTTTCCGGGAGGGCTGGGGGGTCCCCCCAACGAAGTGAAGAGCCACCTCGCTCCATCGCGGGTGGGTCAGGCAGCCCGTCCCCTCGGGGCTTTGCTCCCTCCCGGCCCTCAGCACTGTGAGCCCCGCTCCCCGCCCTCCACCTCGACCCCTGGGACGGGCACCAGCCCAGCGGGGAGCCAGGTGTCCCCTGCCGCAGGCTCTCGGCTCCTCCACTCAGCACTGGGCAGCGGCGATGCCCATTCCCACGGTCACCTGCGGCCAGAGCCTCACTCGGACCCCCCGCCCTCCCCACACCAGGAACACGCTGGCCAACAGCTGTGGCACAGGCATCCGTTCATCCACCAGTGACCCGAGCCGCAAGCCGCTGGACAGCCGAGTCCTCAACGCTGTGAAATGTAAGGGCCTGGGGCCGGGGGCGGGGGTCTGGAGGGGCCCGGCGCCCCTCCGTCTCGGCTGGGAGCGGCCGCCCCTCCAGGCGCCGGGCCGGGCTGCGGGTCGCGGGAGAGGAAAGAGCCAGGTCTCGAGGTGCGAACATCCTTGGTAGGTTTCCAAGTGCGATGGATTCAGCTGCGAAACTATTTTAATACGTGAAATAGATCTAATTTTCCTTTTTGAACAAAACCCCTTATTTACATTTGGAGGTTATTCTGAGCCTGTGCCATCTGCTCGGCGTCTCTGCCTCCCGCTCCTGGGCGTGGGGGTGGAGCCCAGCCGTCTCCGTGGCAGACGCCGCCCCGTCCCACACGCTGTCCTGGGAGAGGCCACCCAGGCCCGGCGGAGGCCGCGCCGGCCAAGTGCACGTCCTCCAGGGGCTGCGGGCACATGAAACACGCTCTTAGTTTCTTGCTTAAAAGACGTCTCTCGTTTCAGAGCTCAGAGGGGCCTTTGCAGTCGGTAATTACGGCCCAGGGTGTGGGGTGCTGGCCGGGCTCCAGGGAGATGCGCACAGGGGTGCAGCTCACGCTGCCCTCTGCAGGGCTCACACGGGGTCGGGCACTTGCCCAGGGACCTGCCTCCGGGCTCCAAGCTCTTGGACGGCTGGGTCTCGTGGTCCCCGGTGGAGAAAGCGAGGGAGGGGTTGTTTTTATTGTGAATGGTGACGCAGGTGATGCCGCAGCTGCTTGCTTCCTCCGGGCGGATGACCAGCTCCCTCCTTACTCCTTATCCCGCCTGTGGGCGGACACGCAGGTTTTGCCTTGAGCCCCGCTCTGGCCAGGCTTGTCTGACCCGGCCCCTGGAGCCAAGGCGGGTGGGGCAGAGGGGGAAGGGAGGCCCGGAGACGGAGGGGCCTGCCCAAGGCCACGCAGCCGGCCAGCGGTCGGAGCGGGGGCAGGGTCCCTGGCGCGCTGCCCTCGTGCCAGATCCGCAGCCTTGGGCCCTGATGCCCTGACCGTCTGCCGCGCTGGACGTGTGGCCAGGGACCGTCCCCAGGTGCGGCGCGGCCCGCAGGGCCGAGCAGCGAGGCGGGCGACCGCGGGTCTTCGGGCTGAGGCCAGGAGAGCCCTGAGCGCCACATGGTGTCTGTGCCCGTGGGAAGCGGGAGGAGGACGGTCCCCGGAGAGCCGTCCGGGGCGCCTCGGCTCCGGCTCCTGGGGCGGCGGGCGGGGGGCCGGGGGGCGGCCCGCTCACGCCGCCTCGGCCGTGTCCCTGCAGTGTACTGTCAGAACTTCGCCCCCAGCTTCAAGGAGAGCGAGATGAACGTGATCGCCGCAGACATGTGCACCAACGCCCGCCGCGTCCGGAAGCGCTGGCTGCCCAAGATCAAGTCCATGCTGCCCGAGGGCGTGGAGATGTACCGCACGGTCATGGGCGCCTCGGCCGCCGGCATGGCCCTCGACCCCGAGCTCCCGCCCGCCGCGGCGCAGGTGCTGGAGCAGCGTCTGTACGCCGAGCGCCGGGGCGACCCCGCCACCATCGTGGCTCTGAGGACTGACGCCGCCAACGTCGACCTGAGCGCCGCCGCCAACCCCGCCTTCGAAGCCGGCCAGGAGGCCGACGGCCCCGGCTCTGTCATCCAGGAGGTGGCCGCGCCCGAGCCGCTGCCCCCCGACGGCCAGAGCTCCCCGCAGCCCTTCGAGCAGAGCAGCGCCAGCTCCAGCCGGCCCCAGACGCCGGCCGCCAGGAGGCAGGAGGGCGCCTACGCGGGGACCTTGTAGACGGCCGCCGGGGACCGCCGGGGACCGCCGGGGACCGCCGGGGACCGGTACTAGCTGCTTGCATGCGTTACTAATACAAACAAATGTGATCAAGCCACTTACCTACTGAACTGCTGTTGCCTGAAAAAAATGTGATTTTTATTCTGCTTGTACTTAAAGTTTATGAAGGAAACAAAGCATTCGTGACACTGTAAACGACTAGGCCGCCGGAGGCCTGGCTGCGAGGAAGGGCCCGGGGTCCCTCTCGATAACTCGAGGTCAGTCTCCAAGTCGTAGCTCCCCCTCCCCGCTCTTGGGGAGGGGGCGAGAGGCCACCAGGCCCCCCTGGAGCCCAGCCCCGCTCCAGCCTCCTGCCCTTCCCGCTCCCTCCCTGTGCTGGGACGAGGCCAGGGGCCTGTGGCGTGGGCGACTCCTGTCCTTCCCTGTGAGGGTCCCACCTGCCCGTCAGGGGCCACGGCCGGGGCTGGGCCCCCAGGGGCCAAACTCCTTGTTTTCCCTTCCTGAGAGTCGGGCGTGTGCGAGTGTGTGAGCGTGTGCATTTGCGTGTGTGCGGGGCACAGTGAGGGGCCTCGCTGTCGCTGTGGGAGGAGACAGGGTTGCTGGCTCATCCATTCCCCTGCCTGGCAGCTCCAGGGCCCCTCGGTCACCGGGGCCCGGCCAGCCTCCCGCCGGGCCGCCCGCAGTCCAGCGGGGTGCGGCCGCCACCCCGTGTGCCTCGGCCTCGTCGGGATTGTGTGTGTTTGGTCATTTGTTCTCATCCCAATTCAGGTCTAGGTCACACCTGGTTTGGAGACTTTCAGACCCAAAAGAGCAAAAAATTAGGGTTGGCGTCCCCGTTGTGACTCGGGGTCAGGCCTTCTGTATACCATGTCCCCCCACCCCGGGCCAGGTCCCCCAACCCTGGGCCAGGTTCCTCTGACCTGTCATTGGGAGCCGAGGCCCCGGGAGGTGTGGCTAGGGTGTGTGACCAGGTGGAGGCTGCTGGGCCAGCGGAGGTCGGAGGGGCTGCTTGGTGGAGGGCAGGGTCCGGGCCGGGCTGGAGTGGGGGCTCCCCACGTGTGCTCTGAGCCACAGGCGGGCAGTGGGCACAAGCCTGAGCTGGGCAGTGTGCGGGGTGCCCAGGGGCAGCAGGTGCAAGGCCCTGGAGCGTAACGGAGGCGCAGTCAGGGAGGCCCATCCCAGCTGTGAGTCTGAGGCTGGAATGTTCCCTCGAGTTTTATTGCTGGTTTTGGGGTGGGGGCGGCCACAGGCTGCCCAAAGTGCTCGTAGAGCCTCTCGCCCAGCGGCTGTGTTCTCGTCCAGGGGCTGTGGCCCTCCCACGTCACAGGAAGCCCCCAGGCGTGGCTGGGACACCCCTCCTCTCCCAGACCTGAGGGGATCTCTTGCGTGGTGCCTCTGTCCCCAGCGCTCTGCCTGTATGTGCCCACGGGCTGGACAGGTGGGGTTCGGCCCCGCCCAGGCCCCACAGAGCTGAGCCTCCCCAGCTGCAGGGCCTTTGTGGGGTCCAGCGAGGCACAGACTGGGGGAGCAGTTAGGCTCCTTCCCACTGGGTTCCTCTTTCCTGC
>NW_011888938.1:1527196-1532084 GCF_000151845.1 Pteropus vampyrus
GAGAGGGGTGCCGCTGGCCCGGCGGAGGCGGCGGTGGCCGCACAGAGGCCTGACCGCGGCTCAGGCCAGCACAACGTCCCGTGACCTCTGCCCGACGGTTCCCGATCGCTGTCTGTGTCGTTGCTGGATGGGGAAAGCGAGCTGTGAGTGAGACTTGAACCGTTACATGTGAATGGTCCTGAGCTCGCCCTGTGCCCACGGCGGGCCGGGCCGAGCGTTTTGCACTAATGTGTCCCGCGGTGGACGTGGGTCCGGAGTGTTTGCAGGCGGGCATGGCTGACGATTGTATCTGCCGGGGCGTCCCTCCGCGTCCTGGATGCCCGGCCCCCTGGGGCAGGTGGGCAGGCGGGCGGCGCCCTGGGCTCGGAGGGACCTTCCAGAGTGCCTTAGCATCTTTTGATCATTTTTCCCAAGGAAAACCAATTAAGAAAAGCGGACCCTCCCCCTCCTCTGTTTACAAGACGACTAATTCCCGCCCCGCCAGCACGATCCCGACACCCAGACCCCGTAGAAGGAGAGACGAGCCACTCAGTATTTATGAGATGTCTGCACCTTTATTCCTAAGCTTGACCGTTAGCAATACACATATACTACATAGAGCCTATTAGAGCTAAGTCGTAGCAGCGCCTTTTCAAGGAGGAGAGGAGGGACTGGACCGCGTGGGGGCTGACATGGCACCGGCCCCGATCCAGCCGCCGCCCCCGCGCTCTGCCCTCCCTGTGGCGTGGGAGGTGCTGCAGGTGGCGGCTGGGACGGAGGGCAAACGGTCCCTCGGAAGGGGCCAGAGAGGTGACCTACTGTGAGCTCGGGTGGGGCCCGCCACCCGGCCGGCGGGCCTCGGCACTTGAATCCTGTCCCGTTTCCTGCACTGTGTCTGGCCTCGCCCAGAGTTCTCTGTGGTCGCCTCACTTTGCAGTGGACTCGGTCGTCTCGCCTTGCCCCCCGAAGGTGGACGCAGCTGCGGACGAACGGCGAGGGCCAGAGACTGCGGGGCGGGCGTGCAGCCCACAGCCCCTACCGGCCTCCCGGATGCTGGGCGGCCGCGGGCAGGGGCTCCGGGAACACTCATTGCGAGCGGGGGTTGGGGGGCCGACGGAGGGGCGGCCTGTGCTCTGCAGGGACTCCGGTGCGCCCGGCCCTCGCCAGCAGGAACATCCTAGCCCCCGGCCCAGTGCCACCCCCAACGTTTACTGCTCAGATTGCCCCCAGACAGGTTATTTTTATGGAAATATCTGGCCGCAATAGAAAAAGGCCAATTGCCCATTAACCAACTCAGAGCTCCGAGAAGCCTGCTCGCCTCTGCCCGGCAGTAAACCCCGCCCGCAGAACCCAGACTTCGTAGGTGTCTTGAGCTTTAACTACTGTTTCAGAATGTTGCTGCTGCCTAAATCCATTGTCGTGTCAGCCAGCCGGCTCCGAGCGTGTCACCCGCCGGAGACGCGGGACCGTTAGGGCTTGGTACAAGATGTTTCTCATGTGGCAAAGGTTTGGGGTTTTTGTTTGTTTGCTTGTTGTGTTTCTTTGGGGAGAAAAAAAGCGAAAAGGAAAATTATGCAGAATCGAAAGCATTCAGATTGGACAACCTGCTCGAATTCTGATCAGTTGCTTCGTTGTTAGCATTTTGCACATGATTGTAATTTTTCTGTCAACAGAAGCCAAAACTTGCAATACTATTTTTAGCAGACAAAAAAAAAAAAAAAAAAAAAAAAGAACTACGTATAAAACGTATAAATATTTTTGACTTGAACATTTGGATGGCACTGGGCACAAATAGACCATTTGTCCTCTGGACGGAATGTTTGGAGACTCGAGACTTTTCGAAGGAGACGGTTGTGGAGTCGGGTGAGGGGTTAGGTAGTACTGTAACTCACGACTGTTAAAACTCAAATAAAGTAAAGAAACTGTTCCTGTGCTGTGTAAAGGTTGGTCTCACACCACTGAGTTCGATTTCAGCCGCAGAAGCTTTTGTTTCGTTTTGTTTTGTTTTGTGTTTCGAAGAAGGAGGAAACCTTTGTCCTTCCTGCGTCCTCACTCTGTGCTGCTACTCGGCAGAGTCCAGACTGTCGCTTCTTAGCTGCGGCTGACGCTGTAGCAGTAACTCGACCTACAGGAGCGTCCGCCAGCAACCAGGAAACAGGGCTCCTGGCGCTTAGAGCCGCTGCTTCGTAAGGTGGAAATTCGTTGCAAAGAGACAAAAGGGTGTGATCAGTTCGTTGTAAAGCGCTTTGTAAAATTCACATTTACAGAATAATAAAGTCAGTTCAAACTCAAGGTGCCTACACTTTTGCTCAGACAGTGGTGTTGGGGGGAGGGAGGCATTGAGAAGCCGGGGGGCGGGGGGGGGAGGGGGCGGGGAGAGGGACCGGGGAGGGGGGGCTGTTGGGGGCAGGGTGACCAACCCTCCTGATGTCCTTGGGAACCAGGATCCTCGGTACAGGGAGGGGCCATCCCCAGTCTCACTGCCCACTGTCCACCCTCCCCCAGCGTCTTTTAAGGGCAGGGGGTTGGTGGGCAGGAGGTCCTAGGGCTCATGTGCTTGGGAGAGGGGCTCTTCTTATTGTCTGCGACTGGAAAAGCTACCTCACTTGGCTCACCTGCTTGCCCTCCACCAGGTGTGCAGATACCTTGCTCCACGCCCCTGCACCTGCTGGGCCAGGCCTGCCCCCAGGTGGACGTAGGGGAAATTGCATGTAGGTGGAGCAGGGCCCGTCCACTCCATTTCCCAATTGTCTCTTGAAGTGTCCCCCCAGGCCATCCAGGGGCTGGGGCCTCGGACTCAGGCCTGGCACCCAGGCCCCCTCTCCTGTGCGGGTTCCACAGGGACCCCCTCGAGCTCGCCCTGGGCCCCAGGCAGGAGCGGCTTCGCATCAGTGTTTGGTGGACATGGGTCAGGTCAGGGCTCCAGCCCTCGCACTGGCTTCCCAGACCTGGACACCTACGTGACGGGGCCTGGCTTCCTTCTGGTCTGTGAGGGTCTCGTCTGGAGCGGCCACCTCTGACCTTCTAATAGCACCCCCGGTTGCTCCCCATTTCCCAGGCCTCATAGCACCTTCCCTGCCTGAGCCAGGATTTGTTCGCTCTCTTGTTTATCAGGCAGGGGTCTGTAGGGCTGTCTCACGGCGATGTCCCCAGCACGGACCAGGTACAAAGTCTAAAGTGGGTGGACATGGTTTCCAAAATGGCCCCTGCCTCGGGGACCCCTTGCAGCAATGGGTGTGCTGGTCTGGGGTCACCCTGAGCGTCCCATCGTGCCGAAATGCCGCAGGAGCCTGCCCCAGGCAGGGCTGGGGAGCACTGGGTGTGCCCGTCCCCGTCCACTGCCCAGCGCATCGCCATCCACCAGGGTGAGTGGCTCTCAGCTTCCTGCTTCTGATCCTGTTTGCAGAGCTGCCCCTGCCGTCCCCAGCCCAGCTCACCAGCATCAGCCGCCCATGGTGCATGTGTGTGGGGGGGGTGGTCGGTCTCGGCTAGAACCCAGGTCGCCGGCCGGGATGGCTGCCCAGCCCCGCCCTCTCCTGGGGCAGGTCTAGGAGGGGAGCGGGGCACCTGCCGGCCTGTGCTCTGTCCCTTCGGCCGGTCTCCCTGCCCTTGAAGCTTCCCACAGAACCGGCTGCGGCATCGGAACGTTAGCATCAGCCCCTTTGCTCGGAGCCCTCAGCTTCCCCCTCCTCTCATCCCTTTGTCCTGTTCTGGGAGGAGGGTGCAGAGTCAGCAGGACCCAGAGGCTCTGCCCAGAGCCCTTTGTCCTTCTGCACAAAGGGTTGGAGCCCCGGGGGGCGGGGCGGGTCCGGAGCCTGGGGCAGGGCCTGCTGATGCCAGCTGGGGGAGGCAGAGGCCTGCGAGGGCCTGGCCAGCACAGGGGATCCAGGGGAGGTGGGCAGGGCAGGGGCTGGGGGGCCACTTTGACCACCTTCACACCCGCTCCCGCCGTGACTGGCAAGCTCTGAGTGGTGTGTTTTCACGACCTCCACTGGTTAGGCATCACATTCCCTAGAGGACAGCCAGGGCCTGCAGGCGGGGGAGTCCCAGCTGCCCCCCACGCCCCATGCCTTGCTGGCAGCAGCCCAGCTAGAAGGGGTCCCAGGCCGCCTGCCGCTGCCAGGAGGCTTGAGACGGGTTAGTCACAGCTCTGCGTGGTCCATTCTGTCAGTGGCCCCAGGGTCTGCTCAGAAGCCACACAGGGACCACTCTGGGGTCCCCCTTGGCCAAGGGAAGGAGAGCGGTGGGCAGGTGGCCAGCAGGTTAGGGCCCTGGGCAGGGAGGGGCTTCCAAGGTCCAAGAGGATTGGCGCCCATCTCCACTTCCCATACACTGAGCACTCGGGGACAAGCGGGGAGGGACAGCGTGTCAGCAGGATTCCCGCTACGACGGTGGGGTGACAGGCCCCCGGGGAGGCACACGCGGCCATCTCCCACCTTGGGCCCTGCTCCTGGGGTTCCCCTCAGGTGCGTGTGGCCAGTGATGAGGGCCGGAGCTGGGAGGGGACCGAGGGCCCAGTCGGGGAGCTGTTTCAGCCACGTGGGAATTACACGGATGACAGCACCCACAGAAACTGAGACGCAGGGACAGCCAGGGTCCCACATCGGAGCCCCCAGGGGGCTGGAGAGGGCGGGGTGGGAGAGCACCCAAGGACAGCCTGGCCTTTGACCCCTATCCATGCGCCCTGTGGTCCTCGTGCTGGAGGCAGCATCACCTCGGGCATCACTGGGGTGAGCTTGAACCCCAACTGACCGCTGCCAGGCCCCGTCTGTGGGGGGCCTCACCGAAGCCCCACCACAGCGACCCCGCGAGGCGGGCCGACCGTAGCCCTGTGTTCCAGACAGGGAGGCTGAGGCTCAGGAGTTTGGGTCTGAACCGGGATCCGAACCGGGTCCCCGCACAGCACTGG
>NW_011888938.1:1532569-1538223 GCF_000151845.1 Pteropus vampyrus
CCACTGGTTAGGCATCGCGTTCCCTAGAGGACAGCCAGGGCCTGCAGGTGGGGGAGTCCCAGCTGCCCCCCATGCCCCATGCCTTGCTGGCAGCAGCCCAGCTAGAAGGGGTCCCAGGCCGCCTGCCGCTGCCAGGAGGCTTGAGACGGGTTAGTCACAGCTCTGCGTGGTCCAGTCTGTCAGTGGCCCCAGGGTCTGCTCAGAAGCCACACAGGGACCACTCTGGGGTCCCCCTCGGCCAAAGGAAGGAGAGCGGTGGGCAGCAAGTTAGGGCCCTGGGCAGGGAGGGGCCGCCAAGGTCCAAGAAGATTGGCGCCCATCTCTACTGCCCAGACAGGTCTGAGCACTCGGGGACACTCGGGGACAAGCGGGGAGGGACAGCGTGTCAGCAGGATTCCCGCTGCGACGGTGGGGTGACAGGCCCCCAGGGAGGCACACAAGGCCATCTCCCACCTTGGGCCCTGCTCCTGGGGTTCCCCTCAGGTGTGTGTGGCCAGCGATGAGGGCCGGAGCTGGGAGGGGACCGAGGGCCCAGTCGGGGAGCTGCTTCAGCCACGTGGGAATTACACGGATGACAACACCCACAGAAACCGAGACGCAGGGACAGCCAGGGTCCCACATCAGAGCCCCCAGGGGGCTGGAGAGGGTGGGGTGGGAGAGCACCCAAGGACAGCCTGGCCTTTGACCCCTATCCATGCGCCCTCTGGTCCTCGTGCTGGAGGCAGCATCACCTCGGGCATCACTGGGGTGAGCTCGAACCGCAACTGACCGCTGCCAGGCCCCGTCTGTGGGGGGCCTCACCGAAGCCCCACCACAGCGACCCCGCGAGGTGGGCCGACCGTAGCCCTGTGTTCCAGACAGGGAGGCTGAGGCTCAGGAGTTTGGGTCTGAACCGGGATCCGAACCGGGTCCCCGCACAGCACTGGCCTCTGTGACCTGCCCCAATCCTGGGCCCTCTCCCCCAGGGAGCGAGCATCCCCAGGTTGGCAGGTTGGATGGGCTCAGCCAGGGCCAGCTCACGGTGACGCAGCTCCCCCTGCCGCCAGGTGCTGCCCGCCTGTCCGGCCCATGGCGCAAGGGGCGTCCTCGGCCCCCGCTCTGAGGAGGGGGCCGACCTGTCCTGCGGGTGACCCAGGAGGCTCTTTGAGGAGCAGAGAGCGGCAGGGACAAGAGGTGGCTCACGGCCCCGCTGCTCGGGGCCACCTGGGAGAGGATCAGGGGCCTGCCCTGGGCGCCCGCCTGGGCCCTGCCGGGAGGTGCAAAGGGGGCCCCGCCACTTACATGCGCCAAGTGGCCTTGGCCCGTGCTTAGCTGTCCTTGTCCTCCGTTTCCTCCTGCATGAACTGGGGCCATGCCGATGCCGCCTCTCGGGGTTTGGGGGCATCTCGGGGTTTGGGGGCCTCTTGGGGCCGTGTTTACAAAGACGCAGTGGTGCCCGGCACATGCAGTCAGGGAATGCCGGCTGATGCCAGCTACGCGGGTTCTGCTCGGGCAGGGCCGACACTTAGCCGGTGACTCTGCACCAAGAGCCCAGGGAGAATGGGGCCCGGCCGCCAGGTCCCCGGGAGGTGACAGGAGATGAGGAGGTCGAGCGGAGAGGAGCCCTGTGGAGGGGCAGGCCCTGGGCTCACGTCGGTCCTGGCCGCCTGGGCACTGGGAGCCTCGGTCTCCTCCTCTGTAAAGGGAGCACTGCCCCCTCGCAGCTGTGGAGGGAGGGGCGCCACGGCCTGCGGCTCGTGCAAGAGCGTGGCCCCGGAGGCCTCCCCTCGGACCCGCTCCGCTGAGAGCAGGAGGTGGTGAGCCCGGAACCTCGGCCCTCACCCCACGTGGAGGAGGGCCTCACTCCTGCCGCCTTCCCTGATGATCTCCCCGGCAGAGGCTGGGCCCAGGCCCTCCCGGGCCTGCTCCTGCGACACAGGCCATCTGTTAGCGGTGTGCAGGGGTGGGGTGCGCCTGGCACCAGGCGGAGTAGCCAAGATGCTGACCCAGGGCTCTGCGTCCAGGGTCCTGGGTGGGAGTGTGGTGGGGCCCACAGGCACCCATGCTGAGTGTGCGGGACGCCCCGGCCGTGTCAAGTGAGGGGGGCGGCAGAAGCTCCGTGGGCGCCCTGGGCCATGGCCAGGGGTCAAGGAGGGGCTCCATGCCGGAGGTGCCCAGAGCGGGCTCCGAAGGGCGCTCGGCAGAGGCACAGCCTGCAGAGATGGCAGGCCAGGGTCAGCGCTGTGCACCAGCCAGAGCGAGCCTCAGCCCTGGCGAGACATCCGGCCTGGGATGTCCCCCGCTCCTGCCGGACGCCCCGAGCGCCTGGTCCCTGCACCTGCAGGCGGGCCAGCTCCCGCAGCGACAGCCGTGCCGTCACCCCGGTGCCTGGGTCCCCTGCCGCTGCTCTGAGTCATGTGTGCCCTGCGTTTGTATTTAGAGAGCGGAGCAGATGGTGGGTGCAGTAACACTTTAAATTAAGGATTCCAAAAGCACATTAAATTTAGATTTAATAAGACAGTTACTGTATGGAAATTAGAGACCCATCGACTGCTCTCCAAGTGCTGAGGTCCAATCCCGCATCCTCTTGATGGCGCGAGTTCACCTGAGTGTGTCGGGGGCGTGTAGGGAGCGGGCTGGCTCCCCCGCCCTGGCCCATGGCCACCGGCCTTGCTGGACCTTCAGTTTCTGAAGCCCTGTCCCTCAGCCCTCCATCCAGAGCTCACAGTAGCCCCGGTGGTTGAGCCCCACGCAGGCCAGGTGCATCCTGGGGCTGGCCTGGCGGGCGTCATGGAATCTTCCAGAAGCCGCTCTTACTTTGTCCACTTTGCAGGAAAGGAAGCTGAGGCTCAGAGAGGGAAGGGACTGGTCCGATCGGGTGGTGCCTGGTGCGGATGGTGGTGCTGGTCTTGAGGGGCTGGGGGAGGGAAGGGGGAGGGAAGGCGGGGCCTGGTGAGAAAAACCCCTGAAAGGGGCAGTAGCTTCCTCTGCTAGGCCCCTCCCCTCCCAACAGACCCGCCCACCCGGTGGGGGTTGGGAAAGGGTGATTCCAGGAGCAGGCTCACCCCCCACAGCCCTGCCAATCAACCCGTCTCAGCCCCCAGCACCCCCAAACCAGGGGCCGGAAGATGCTAAGTGCATGATGATCTCTTGTGGCCGCAATAAATCTAGTCACTTTGTCCCTCCCGAGACAGAAGCGGGAGCCCCAGGTCCCCAGACTGGCGGAAAGCGGCCCCCACAGACCAATGCCCTTGCTCAGTCCCGTAACGGGCAGGCGTACTATTAATAATCAATCCACGTGGCCCTAAGTGTGGACATCATCACCTGCTTCTTGGGGAGCTGAGTGGCCTCAGTGGGCGGCCTGGACAATGGGGTCTGAGCTCCAGCCACCACCCTATAGGCACCTGGCCAGGCTGGGCAGGGTCTGGGGGTGCTCGACCTACCTGGGGCCTGCAGCCACGCCTCCCAGGACAGAGGCTGGTTTTCCTCCGTTAAAGGCACCGGTTTGCGTGGGGCCCGGCTAAGCACCGCACCGCCCACCCCTCCCCGTTTACCTCCTCCGGGAAAGGAGCCAGGGAGCGGGAAAGGAGCCAGGGAGCGAGGAGCGGAGGGAGGGGGTCCCGTGGGCCAGGCTCAGGACCCTCCCCCAGAGGGCGGTGGCCACATCCCCAGGTGATGACGCGTCCCTTCTCCTCTCGATGGCTCTCCGTGGGTTTCCCGTGAACTTGAACTGGGCCCCGTGGCTCCCACTCGCCCGAGCTAAGCATCCGTCTGCCTGTCCAGCTCCGGGTCGGAGGGCGCCCTGCCCGCCGCGGCCTACGGCCTGGGCCTGTTTCCTCCTTTGTAAAGCGGGGGGATGGTGTCGCCCAGGAAGTCCGATTCCTGGTGACGGTGGTGGAAGTCACCTCGCCTGCTTTGCTTGGGGGACGGCGAGGACCCATAGAGGCACAGAAGAGACTAGAGTTGGGGCCCAGGAGAACCCAGTGGGAACGGAGGGACCGCATGGGCACCAGTCCCCTCCCCCCCTGCCCCATGCCCCACCCCCAAGTGCAAGTGCAGGGTCCAGGCCATGCTCAGGGCTGCTGGGAGCCTGGGAAAGCGGGTGGGGCCTCTGAGGCCTCAGGGCGGGGGAGGGGCACCCTGAAACTGAGAGGCCGAAGGAGAAGCACAGGGGTCAGCACCTCCATCTCGGGGTGTTGGGTGTCCAGCAGGACGGGGCATCTGCGCGTCTGACACTGAGGGTGGGGTGGGGGCTGCCTGCCTGCTCCTGAGGAGGCCACAGCCCCAGGCCCTTCGGACACCACTCTGCACCCCCCAAGGCCAAGGCCAGTTCTCTCTACAAAGCAACTCCTCGCATCTAGGATGCCACTGCTTTTCCTAAATTAAAAAAAGAATAATGACAGCAAATAATAAAGCGCTCCTGTGCCTGGGGTGGGGGCCGTGACTCAGTGAGCCCTCCCAGCAACCCACACGGCTTCTCTCTGCAGGGCTCCCCCCCAGGGTCCCCCAACCCCTCCCAGAGGGCTGCACTTCCTCCCATGGTAGCAGCTGCCTGCTGCCTCTGAGCCGTGGGCTCTGTAGGCCCCCGGGGCAGGGGCTGAGCGAGGCTGGGGGCAGGGGATGCAGCCCTTTTAAGAGCTGAGAGCTGGCAGGCTGGGAACGAGGATGGGCCCGTGGTCACTGCTGAGCCTGCTTGTGGCCCGGGAAACAGGCCATGATGAAGCCAGCCCTGCCCCGTCCTTCCCACGCCAACCCTGCCCACGCCATCCCCCACCCCACACTGGAGTCACCCCTCCCTCCAGGCTGCCCGCCGAGCTCCACGGGTTTGAGGTGCCCCCCACCCGTGCTGAGGTCCCCTCTGTACACTGAGGCTTGTGCCCATGTGGCTCCTGCGTCCTGGCTGGGCTGGACACACACACCCCTGTCGGCTCAAACACTCGGAGAGCCTGCAGCACCCAGGCCCGCCCTCCGTGGGAGACAGGTGGGCAGCGGGCGCCCACCGCCTACGCAGGGTGATGGGGGCTGCCACAGAGTGGGGGCCAGGCGGGCACGGAGGCCCAGGGGGCTGGCGCTGGCCCACCCCAGTGAGGCCGGCCCGCAGGGGCAGCCTGCAGTCCCCTGGGGGCGTGGCTAGAGCAGGAACCCCACCACAGGGCTCCGGGCCCGACCCCCAGATCGCCCCTGGGGCCCTCTGCTCATCTCTGCTCACCATCCCCAGATGAGGACGGGGGAGCCAGAGGGGGCCCCGGGCCAGGCCCAGAGCCGGGGGCCAGGCAGGCGCCCGCCGCTCCCTCTCCCCGCCGGGCTGGCCGTGGCTGCTCACTTGTTGTGTTTAACCTGCGCGGTCTCGGCTGGGAAGCTGTCGCCCGCAGTCTGCAAACATCCCTTCCCGCTCTGCTGCTTGCTGCCAAGTGCCTCCGCCAGCTCGGCTCGAAGGCGTCGCACAAGCTGCCCGGCCTGGCACAGGGCTCCGTGCGGCCTCCCTCGGAGCCGGCCCGCGAGGGCTGTCCCTGAGCGCCCCGAGGCCTGCGGCCTGCTCCCCCCAGCAGCCTCTGCGGCCCCCAAGGCCCTCGGGACCCAGGGGGGATCCAGAACCCCACAGAGCACAGGCACCCTAGGAGCCACCACGGGACTTTGGGGATAGTTAAGGGGCTTCGGGAGGGAGCAGTGTCACT
>NW_011888938.1:1538273-1545544 GCF_000151845.1 Pteropus vampyrus
CTCGAAGGCGTCGCACAAGCTGCCCGGCCTGGCACAGGGCTCCGTGCGGCCTCCCTCGGAGCCGGCCCGCGAGGGCTGTCCCTGAGCGCCCCGAGCCTGCGGCCTGGCCACCGGGCTCCCGCCTGCTCCCCCCAGCAGCCTCTGCGGCCCCCAAGGCCCTCGGGACCCGGGGGGATCCAGAACCCCACAGAGCACAGGCACCCTAGGAGCCACCACGGGACTTTGGGGATAGTTAAGGGGCTTCGGGAGGGAGCAGTGTCACTGGGCCCTGGGGACGGGCCACCTCTTGAGGTCGGCCCTGAGCCAATGCCCAAGCTGCTTCACTTAGCCCAGGTCTGCCCTCCACGGTCCCCACCCCCCAGCCCCGGCGGCTGTTCGGGATCACAAGTCCCTTCGGGAAGGGTGTCAGCACCACTAGGTTGGGCCCCTGTCAGTGTAAGGCGCTGGCTCGAGCCCCTGGGGCGCGTGGGCAGGGTAGCCTCTGGACGGACCAGAGCGGCTCCACCAGCCCCCGTGCTGGTGACTGGAGCCCCCAGCCTCCGAGCAGCTCCCAGGCTCAGCCTTCAAGTCGGGGCTGCCACTGTAACTCAAAGGATCACACCGTGTCTCATGGCCTCGTAATTAAGTGTCTCTTCATCCCAATTATTGTCAGAGGGTGATTTGTTTATTGTTCTCAGGCGGGATAAAACCGACCTGTTTCAGGAGGGGCCTGGGAGCAGCTCCGACCCTCCACACCCTGGGGGTCCTTCTCACTGCATTTGGGGGCTGCCGGGCAGAGTGGGGGCTGGGAGAGCTGCAGGCAGCCTGGCCGCTGGGCTGGCCTGGGGCTCAAGGGCTGAGAGCATGTGGACAGTCCCCGGGGTGCTGTGCCCCCAGCCCGCGTGCGAGGGCACGCGCGCACACGGACGGGACATGTTGGCGTCCACGGCTGCTCCTGGGCCTGGCGGATTTGGGGCTCTAACATTAGAAGCCCTGCTGGGGGCTCACTTTCTCCACCATCAGATGCCCCCCGCCCCTGTCTCCTGGGGCTGAGGGACAGAGCGAGGTTCTGCCCAGTGGTGGGTGGAACGGAGGACGAGCTGTGGTGGCCTGCAGGGGTCTGAGCCTGCGGCGGCCCGCGCCGGGCAGGAGCTGTTCAGGGGTGTGGGTCGTGTCCCTGTGGCCCGCCCTACGCCTGCAGACGCAGCCCCGGGCGGAAGATGAGCCCATGGTCCTTTGAGCATTTAAAACCTTAGGGCCAGAACACACATAAAGGAGATCTCTGTGAGGGAGGAGGGTGTAAAATCGTGAGAGAACAAGAGAAGTTTGGTCTGACACAGTCTAACAAGCATGGGCTTTACCACGATGCTGACGGCCATACTTCCTTCCAGGGGAAGCGCAGACGCTGCGGAAGGCGAGGTGATCCATTTTTAAGTTTGTATTGCATGTCATAGCACATTGAGCCATTAACGAGGGGGTGACATTGACCTTTATGCCGTTGGCCAACGCAGCCGCAGACACGCACTGGACGCTTGCCAGATGGACGGCCCCAGCCCAGGACTCCACCTGGCGTCCAGTCCCGCAGGGACAGGTGCCTGAGCCCCGGGTGGTGGATGGTGTCCGGTGAGGGTCAGAGGTGGGCACAGCTCCACAGACCCTCCAGTGACAGCATGTCCGGCAGCTCGGCAAATGTGAGGGATGGTCCAGTGGAGTGTGAGGCTCAGTCTGGTGTGGGGTCAGAGGTCATGGCTGTTGGAGCCAGAGTCAGAGGTCAGAGATGTGGCTGGGGCCTCTGTCAAGGCCAGGCCAATGACCCGGAGCTCTGGGGGCCCTGCTGTCCCACAGGGCACGCGGGGTAGCTGCAGGCTGGTGGCCACCCCGGGTGGCGCCTCTGCCCATCTCCAGGCCCCGAGGTCCTGCTTGGCCACCACGTGGCACGTGCTCCCCGGCGGCCACCAGCACAGCAGCGAGTTTTCCCTGCAGCTCTGCTTTGCAGGGCCGGACTCAGAAGCCAAGGTGCTGTGCTGGGCTCAAGGTCGTGGCGGGCAAGGCCTGCCTTTGCTCTAGTGTGGCCTGACCCCGAAGCCAGGCTCCACCCCTGCCTGGGCCTTAGTCCCCCAGCCTGGCGTCTCTCTCAGAGTCTTCTCCCTCTTACCAGCTGCTGGCAGCGGCTAGGACAGGGGACACTGCTCCAACCACAGCTCGGAGGGCCCTAGAGGCTGGAGATGGGGCTACATGGGACTTCGGACTTCCTGGGCCCTGGCCACTCCTCCCCATCCCCCAGTGCCTCTCTGCAGGGACCCGGGGTGGCAGGAGGAAGGGGCATGAGCGAGTGTCTGCTGGCCCACTTTAAAAGCAGCATCCAGCCCGCTGCACGATTGCAGAAGACAGACACACTCGTGGAGTCTCCGCCCCGGCTGCCTGAGTGGGGAGAAGCTTTGAGTCGAGGAGTCAGGTGCAGGCCCGAAGGCTGGCCTGAGGGACGCAGGATGAAGAGGACAGCCCTGGGCCATGGGGTGTGGGGAATACCTGCTCCTGGCCAGGCTTTTGACACGTTCTCCAGCCCTGGGAGCAGGCAAGGGACGCGCCCACCTGAGGCGAGTTCCAGTCACCCTCTCGCAGCTTCTCCGGTGTGGTCCAGGGTTGGACACCAGGGTTACGGAGTCCAGCCTCTCCTGACACCTGACCCCTTTGAATGCTAAACCCTGTCGATCTGTTCTTGCGGGGAACTTCGACGCCCTGCCTTCTCAGGAGGGCTGGCCGAGCACCGCAGAGGCCACTACGGACGGGCCATCGTGTGCGGCAGGCCATCAGGCGGCAGGCCCGAGTTCCAGCTCCTCCATCCCTCTGTCTGTCTCCTCCAGCCCCCACCTGCTTCCCAGCCACCGCCTGAGCCTGGAGACACCGACGGAGGGGAGGAAGTCACGCAGGCTTGGGTGGGCTCTTTGCGCTCACATCTCTGCACCTCCCGCCTGGAGGCGAGCCCGCAGCCCCTGTGCCAGGGTGCCTCCCCCAGGCCATGCCACCGCCCCTGCCCGGCAGGGCGGGCTTACGGCTCGGGCAGGCCCACTCAGCTCCCCCTCAGCCCCTCCTCCCCGCGGAAGCAGGTGGCGGGGGGCGGGTGGGGGGGAGAAAGGGGGTGCCAGGGCAGCGGTCCCTGCATCTTGCCGTGGTTCCGCCAACGAGAGTCAGATGGATCTGAGACGGGGCTGCAGCGTCTCACACCTATAACTTTAAATTAAAAAGCCATGTGCTGTTTATGGGTTCCCTCGGCAGCTCTGTGCGGCAGCCCCATAAAGATGATGTTATAGTAGCAGCATTATGCACCGAGCTGACTATATACACGTTTCTAAATGGCTCAGCAAACAGCGGCCTACTTACGGGCAGGGAAGGGGAGCTGGTTCATTTGGGGTAAGAAATGGTCCTTGATTTGGTTTTAAATGCAATGACAGCCGAATTTATTTCTTATTTAATCACTTGCCTGCGCTGCTGAGAGCAGAGTGGTATGAAACTCCACAGTGCAGAGCAGACTCCGGAGTGGGCCGGAAGAGACGCGCGGATAGATTATGTTTATAGGGCTGAGTGGGATCGCAGCGGGGAGCACGTACCCGGAATGGGCATTTCTGTCATTTATACAGTGGCTCGTATCATTATTTCTTCCCGCTTCCAATTTCTCGGTAATAAAAATATGGGCAATGTGATTCTCTTTGCATTACAGATAAACCATCTTGATCCTTTATTAAATATGTTTATTAATCCGAAGTACTGCGGGCGTTCGCGCAGATAAATCAGCCGGGCGGCCGCTCCACCCGCTCACCGCGGAGAAGGAGGCTCCGCGTCCGCTGCCAGCGCCCTCCGTCCCGTTTTGGGGCCGTGTGTCCTCGGCGGAAGTGGTGCTGACGGGTCGTTTGTTTTTCCAAACCCGAGTGGTTTAAGAACTCGCTCCGCAGCCCCGTTTCGCTCTCTGTTTAATTAGGAATTACTATCCGGAGTCTCGCTCGAGGCCCCGCTTGGCCCGTGCTCGGAGCTGAAGGGGTGCAGGGGATCTTGGAGGCTCAGGCAGCACCCCATAAGTGTTTGGGGCCCAAGAGACCATGGAGGCCCCTGGGCGTGAAGCGAGGGACGACCAGAGGGTCCGCTGCAGCAGGCATCCTGGTCCCGGGCAGGGCCGGCCAAGCTGGGGTCCTGTGGGGCGCAGGGGGCCAAGGGGGCCACCTCCAGCAGCTCCTCCTTCCTACGTGGGCTGAGGTGAGCCCGAACGTCCCCTCGCCGTGGCTGAGGGGGACAGGCTGGGTCACCAGCGGGGCAGTTTTCTGACAGAAAGTTCGCTTTCTGGCCACCGCTGTGGACTCGCCTCTGTGCCCAGGGTCACCTCCCGGGGGGCTGTAGGAGTGGGCGGCCCCTTGGCGCCCAGCTGCACCACACGCTGTGTTCTCTCTCCACCCCTCCCCAACTCTCTCGCTTTCGTTGGGTGATTATGTAATGACACCCCCTTATCCTCCAGGACAACAGCCCGAATGCAGCCATTCTCCCCAGCGCCCTGTCCCGGTGACCACCACTCTTTGCCTCCCAGCTGGCCCTGGGAGTGACAAAGGCCTCTCCCCCTGGGGCCCCTTGGCAGGTTCCAGCTGGGACTCTCCAATCTCCCGTGAGCCTTCCGCACCGAGGTGGGGCCCGCTGACCCATGTGAGCCTTGGGCCAGGTCCCGACTCTGCCGTCCAGGTCTAGTGGCCCCACCCCATGCCCTCCACGTCCACCTCTGGCCTGGCAGGGCCGCTGAGGTCCTGGCGAGCCCCGACTCCCGGGCCCTGGAAGGACAGCTCAAGCCCACCTTGGCCAGGAGAGGCCAGGGGAGTGGTCTGGGAGCCTTCACAGACGAGGGCTCTGGGAAGGCCGGTCCCTAGTGCGAGCTTGGGCCCAGGAGGCTCCGCGTTCGCTGCCAGGAGAGCGGGCGGGCGGAGGGAGGAGGCCCGTGCCGGGCCGCGGAGCCAGCGAGACCGCCCGGGGAGGGTGCTGCCCGTCTCCCTGAGTTGGAGAGGGACCACAGCTGCCTGGGGACAGCCACACGCTGGCGCTCAGTGCCAGACATTCAGTGTGCCCTGCAAGGTAGGGTACCCATCTACGGGGCAACCCAGGGCACAGGGGGGAGCAGAATGGAGGCATTCGCCTGGCTGCGCCCGGTCCAGCGGGCAGAGCCGCATCAGACTGGGTCAGGCCTGAGACCGGGCCCCAGCCAGACCCAGAGGAAGGCAGGTGACCTGGAACCACTGCCCCGTCCAGCCCAGGTGGGTCAACAGGGGCCAGGCGCTCGCCGTACAGAGCTCTGGCCCCCACCTTCCAGAAAGGCGGCCTGCCTCCATCCCCTCTGTCACTGGCAGGCCGGCAGGGCTGGCCCAGGGACCTGGGGGGCGGGCAGTGTGTGTCTTGGGATGGGCAGAGCCCAAGAACTCAGCTGCTGCTGCTGAAAGCGTCCACGGGGGAGGGAGGGTGGACAGCCGCCTGGCCGGGCACCAGGGGAACGCCATGTCCCCGGCACCTCCTTGGCAGGGACCTGAGCTGAATGTGGGGCTTGTGCTAGGCCCAGGCCCAGGCCAGCGATGCCAGGCGGGGGGCAGGACAGGCAGGGGCCCCCAGCAGCTGCCCCGCCTGAGCCCTGCGACCTTCCCCAGGGGTAGGGGTCGGCTGAGTGAGGAGGGGCCCCTCGGAACCCTGCTCCTGCCAGAGCTTGGTCTTTCTGGAGGACGGGAGGGGGAGGGGGCAGCCGTTTAATTTCAGGGAGCCGCCCAGTGCAGGCGCCACCCGCCTCTGCCCCCGCACCCCTTCTCTCAGTCAGCCCTGTCCCCAAGGCGGAAGTGGTGGACACGTGAGTGACAGGGACTGGGCACAGCCAGGCGAGTGCCTACATTCTGCTCCCCGCTGTGCCCTGGGTTGCCCCGTAGATGGGTACCCCAGGTGCAGGCAGGCTGAGGGTCCTGGGCACATGTCCTGCCTCCACTACCCAGTGGTCATGTGACCAGGAGGGACGCTCCATCTTCATCCACAAAACAAGGATGAAAGGCCTGGCTCTGGGCTGACAGGGGCCTCTGTGAGCCAGCCCCAAACGCTCTCAGCTCAGGGAGAAGTGAAGGCGGGCGAGGCTGTGTGTGTCTCGAGAGGGGCTCCGGGCAGCCTGGATGCCTATAGTGAGCCAGGTGTCGGGGGGCCTGAGGTGACGGCAGAGGCCTGAGGCCTGGGGACGCACAGGGGGCAGGGAGGGCAGCACCCGTGCTGAGCTGATGACAGCTGTGTGTGGAGAAGCATTAGCCACGGAACACCTCGGCCGGGGGTCCGAGAGTGGGATGGCCCCCTCTGCCGGTGTCCGGGGGTTGCCCACCTCCTCTTGGGGGCTGACAGGTTCTGTGGTGGTCAACGGAAGTGCGGCCAAAAATTCTCAGGGTTCCTCAGCCTGGAAAAGGAAGGAAGTCCTGACACCAGCCACGGCGCGGATGGACCTGGAGGGCACGGTGCTCAGGAAACGAGCCAGTCACAGAAGGACACGTCCTGTGGGACCCCACTCACGAGAGGTCCCCAGAGGGGTCAGATCCACAGAGACAGGAAGTAGGCGGTGGGGCCGGGGCTGGGGGAGGGGCTCGGGGTGAGAGTTTAACGGGGACAGAGTTCCCGTCTGGGAAGATGAGAAAGTCCTGGAGGTGACGGTGGTGACGGCCACACACAGTGTGACTGTGCCCAATGCCACTGAGCTGTGCACGCACCCTGGTGAAGATGGTCAACGTTATGTGTATTTTACCATAATTAAAAAATTTACGTATGTTGTTTACAACGTGGAGGCAGGGCGGACCCACACAGATGTACAAGGGACACGTGCAAGGGACACGTGCAAGGGACACATGCCTACTGGGTGTGCCCCCTCCGGGTCAGAGCTGAACAGGTCAAGCAAGCCCATGTAGCACAGGGTTCTAACCCAGAAGTAAGATAAACACCCGCGAGCCCCCCCCCCGATGTAAACGAATGATCGAATAAATAAAACACAGGCGGACACCCCCGGGGCAGCGTGACCCCGGCTTTCGGGGTGGGCTGCACACGGCTCTGTCCTCCCAGAGAGTGAAATGTGGAAAGGGGGGAAACCTGACAGACACACCGCAGCCAGTGACCAAGGTCGACACCAGCAGTGACGAGGCGGGTGACAGCACACACCCCCGACAGGATGTGACGAGAGGGGCTTCCCCCCCACACCCACTCCCGTCTAACCACGAGAAACACACCAGACAAGCCCCAACGGAAGGACACTCTAC
>NW_011888938.1:1546787-1551181 GCF_000151845.1 Pteropus vampyrus
GGGGTCTCACCAGAGGTCGGCACCCGCTGTCCTCAGCCGCATCATTCGCGGAGCCCAGAGTGGAAACCGCCCGAGTCCGGAGACCGAGGATCGCTCGGACCGGACAGAGTCCCTCCACGCAGTGGGCAAGATTCAGCCTTGGGAGGGAAGGAAATTCCGACGCCTGCTATAACCTGGATGAGGCTCGAGGACATTGCGGTGCGTGAAGCGAGCCAGTCACAGGACACATCCTGTGCGACCCCAGTCCTGCGAGGTCCCTAGAAGAGTCACGTTCACAGAGACAGGAAGTAGGCGGTGGGGCCGGGGCTGGAAGAGGGGATCGGAGCCAGTGCCACTGAACCGTGCCCTTAAGCATGAGTAAGACGGTCGATTTTTTATTGTGTCTAACATGCCGCGATTTTAAACATAAAAATAAAAAGACGAGAATGGTGAAGAGGACGGGCAAAGAGGCCTTCTGTGTCCAGGGAGCGATGGCGGGACAGGAATCCACAGGTGGCCTGTGGTTGAAGGGCCGCCGCCGGCCCGGAGTCTGGCCAGGTGCAGGGGGAGCGTTTCAGCACCTCGGAGAGAGACACTGACGAGCCCGATTGCGGGGCGGGGCAGGAATCTGGACCAGGCGCTGCAGTGGGTGGTGCTGGGCCTTTCTGAGGTCGCCCTCACCTTGCTCTGGCGGCAGCAGGCAGGTGCCTGGCGAGACTCGCCGGGACTTTGCACGTCTGGCTTTGCAGGGCTCCCCTGTCGTTCCTCCCCGAGGCCGTGCACATAAAGGCTGCCCCACCCCGTGGGGGGGAAGGAGATGGCGAAAGCCCTTAGAGCCTGCGGCTCACTCCTTGCACCGACCTTCCCCCTTCCATGACCTTGGGAAGGCTCTGCCCCTCTCTGGGTCTCCTGACTCCACCTGCGGCCACTGGGGCTTCCTAAAACAGGGTGCCCATCGGTGCAAGGGCCAGAGGGGCGCAGGTGAGGCCAGCTCAGGGAGGAGGGACATTCTGTGCTCCCATTGGAGACGTCCGTACACCTCGTTCTCACCCGGTGGCCCCAGTCCCCGGGGGGAGCTCACCATTCTTGCTGCAGAGAAGCAAGGGGATGTGCTACTGCCATTTAGTGGGAGGGCAGGGGGCGAGGACTCGTGCACGAGCCAGCTCTGCCCCCTGAGGTCCCCCTGACAGGGCTGACGGCGTTCCTGAGACAAAGCTTCGAGTTCCACAAATGCCGTTTCAGCAGAGAGCACACAGCCTTCCAGAAACTGAGCCTCGGGAGGCCCGGCCACTCATTCTCGGCCACAAGACTCCCAGGGAAGGTTAGAGGCGTCTGATGACAGCACGCCTTCCCTGGCCTCGGGACAGCCGTCTGTCCCCTGGGTCATCGAAGCCTTATGTGAGCACCACACTGTCCGCCCACAGGCACCCGCTTCCCCAGCGCTGGCCTGTGCTTCCAACGCCGACTGTCGCAGGAGGACCCCACCCCCCGATGTAGCGACTGCTCAGCCCCACCCCGGGCCTGCACGCCACACTGCAGTCGCCGCAGAGTGCCCTGTGGGACCCTGGAGGTCCGAATCCCACGCCCTCGCCGTGGTCCGTGTCATTGTGGTGGGAAATGGAGAGTGAGGGTGTACCCGGGGAGGAACTCTGCCAGCGGACCAGCTTGTAAACGCTTGTCGTCCTCAGGACGGACCTGTGTCACGGCCCCTCCAGGATGAGTTCATTCATTCATCTATTCATTCATTCAAAATGACGGAAAGCTTGGCGGACTGCCTGCTCTTGCGTGAGCCCTGAATTAGGGGCTGGGGTCCCCGAAACAATCAGATCTGTGGTTGAGGAGGGAGGGGCAGAGTAAACACCGGGGAGATGCGAAGCCCTGGGCTCTGACCCCAGGGGTCCTGAGTCTGAGGGGCACCAGAAGGGCCCCGAACTCAAGCCTGGCGGAGGGGTGGCCAGGTGGGCTCGACCACACAGGAACACTTGTGCCGAGAGAGATGTGGTTGTGGTTCAATCCACAGGGCCACAGGGACGTGGGACCCAAGGGCAGGCTGGCTCACAAACTGCGAAGTGCCAAGGGCAGAGGCGGGGCACAGCACACCAAGAGCTCGCTCGGCCTTATCCCATGGGCTGACCGCGTGTCTGGAGCCAAGGACAGAAGGCCTGGCATCCCACCCTGTCCCCCACGGGGCAGGGACCGGCTCCCGGGAACTGGCTGACCAGAACAGTGAGCACCATTTCATCATTCGGGGGGCCTGCAACATTACTATTCATGACAGCAAACTTAAAAATGAAATAATAAGTCCGTCCTTTTAAAAAGCAAATTGCGACGCCGGAATATTCATGAGCTGTGACTTCGGGGACGGCAGCAGCCTGGAGATTATCATTCGGTTAAGTCAGCAGCGGAGGAGTTTAGGGAAATGGACTTGTCACTCTGAGGAGGAAATGGGTGATTAATACTTTCCTGTTTTCGGGCCCCTTCGAGGGCGCATTTTTAATGTAATAATTAATTAACCTTGGGACCACTTGCATTTCCTGGGCTCCCGGGGACTGGGGCCTCGGCTCCTCGCGGGTGGGTGCAGGCAGCTGTACCCAGCACCCCCCACACACACATGGGGGGGGACACTGGCACCGACCTCCACTCGGAGCCCAGAGGATGAGGCCAGAGGCGGTGGGAGGCTCCCCTCGTGCAGGCACAAACACACCCCACAGTGGTAAGCGTCCGTGACCTCTCAGCGGCAGACTGAGTAGGGGTCCCCCAAAACTTGTGTCTACCCGGAAGCTCAGAACAACTTTATTTGGAGATCAGGTCTTTGCAGATGTAATCAGTTAAGGATCTCGAGATGAGGTCGTCTTGGATTAGGGCAGCCCTCGATCCAGTGACAGGTGTCTCCTAAGACCTAGAGAGCACAGAGACCCCAAAGAGAGAGATTGTCACACAGGGAGGAGGCCAAGGAAGATGGGGCAGCGATCGGAGCGAGGTGTCTCCAAGTCAAGGGACCCCGAGGGTTTCTGGCGACACCAGGAGCTGGGAGAGTCCTGGGACACCCCCTCCCTCGCAGCCCTGGGGACCCAACCTTGCTGACGCCTGGATCTCACACTCGTGGACTCTAGCACTGGGGGAGAGCGAATTCCTGTTGGTTGAAGCCCCTGGTTTGTGAGCCTTCATTCCACCCTACAGGACACTCTTTCATCTGGTGGCCTTTGGGAGGTGGTGCTGGAGGCCAGATTGGGGGGCGGGGCGGGATGAAGCAGCAGCGGGGCCTGGTGCTGGCTTTGCTGAGAACAGGTGAGTGATCAGACACTGACCCTCCTCTTTCTGGGCTGGGGTCTCCCACTGCAGGGCGTGCGGCCAGAGCTGTGCTTTTCAGACAGGGGCGGTGGGGGCTGCTCCCTCCTGTTGGAGTGCCTCGGTGCCCCCACCCCCAACCCCTGCTTGCTGCCTAGTGGTCTCCTAGTCATCCTACACTGCCTCTTCCCATTACCTTCCCTGGGGGACGTAATTACCTTCCCACAGGACAAGCCGCTGTGTCCTCAGAGTCGGGCACACCCTCTGCCCCCCAGGCTTCCAGCAGTGACTCTGAGGGAGATGTCTGGAACCAGCTCCCCTGTCACCCGCGCATTCTCGGGCAGGACCACGGCTCGCCCTTGCCCTCTTGTGGCCACTTTGAGGCACCACTGTTGAAAGGTTTGGGACCTCGCAGGGGTGGGCCACTCTGTGGGCAAGGAGGGCCAGGGCGGGTGCCCCTCTGGGCCAGACCTGGAGCACCCCAGCCTTCCCAGCCTGGCTGATGGCTGCTCGGGCTCCAGGGGCTGAGTCAGGTGTGAGTCAGAGGCCGTGGGGAGACCACAGGAAGAGGGGTCATCCCCTTGGCTGCCACCACCCAGGGCAGCTCAAGCTCCTCCCAAAGACTTTCGGTGCCCGGCCAGAACCCAAGTCTCCTGGACTTCAGCCCTGCACATTCGAGCGCCTCCCGCGACGTCCATTTGGATGTGCCCTTGCACATCCAAGTGTGCCCTGTGCCCCGTCCCTCGAACTGGGAGCATTCATGTCTTTCTTGATTTTGTTCTTCTTTACCCCGCCTCCCGCAGGCCTGCTGGCCCCGGGTCTCCTCTGTCCTGTGAGATGCATAACAGTCTGCACTTCTGTCTCCTGCATGGGACGCCCCTCCCCAGGACGGTCTCCAGCCTCAGACATCACTGTATTTCCAGTGAGCGGTGGGTCTGGCTCGCGGCGGCACTCAGCATACACTAGACCGGACCGACTGAATTCGGAATTGGCTGGAAAGGTCACGAAGGAGGAACGAGGATGTGCATGCGAACCGGTGTGGAGACGAGACGCGAAGGCAGCGGCTGCTGGGACTGTCTCCCCACGTCGCCTCGAGAGCAGGACCCGCGCTGTGCTCATCTCTGCTC
>NW_011888938.1:1552211-1557401 GCF_000151845.1 Pteropus vampyrus
TTCGCGGGCAAGGTGCTGCGGCTGCACATCTGCGCGTCCGACGGCGCCGAGTGGCTGGAGGAGGCGACCGAGGACACCTCGGTGGAGCAGCTCAAGGAGCGCTGCCTCAAGCACGTAAGGCCGGCGCCGCCCCAGGCCTCCGTGCCTCCCTCTCCCTCCGCGGGGCTGGGGACGGCGCCTCCGGCCCCTTTTCTCAGCCACCCGCCCTCCCGACCCCCAGCACCTCCTAGACGCTCCTCCCCGAGCCGGGCACCGGGCTGAGCGCTTTAAACTCCGCCCTCTCGTTTAACTTCTGCAACTCGGGAGGTAGGCACAGGTTCGGAAACCGAGGCTCGGGGGCGCGAAGTCGCGGCGGGGAGCAGGGCCTCCTGGTTGGCCAGCATTTGTGCTGGGAGTTAGTGCCCCAGGAGAAAGTGACCGACAGTGGGGAGGCCCCTTGCCCTTCCCTGCGCAGCCTGCCCCTTGGAGCTGTTTCCCACTGGCTGGCACGCCTGCCAGGACCTGGCTCTGGCCACTTGTGCCTCTTAGCTGAGGTCACCTAAAATAGTGCCGCTGCTTTCTCCGTGGCCTTTGAATTGATTAAGTGGGTAGGTCCAAGGAGAAGTGTCTCCTCGCCGAGAGATCACTTTTTAAAGTTTGTTTTTTATGTGAAATACTCCTTGTATATATAGTCAATGCCTTGGGTTGCTCATTTTTGGAACTAGTTCGTGATGGTCGTATCTCAGTCAACTCCATTCCGAAAGGCGGGCCGACATCTGTGACTCTGGCTGCCTAAGGAAACTATACTTAGCTCGTTGTCTTGTTTCCTTGTCAGAATTTAGGTTAAAGAAGGCCTCAGGCTTTCAGAGTGGATCCCATGTGATAAGGGCCGTATCTATACTTGTGACAAGGTGTTTTGTCCAAATAAAGCGAAGTGTCCTCTCCAAGGATAAACTCCCGGTTGCGGTAACTACCCACAGAGATACTTTTGCGTCACCTTTGTGAGTTAGTTCTGTGGAGGTGTTCTGTCCTAGGCAGGCCAAAGAGCCAGCCCCTCTGGGACACGCTGGGTGTGAGTGACGCCGAGGAGTGGGCTCTGCGCACACGCTGGAGGGAGGTGTGTTTGGGCCGCCTTCTCGGTCTCCTGACCTAGCGGTGTGGCTTCGCCCTGTAGTAACCGCCAGGACCTCACTAGCGGGAAGGCTGGGGCTCTGTGGGCGCCCGGCCTGAGACCAGGCGCCAAGATGCGCTGTCCTTCCCGGCCTGGAAGGGGCTCCCGGGGGACCAGGCCCGTAGTGGGCGCACCACAAATGTGTGGGCTGTTGGAGGAAGTGGGGACGGGTTGCCAGAACCGCACCAGCGTGGCGTGTCGCCGGCTGAGGCCCGGCCTGGAGGGGTCTGGGGCCAGATGGTGTGGCGTTTAGGGGAGCTGACTCATGGTACAGAACTACGTAACTATTATAAAATTATTTTACAAGGGGAACAGGAAATGAAAACTGTTTGATTGATTCGCAGATGCTTGCTAGTGAATTTTAGGAGCACGAGGGGTTAATTAGGCAGCCAGTTTCAGTAGGATGCTAATTATTTTCTTCCCGTAGTTATTACTCCAGCCAGTATTGAGATGGGGCATTACCCTACTTTAAATGGAGATTTTGTTCTGTAGTCCCTCCAGGTGTGGAGGTCCCACCCACAGGGTTTCACACCCCGAGAGCCGTGGAGAGGAGAGCAAGCCCGCCGCCCAGTGTCCGGTCTGTGGGCTCACTGCCTCTCCAGCTGGTCGGAGGCGGGAGGTGGAAAGGGAATTCTCAACTCGTGTGCTTGACTGTCACCCCGGAATCCAGCCCCCGAATGTCATGCTGGTGCGGCAGTGAGGCGGGTGTGTGTCTGAGCTCCTGTCCCTCCTAGGTCCCCCTTGGTGCCTGCTAAGCCGGTGTCACTTCCTCTTTTCCTCCCCATGAGGGGACAGTGTGGGTATCCGTGGCCCGCAGTGCTCCTGGGAGTGCGTGGCTTTACTGAAGGGGTTTAGGAGCAGAGTGCCGTGTTGCTGGAGAGGGTTTTGTGCGATTGGGGTCGCCGTGTGGTCCCCAGCGTCCTCCGCCCCTCAGGAGTGGAGGGGGGACAATGCGAACTGTCCCCCCTGTGTGGGGTCAGTAGGAGGTGAACGAGCCTAAAAAATGACACCCGTGACATGGTGGGGTGTGCCCTGTGTCTGCTCAGCTCTCCCGGCGTTACCAGTACATAACGTGGTACTTGCTAGCGTGGCTTCAAATGACAGACCATGTCAGGTGTCGGAAGCCCTGACTGCGTTCTGGGTGGGTGTCCGAGCCCCCCCTCCCGGCCAGAGGCCGCGTGGGGCGTTTTGCTGCCGCACCAGCCTCGCTCAGGCTTCTGAGAACAGAGACACCACACCGAGTGAAGTCGCCGGCGTCCCGTGGGTGACTCACGTGCGGTTTTCTCCTGGCGTGCTGGTGACGTGCTTGCTGCAGAGTAGTTGTGTCGGGAACCAGTGTCAGGGTTGTTTAGGGAAATCGTGCTTCCTAGACTGCATTCTGAACTTGTCAAATCAACTAGCCTGCAGATTTTGGAATTAGAAGCAGCACAGCCAGTATTTCTGGGAGCAGAGCCTTTGTTGAATTCAGGGGAAGAGGTAGGGTGGCTCTCTGCCCTGTCGTAAACGGTGGAAGTGACCCTTGCTGCCGGCCGAGTGCCCCCTTTCCCGCCGCTTGGCCAGTTTTGTGGGCATCTGTGATGGCCCCGAAGCCTCCCCCAGCCTCTTTTCCTGTTTCAGTGTTGGATTACTGAAAATCCAGTTACTCTTAGAATGCCAGGGCTGAGAGCCGGAGCACACGCCGAGGCTTTTCTTCCTGGTGGCGGGGTGTGTGCTGCTGTCTCTGAGCCTCCCTGCTAGCCGCGGGTGTCAGCCGCGGGTGTCAGCCGAGGGTGTCAGCCGAGGGTGTCAGCCGGGCTGCAGAAGCCTCTACTGGTCTTATCTAAATTGTTCCGTGTGCCCCGCTCCGCCCACTCTACTCAGCCTTGCCGGCTCCCGGCTCCCGGGAGGGGCGCAGCTGGTCAGGTGCTGAAGCCGACAGCGGCGAGCGAGCAGGTTGGGGCATGAACCCCCACTGCCCCGGCCGTGGCGTTGGCTGCCCGTCACGAAGTGCTGAGCTGCTTGGTGATCAGAAGGCCGAGGGGAACAGCACTTCGTCGTCTGGTGACTGTGACTGTGACATAACCATGGGCAGCACGCCAGCGCGTTCAGAGGGCCAGCGCGTTCAGAGGGCCAGCGCGTTCAGAGGGCTGGGTGGGGTGATGAGCAGGGCCTGCCAGGCCCCGCCCATGGGGGGCGGAGGGTGCCCCGTGCGTTGGGTCCTGCCCCTCACGCCTCCCACGTGGAGGGGAGGCCGGCAGTGTTCCTGTCCCCTGCCATGTTCCAGGGTTTCCAGGGCCCTGGTCAGTGAGGCACAGCTGCGTGTGCCAGTCGGTCCCCTTTGAGCTCCTTGCGGCATCTGTAGCTTGCTTTGGGATCGCCGGGGCTGTCATCTGGTGAGCCAGGAGCTGAGCCGACTCCAGGCTGGTCTCTTCGGGGTTTTGCGAGCATTGAAGTGCTCAGGCCCCCGTTCCGTTCGCTGCCGTCCGCTGTCTCTCAGCTCCCTTCTGTGGAACAAAGGAAAACAAATTGTTCTTAGATCTTTAAATTTTCAGGACCTCACAGACCTATTTTCATTTGACAATTACCGTCTGGATCTTTCCAGCCTAAGGAAGCAGTTCAGGCTGCCACTGATTAACCGCAGGGTTTCCACGTCAAGCTGTGACCCTCTTTCCGGAGTCCCAGTGGGTCGGTGGACAGACCGCAGGCCTAGGGGGTAGGGTTGTGGCATTTCGTTTAGCTTCTGCCGTGGGCGACACTGCCTCGCTCTTGTTGACTCTTTCATTTCTCAGCTCATGAGGAAAACTGGTCAATTCCTGGTGTGGCTTGGGGTGCCAGGTCTTATGAACTTTCAAATAGGTATTAGGGTCTATTTACTTTCTATCTGGAAATATTTGATTTTTTTCTCCCCAGTGTGCTCATGGGAGCTTAGAAGACCCCAAAAGTGTAACGCACCACAAATTAATACACGCTGCTTCAGAGAGGGTGCTGAGTGACACCAGAACCATCTCGGAGGAGAACATCCAAGACCAAGGTCAGTGCTCGCGGGGGCGGGAGCAGGGGTGCGCAGGGGAGGGCCCCTCCGCGCCGAGCCGGGGCTCGTGTTGGAGCTGAGCAGGAAACCGGTCTGGGGTTTGACTTTCCGCTCAGTAAAACAGTGCGCCTGACGCAGTGTCGCTGAAAACCGGCCCAAACCGGCACCCATCCGAGATACTAGATGTTTCAAAGCAAAACCAAGGCCTCCAGGGCCGCTGCAGGGATTGTTTTGGGCTGGAAAGTACAGTTTTGGCAGGAGTCTCACGTCCGAGGAAGCGTTCTGGTTACGCTCACGTCCAGCCAGTCGCTCAGTTTGTGTCCAGAGGCGTTAGGGTGAAAACCTTGCTTTCTCTGTGGCATTCAGAGGATGATTTCGATTCTGGATTCCCTTAACCTGTTTTGAAACTACTGAGAGTGTTGCTTATAGACCTCCATCGAGTGCGGTGGTCGAGCTCAGAGCTGGGGGCGGGGGGCTGACCCCTGGGAGTCGGTGGCTGGCCACACTTCCAGCCCCGCGGACGGCAGAGCGGGCCGGCGGGAGTGATAAGTCGCTGCGTGGTGTCGGCCGGTTCTCCGTGTGGCCGTCACGCTGGGCCGTGCATGCCTCCTGGGCGCCGGTCACCTCTGGGGACTCCACCATGTCCTTGCTGGGCCCGGAGCCTGTACCTGAGCCGGGGGCGTGCAGACGTGAATGCCGAGGGAAGGGCAGGCTCGTGTAGACGCTCGGTCTAGGAGGCACCGGGGAGCCCCTGCTTTATTCTCCTTGGGGCATCTCGCCGTTTTATGGGTGTAAAGCGATAACCAGCTTGACGGACGTATTTTTTCCCTAGATGTCTTGCTGTTAATAAAGAAGCGTGCGCCATCTCCACTTCCCAAGATGGCCGACGTCTCCGCAGAAGAAAAGGTAGATCCGCGTTAGGGGGAGGCCGCTAGACGTGCTGTGCGAGCCCATAGTTAAAGGAGGCGCGGTCACGGGTTGTCTGTCGTGGCCGAGGTGGCTGGCCGATGCCCTGCTGGCTTGCTGCTCA
>NW_011888938.1:1558856-1570624 GCF_000151845.1 Pteropus vampyrus
CCCCGGCCTCCCCTCCCCCTGCTCCCGTGAGTGTTGGGCCGTGATATTGGCCGAAGAAAATTTCAGTTTCCACTGGTATCGTATGTGAGTTTTTCTTGCTCTGAGCGAAGGGTACGAAGAGCGTCCTTTTCCTGCAACTTCTCTTCCCTAGAGTCGGTAATTGTCTCGTCTCATTAGTTTTCTGCAGGCTCATCACTCATTTTTTCAGACTCTTCGCCAGAATTGATAAATTTCTCTGAAAACGGCTACAGGTGTGAGGCCCCCTGCCAGTTCCTGTTCCCGGGGAGGCACCCCTGCCCCTTCGCCGCGTCCGCTGGTGTCGGTCACCTCCAGGCCCGCCGTGCAGCTTGGGCTTTGCCGCCCACCCCCATGTCAGCGCCTCCGAGTCCTGAGGGTCTGTGTGCGTCTCCCACTGCCACCAAGCACCTTGCCACAGGCTCACCGGCTTCACAGAGTGCTCGGTGGCCAGGCTGCAGCGGGGCCATTGTGGCCCCGGGTCTCGGGTTGGGGTCCAGGCGTGGGCAGGCTGTGGTCCTCCCTGGGGGCTCTGCGGATGGGTCCGCTGGGGCGGAGCCCAGGCCTGCAGTTGAAGGGCTGAGGGCCCAGGTTCCTTGTCATGTGTCCTGTGTCCCGTGTCTTCAGAGCCAGCAGCAGACTTTCTCGTGTTGAAAGAGAGAGCCTCGTTTTTTTCAAGGGCTTCCCGAGCAGGTCTGGCCCACCAGGGGACACATCCTTTCCTTAACGTGGGCTGTGTGTACGAATGGCCCGACTCCTAAGTGTGTCCATCCTGCTCGCCGGCCCTGGGATTGTGCCGGGCAGACCGCCAGGTGGGACCTGGGGCCGTCGCGAGTTCTGCCGACCGCAGAACCGAAGGTCTTACTCCCGGCTTGTCCCCTCGCGTGGCAGAGCCCGACCTCTGGCATCTGGGAGGGGAAGGCGGACTTGAGGCCCTGCCTCCACGTCGGGGCCGCCGAGTGTGTGCGGGTCCCTGTCTGCAGGGTGCCGCGTGGCTGCCCCATCCTCCAGCCTCGTCCCCGCCCCCACGCCACTGGGGGCCGGCCAGGTCCTCCTGTCGCTCCGAAGCGAGGTTTGCCCGGACGCGGTCTGTCCGCGTCACGGCCTGGCCCGTCGCGGCCGGAGCGTCCCGTGCCCGCGTCCTGGAGGACTTCTGGGTCGTCGTCGCTGTCCTCCTGCTCCCCCCTCTTTTCGGAGCCCCGCTTCTGGGCGAGTCCCTCGACTGTCTCCTAGCTCCTCGGCGGCGCTGTGTTGAAGTTTCCCCGCCGGGGCCTCGTTCTCGGCTCGCCGGTCTAGCGCCCGTCTGTCGTCTCGGGCGCATAGCCGCTCCGCTCTGCCCCGCGTTCCCTCTCTTGTGCGCCTTCGTCTTGCCGTTTCTGTTTTGGCATCTGTGTTCACGTCGGAGGCTTTCCTCACGTCCCTGGTGCTCCTCGGCTGCCCACCCCCATGAGGAGCCCTGGAAGGCTCGCGGGCTGCTCCCCATGCCTGGCGTGTAGTGCTGGCTTCACCGTGGGGCAGAGACCCAGCCGCTGTGCCCCTCCCGCCCCGCAGCTGCCTCCCCTGCCCAGTGGCTCAGCGGCTGGGTCTCGCCGTCGAGCGTGAGGATGGCGCTGCGCCCCAGCTCTGCAGAGCCTGGGCTCCCTGGCTCGGGGGCTTCTCAGGTTCCTTCCTCCATGATATGGAGGGCTGAGTGGAGCAGTAGAGAGGTGTCCTCCCCTACACCCCCAGTCTGGGCCGGGCCTCTGGTCGGACCGCATCTCCACGCGCTCCGGGTCCCCGTGTCCTAGCTCTGCGGACAGCGTTGGCATCACTCGCGGTTTGGTTTCCTGCCCCATCCTCTTTGTTCTGCGAGTTTTCGCCATCTCGTTTCCTTTCCTGCTGCTCGGTGAGGGGTTCCAGAGGGAGTAAACACTGGGGGCGTGCCTCTGGCCTGCCGGACTGAACCGTGGGTCTGTGTGGTTCCTGTGAAGTCAGCCTCGCCCCAGCCCAGCTGCAGCTCCTGTGTGATGGTCATTCTGTGACCAAAAGAGACAGGGTCTGTCCTCTCCGCTGTCCCACGTGGCCAGTCTAGTGATGGAGGTGGGAGTGCGTCCTGAGCATTGTGTTCCGTGGCGGAGGGCGTGTGCAGAGCCCTTGGGAACCCTCCCGGCATGTCCGGCTCCCCAGGGGACCAGGTCTCCCTTGGTTGGAGTTGGCTCAGCTACGGTCTTGCCTTTCGGCGCTCTGACCTCCATTTCTGGTCCTCTCACGACTTTCCTGTGCAGAAAAAGCAGGAACAGAAGGCCCCGGACAGAGACGCCATAGCCCGAGCCACCGCCAGCCTGCCGCCCTGCAACATGGACCGGGCCGTGGTCCAGACCGGCATGAGAGACGTGAGTGCTGCGGAGGGCCCGCCATGGGCCTCGCACGGCCTGGGGACCACAGCCGTCTGAGTGCTGGGCACGTGGGGCGAGGGGATGCAGGATCCCTGTGTGCTTTTGGCAACTTTTCTTTAAAGCTAATTATTTCAAAGTAAAAGGTTTAACCAAACTTCTGAAGGCAGGACCTGAAAGCAGCTTTGGGAAAAACGTTCGAGTTTCGTCCTGAGTTTGGCAACAGCTTTTAGGTAGACGTCTGTTAGGGCTCTTAGTTACTTCGGGTTGGAGAACTCCGAGTCACAGGGCCGAGTGCTTCCGGTGCCTCGTGGACCAGCTGGGAGGTGTGGCGGTGATGACCCCTGTGCCGCACTGATGCCTGTGACTCTGAGTGTGCTCCTGCGGGCCCCGGGGCCGTTTGCCAGCAGACTGCTCTCGGGGGCTCTTCCAGAGAGTTCCGTCGCGTTGACCAGGGCATTGAACTCTGGCCCATGTGTCTCTCCCCGGCCCCCGTGTTGGTCCCAATGTGGTGTCTCATGTAATGGCTGAGGCTTGTTGAGGAGCGAGGGGGCTGCTGACCCCCAGGCCCGTCCGCGGTACTGGGGGCCGGCGGATAGGGCGTCTGAGATCCTGTCCCCAGCACCCTGCCTTCCTCGTCAAGAGGGTGGATGGACTGCCACAGACACTGCCTGTGCCCGTCCTTCCTTCAGCCAGCTGAGCGTGAGAGGCCCGTGTCTCAGCCTGTGGGACCGGCCTGTCTCTGGGGAGCCACAGAGGGGCTCTTAGCCTCCTCAGCGACGAGGGGGCCGACACCTGCCTTGTTGGCTTGAGGGCGCGTGACGTCACCAGATGTCTTATGCCCACAGAGCCTGTCCCCTGCCCTGTGCTCAGGCCCTCACAACGTCGCCCCCACTCAGCCCTCACGTCCCCCCGGACCCTGACGTTCTTGCGTGGAAAGCAGCGTGGTCCGAGTCCGGGCGGGTGCGCTGGGCGTGTGGTGGACAAGCCCGTCTTCTCTCGCTGCAGTTCCAGACGGAGCTCCGGAAGATCCTGCTGTCGCTCATCGAGGTGGCGCAGAAGCTGCTCGCGCTGAGCCCAGGCGCTGTCGAGCTCTTCACGAAGGCAAACGGTACGCGCCAGGCTGGGGGGTGTGACCTCGCGTCCGGACCCCGGTTCCCCCGGCCCCAGTGTCCTCCTGCAGCTCCAAGACTGGGAACACCCAGAGTGCTCGATCTGCTTTCCGCGCCCGGGCGGCGTGGGCGCGTGCGCGGCTGTGCCCTCGTCCCTGTCCGTGCGGGCCGGAGCTGGCGGCCATCTCAGGTTCTCTGAGCTCAGGGTCGCCGCCAGCGTGTGGTGTCTGGACGAGACGCTGCGCCCCAGGGGCCCTGGCACGCAGCCCTCGCGCCCGGGCCCTGCCGGGCCTCAGCGGTGCCGTGTCTTGCCCGCAGCAATGCTGGACGAGGACGAGGACGAGCGGGTGGACGAGGCGGCCCTGCGGCAGCTCACGGAGATGGGCTTTCCCGAGGGCAGGGCCGCGAAGGCCCTCCGGCTGAACCAGTACGTCGGGCCGTCCCTGCCTGGGCGTGGGGCTTGGTCCCCTGGGGCTCCCCGCAGGTGATGTTCTCCTGTCCCCAACTCCGGTGGTCTGCGGGTCTGCGTGAGTGGTTCAGAGGGGCGCCGTCGACGCGTGTCCCGGCCATAACCAGATGGGTGTCTCAGTGTCCAGCACGGTTTGGAGTGGCCCCTCCCTCCGGGAACGGGACATAGGAGGGGGCGTCACGTTCTCGCTGGGCCTCGTTTTATGAGGACGCGCACAAGGCCCGGTCCCCGCAGGGGCTTCGGCAGCCTTCCGCAGCGCCATGTCTCCGCTCAGACCTGACAAGTGACCCGTAGACCAAGGGACGGGCGTGGCCCGCGTCCTCCTTTGCTGTGGTCCTGAGCGCTCACGTGTACCTCGCGTGCTCGATCTCATTTGCTCATAAGGTGGGCTTCTGGGTCCTGGCCACGGCCGTGGGGTGGCCCGAGCACCGGACACACCAGTGTTAAGTCGTCATGGGGTCAGCTGCCCATGTTAGAGAGGCCGTTTAAGTTGGAGTGGCTCTTGGGGACGTGGAGGATTTAAAGGCCCTCGGTGACGGCTGGGGGTGCTGGAAGGCGTCTGTTGTTGCCTTTCAGCATGTCGGTGCCCCAAGCCATGGAGTGGCTGATCGAGCACGCGGAAGACCCCACCATAGACACGCCTCTTCCAGGCCAGGCCTCGCCGGGAGCTGCGGGGGCCGAGGCGGCACCCGAGGCGGTAGCGGGGCCTAGCGACGGGGACGAGGAGGCCGGAGATGAGCTGACGGAAATCTTCAAGAAGATCCGGAGGAAAAGGGAGTTTCGGGCTGACGCTCGGGTACGTGTGTCGGGCCTGGAGCAGCCAGGCAGCGCTGCCGCATCCCCACCTGAAGCACGCGCTGCTGGACCGGCTGTGGCCAGCCCTGGGGACGGAGCAGGGATGCGGCTGAGGCCCGGGGCAGACGCAGGTCCCACGTTCAGGTTTAGGCTCTTCACTTGACGCCAATGGCTGTGTTTTCCCCTGAATAGTTAGTTGATATGTGTCATTTGCTGAAAAACTCACAAGGGGTTCCTGCCCGCGTTGGGAGTGTTCGTGAGCCGTGGGCGGGGTGCACGTGCTGTGTGGGGCGCCGTGTGTAGCTGCAGGCGGAGGGTGATGGCCGGGCGCCTCTGGCGGTGCTTGGCCAGCCGACGCTAGTGCAGTCTTCCGTGGCCACCCTCCTGATCTGTCACCTCGTCCCTGCTACTCGTGCATCTCTCTCTTTGTTCTTGTCAGGACCTTCGTTTTCCTGCAATGCTCTTCCTCACCTGGCACGCTCCCTTGCTCTCGCGTCAGAGCCGTGTAGCTCTGGTGCCACGTGTCCCCACTGCGGGCGGCGGCTCTCAGCGCGTGCAGTGCCCACCTTGCGTGACTCAGCTGGCCCTCACGGGTTGAGTGGGACCTGCCCCCGAGGGCCTGCTCCCATGCTCATCGGGCCGTGACGCCATCTGAGCCTGCTCTGTGGTGGCCTCCCCCTCTTCAGGGTCCTGGTTTTAGCTCCAACTCCCCACCTAGCATGGACCCAGGGTCCACGTCGTGTCTCTGTGGAGACATTGTACCCCCACCCCCAGGCCCTGACACCCCTCATTGGCTAGTTTCCTGTTTCTTCTTCTTGTGTCTCAGGGTGTCCCTTTCTCGTGAGTTCAGCTGTGCACTTAGAAGTGCCCTGTTTTATTCTAGCCCAGTGCGTCCTGGTCTGGAAGGAAGTGTCTCCAGAGGTCACATCCGTGTCTGGCCCTGGCACCTGTTTGGTCTGGTGGCCGTGCTCTGGGGCCCCTTTGCGGTCAGCGGGCGGGCCCCGTGCCCCCTTCATGTGGGCTGCCGGTCAGCTCCTCGCCTTTGTTCTGTGTAATGCTCTCGTGCAGGTCTTGTTCTTAGTCACCGTTTACGCTGCTCCTTGCCCAGATCGGCGTCTGCCACCACTCCTCCTTCACCTCTGGTGGGAACATCCCATAGACGTGGTGGCCGGACAGGCCAGGGCGTCCGCCCTTCTGCCCTGCGACCCTGCGCCTGCCTGGGGAGGAGCTGGCGAGGGGCGAGCTGTTAGCTTAGTTCCTGGGACAACCGGGTTAGCGAGCAGGGCTTCGACTGGAGACCAGGCGGGCGTTTGGCTGTCCCTCCCCCCACCCCCTTCCTAGCTGTAGACGGGACAGCGAATGTGGCATGTGCAGAGCTGGCCAGCAGCCGGTGTGGCTGCTGCCTGCTGCAGCCCTCGAGTGCAAGGACGCTGTCCCAGTGCTGCCCGTGAGGCCTTCCCTCGATGGCTGAGAAGGAGGATGGGGAGCGTCCCCGGGCCCCACCACCCAGAAGCAGTGGGGCGTCGTCCCCCAAGGTAGAAATGCGGGGAGAAGTGAGCTCTCCCTGCCGTGAACGAGGCAGGCTTCCACGCCTCGAATTGGCGGGGGAGTCCCGGTGACTTTCTGTGACGTTGGTGCCACGGCGTCACGGGGTGGCTCTGCTCCCAGCATTCACTGAAGGGCCCGGAGAGGCGCTGGCCCCGGGGTGCGCGCGGTGGGTGGCAGGGAGGTAGAGGACGCTGCCCTCCCAGCTCCCCAGCCCACGCGGCGCCCTTCCTGGGTGCCGCCCCCGGCTGGCTTCTCCTCTGTCCGGTGTCTCTGAGACACCAGACAGTCCTGTGCAGACTGATGGCAGCGGAGGTGCCCGTCCCGCAGGAGGGGGCGGGTCACACACAGCGCCGGGCCCATGGGGCCACCGAGCTAGAGCAGCCGGAGCAGCCAAGGGCCGTGGGAAGCAGGATAAGGCAGACACTAGGGACGGGGGTGTGGTTCGACCTGCAGACGGTGAGGGGCCGCCCTGGGAAGTTGACGAAACCTTTCCTTTTTTTTATTTAAACAAAATTGAGCTTTTTAAGGCGTTGTACGATTAGAATCAAGAGTAAAGTGAAGGACATGTTGTTTCCTTGCGTGATTTTTTCTTGAAAATGTACATCACCCTGTCCCAGGAAACGACCATCGGGCCTTTGTTCTCTCCAAGAATTGGCACGTTTTTACTAAAAGCTTAAATTTTGTGAAATATCAAATATTTAAAATTAGTTTCAGTTTCATCTTTTGAGACAAAATCTGAAGAAAATGCCTTTTTTTCACAAATGGCTGACGTTTCGTTTCCACGTAAGTTGGATTGCTGTATGACCTTTCTCTGACACACCGGGCAGTGCCCTGGGGGCCAGTGGGACGGACCTGAAGGACCCACACGCAGCCAGCCCGGCGCACTCCGGCACCTTGGCGGCGTGTGGCCCCCGGGCCCCGGACCCCATCTCGCCCAGCCCCTCCCCGGCTTCAGTCCCGCCGGTTCAGAAGCCTGAGAAGCGTTTCGGTAGCCCTGCGAGGAGGCAGCTGGAGGCAGACTCCCCGGTGGTGCGGTGTCGAAACAGCCTCGGCGAAGACGCCGTTGTGACCCGCGTTGTAACCGCGCAGGCACCGCCTGGCTCCTCGGGGGGCCGCGTGTCCCGGGCGCGGCGTTGAGGCTCTGTGTCTCCCTTAGGCCGTCGTGTCCCTGATGGAGATGGGCTTCGACGAGAAGGAAGTGATGGATGCCCTCAAAGTGAGCAACAACCAGCAGAACGCCGCCGTGAGTCCCAGGCCGCGTCCCCTGCGGCCAGCGCTGTTCCCCCCCCGCCCCGTGCTGTGCCGTCTGTGTGTGACTCTCGTGCAGTGAAACCATAGGGCAGATGGTTTAAGTGGCGTAAAACTTCAAGACTGAGAAGCTCTGGGCTTTGCCTAAGAAAAGTGCATGTTCCACGAGTGGGTCATTCGTCCATTTGCTTAGTTAGACACTCAGATCGGGTCCCGTTTTGGGAACACACACTGGCTGCTGCTGCCGGGCTGAGGGTGGGCCGGTGGCCGCGTCCACGTGTGGGTCAGGGAGCGAGTGGTCACATAGAGAAGGCAGATGCACGCGGCTGCACTTTACACATTGCCGACTCAGCGGTGAGCGTGCAGGGCCTCGATCAGGCCCAGGGTCTGTGCGCTTCTTAGTCCTTGTCCCCATGCTCCAGGCAGGTGCTGCTGGCACCCCATTCCATGAATAGAGGAGTTGCCACGGCTAAATCAAACCACAGTGCAGAACATGCCAAGAAAACCAGGCTGGCCCTCCCCTCCCTCTGCCGGCCTGTCCTCCGTGGGCAGCACCCGCGTCTGGGCGGCTGTGCCTTAACCGTCAGGCCCTTTCCAGAGGGGGTGGCCCTGGGCGGAGCAGGCGCTCCGCGCCATGTCAGGCGGTGCTGGTGGGTGCAGAGGGAACTGACGGCCGCCTGTCGCTCTTGCCTCTGCAGTGCGAGTGGCTGCTGGGAGACCGGAAGCCCTCCCCCGAGGAGCTGGACCAGGGCATCGACCCCGACAGCCCGCTCTTCCGGGCCATCCTGGACAACCCGGTTGTGCAGCTGGGCCTGACCAACCCCAAAACGCTGCTAGGTACGTGCGCCTCCTTGATGCTGGCTGAGGGAGGGCACGACGCAGGCACTGCTGAGCGATGCTGTGGTCACCCCTGCTGGCACCGTCCTCGGTGTGGCTGCTGCCTGCGTCACCCTGGACCTGGAAGCAGGTTCCGCTCATGGCGTGACAAGCTCCTGGGCGGCTAGCCCCACACGAGCTTTGACAAACCAGACGTGGTGGTTATCCGGGTCCGGGAGAGCGGGGCCCGGCCCGGCAGGCGGGACGGCGTGAGCAGAGGCGTGCGTGACCTCGCTCGCGTGTCCGAGGGGCTCCTTCGCCGTTCGCTTTGCCTGTGGAATGTAACCAGCACACAAAAGCAGATTCGGTTCTGTAACTGAGTAAGAATCGTAGAGCTGATGAGCGTGTAGCTGCCACTTGGCTTAAGCAAACAGTATGGAAAGGAGCTAGGGGCATTCCAGGCCCTCTAGAGCCGCTGGGCATCGTCCCCGTCCCCCTCGCTCCAAAGTGACCACGGTCCTGGGAGTTGCTCATCGCTCTGCTGTCTGGGAGTGTCGCGTGGATGTGCGCGCCCCAGACACCCCGCATTTAGTTCCTGCCTCTCTGTTGGTGGAGCTGCGCTCCGGGGTGGATTCTGGGTCTGACCTTTCCGAACGTGCTGGGAAGGGCTCCCTGGTCCTGTCCAGTGCTGCCTGCACACAGTGCCACTCCGTCCCCGTCACGCCCGTCCCCTGCGGCACACACGCGAGGGTCTCTGGGTGTGTACCTCAGGCCAGGCTCGCAGGGGCCTAGGCGTGTGTGCGTGTGGAGCCTGCGTGCCATGGGGTGCAGTGTTCAGTGCCCGTCGCTCTCTGGGGTCGGCGGTCCTGGCACATTTGCTGTCTGGGGGCTCGGGTGTTTGTGCTCTGCCATCTCCCTGGTCTTCGAGGCCGAGCCCTTCCAGAGGTTGGCAGGCCCAGGACCTCAGCTCTGAAAGGGCCTCCGGCTCACCTCTGGGCCTCCGGCTCACCTCTGGGCCTCCTTCCCTGTTGGGTTGTTCATCTTACTCGTCCCCTAAGCCCCTCACGTGCGCAGGACACATATCCTCGCTTAGTCACTGTGACCTCCGTTTCCTGGCTTCCGGCTCATCTGCTCACACTGGCCGGAAGTCCAGTGTCTGAATGAGCTGAATGTGTGTTTCATTAATGACGGGAATCTACAAGAAAATCCTCCGGTCCCAGGAAAGAAGAGGTTCGCCTTGGCTTGGGTCTGCCATCTGCCGGGAGCGTGTGTGGGTCGGGAATCTTCTGTGCGCCCAGGTTCCAGACGTCGCTGGCCTGCCCTCCTGCACGGGCACCGCGCAGTCCCTTCCCACCGGCAGCACCCACCCCACCCGCTCCGCAGAGCCGCCGCCTGGGTCACGGTGTCTGATGCCTCTTCTGAAGGGTTTTCTCTTAATACTTTACTGTTGAGATGGCGATCAGACGTAGGCTTGTTTTGACTTTTCGAAGATGTGTCTGGCCCGGTTAAGGAAGTTCCCTGCCTATGGAGATTGTCGCACGGGTCACGTTTGCTCACGGCCCCCCTTCCTCGTGCTTCCACGTCGAAGCTCGCAGCATGGGAGGGCCACGCAGTGTGCACTGGCGGGGCTCCGAGCCCGTGGACAGGTGTGACAGTGACAGCGGCATTGTGTGCGGGCAGCACCGGGCGGCCACGCGGCAGGCCTTGCACACTCGGCCGGGCACGGGGCTCCTCTGGTCCCGAGGTCTGGCTGTAGCACCGGCCCGCCCCAGCGCCTGGCCTCCCGGCCGTCTCACAGTCACCCAGAGTGGCCCGTCACACAGTTCCCTGAAGCTCACATTCAAACATTTCTGAGACCGTGCTTTTTTAGTGACCAATACGCAAACTATTAATTATAGAAAATTTGGAAAATACAGTAAAGAATGAAGAAGCAAGTCGCAGTCACCTCTCACCCCCGTCGGTGGGCCTCTCTCCGACATTTCCCTGGGGTCGCGGAGCGGGTGCTGGCACAGTGCGGGCCGGTGTTTTTTATTCCTACTTGCCTATCACATGGGGTGCTTTTGCGCTTGTCAATTTGAAAACAGTAGTTTTTAGTGGGTGCAGGTGTTTTATGCTATAGATCAGCGGCAAGTGGTTTAACAAACGTTTCCCTGTTTCTGGTCATTTAAGTTTTTCTCATTCTGTTGCTTTTGGACCTACTGCTGCAATAAACCTTGCGCGTCGACTTTTTGGGCGCAGCTTGTATTTCCTGGGGTAAATGGCTGGAAGGCAAACAGGCAAACCAAAGAACACGGAGCGTTTCAGACACGGCTACGGCGCTGGCAGCCTGCTCTCCCGCCGAGCAGCTGCCGAGCCTCCGCCCACGTGGCAGGCCCCCCGGTGCCACTTCGCATCCGCGCCCTTGCGCAGACAGCCCGTCACTCCGTTTCTGATCCTTCGCGGTTAGTAAGTTGAGCACGTTCCTGCCGCCCGGTCGCACGGTGCCTCCGCGTGCCTGTTGTGTTTTCCGGGTGCGACGTTAATTGCAGCTGTGTCGGTAGCTCTTTCCGTGTTGAGTGTCTGCCCTTTGTCACGTGGTGCAAACTTATCTGCCCTCTCACTTCGCGTGGCGCTTTTTCGTTAAGACGTGGCCGAGGAGATCCTTCTCTAGATGGGTCCTCACCCGCGCGGTCTCTCGTATTAACTCCTTTCCCGCCTTTTCGCTCAGCGCCATCCTCTGGGATTCTTTTGCCGTTTGCTTGGAGGAGAAGGGACATGGCCTTCCCGCCTCGTCGCACGAAGTCCATCGTGTGGCCGTAATTTATATTTTGTCCTCCTAGATGCCAAGTTGTTTTTCTGGGTTCTCTTCTGATATTTTTAACTGGTTTCCAGAGGATTTTAATCAGGAGGACCCCTGGGGATTGTCTGAGGGCTGGGAGGGTTGTCAGGTCACACACAGAATGGGCCACGGTCTCACGTGACCCTGAGGAGCTGCAGGTTCTCTGAGTGGACGCTCTCCGTGAAGCCTGGGCCCCTTCACTGGAGACTGAGTTTGCTGATGTGACGGGGTCTGGTGAGACCCTCTGCCCAGACGTCAGCGGCCACCGCCCCGCAGCCGTGCGCTCACCTTCCCGTTAGCCAGCGTTCGTGTGGATGATAGAGTTTTTTGCTGGAAGGCACTTTTGTTTTCTAGGAAAACAATTTCGTAAAACTGTTTAGAAAACCCGTTTTTATTTTAAAGAACTGCTTAGTTACATTTTTAACGTGCTGTGTGTTTAAAGTCGTGTTCTTAAGATTGAACATTTTGATTTTCACAATTAGGTATTACCGAATTTGCAACAGCACCGCCACGTCAGTGTTTCGTGCCTCTGATTATTCTGTCAGGGCAGGACTGAAGCGGAGTTACTGAGTCGC
>NW_011888938.1:1573094-1575265 GCF_000151845.1 Pteropus vampyrus
GGCACCCCTGGGGAGCCACCTCATCTGCGGGCTCGGACTCACTGGTGCACCTTCTTTCTGTCACACGATCAAGGCAGTCCCTCAGGAAGACAAGCACGTGGTGCATGGGTCAGCCTGCTTCTCAGAAGACCGTACACTGTCGGAGCCACCGAGCTGTTGGCTCCGGTTAGGACGTCCCATTCCTGCACGTACCTGCAGACGGAGCCGGGGTTCCTGGCCACGGCAGCCCCCCCTCCTTCAGACAGGGGTCCCAGAAGCCCCGCCGCCCCTTCCTCGAGGCCACCCAGATTTTCTTTCCTTGCCTGGACCGGGAACTCGGGAGCTGCCAGTTGGCGCTCAGACCTGGACCCGCTCCCTGTCCCTCCACGTTGCCATCTGCCATCCTTTCGAAGTGGCAGCAGGCGATGAGGGGTTTGGGCCCTGGCGGCCATCGGAACGTCCCCCAGGATGGTGCTCCCTGCACACTCAGCCGCGATGGGAACCGAGGGTCTGTTTTAAGTTGAACATGGGCCCCGAAGAAGCAGGGAATGTCCCCCTCCAGGCGACAGGCATGGCCCCGGCACATCCACGGCATCCTTTCCAAGAGTGTTTGCCTGCAAAGGCTGAAGGTCCCAAAGAAGGGGCCGCAGTGAGCAGTTCTGCCCACGTCACTTGTGTTCCAGGGGCAGCTGCGTGTGAGGTGTTTGGGGGTCGTCTGGCCAGAGTCGAGTGTTTCAGAAAGTGCTGGCCCTGAGCACAGGGCCGGGAGACCCCAGTGTCGGGCTTGGGATGACGGGGACTTGATGAACAGGCCGAGTCCACTCCGAGGTGTCCCACCTGCCCCTTCCTGTCCTGTCACGAGGGCTGGAACCCAGGTGTGGGGACTCTGCAGCAGGAAGCAGTGTCCCCTCGCTCTGTCTCCCAGTTGCCGGCACCGCCACGGGCGTGCAAGACGGGCAGTCTGCAGAGTGAGGATGGGACAGGCTGGGGGCCCCAGGGGGAGCCCGTGGTGGTTTCAGAGAGGAGCTCTGGGGAACCGCAGGGGGGTGCTGGGCTCGCCAGTGCCCTGGGCCTGAGGCTGGACAAGAGAGAGCAGAGTGTGGCATGCAAGGGGCCAGGGGGCCTGCGTGATGGTGGACGGGCCAAACCGGGAGGGTCCTGGAGGCGAGGAGCCAGCAGCTTCCCCTGTGGGAAGAGGTGGCACGGTGCTTCTCTTGAGGAGCATGGGTCATGCCACACCTCCAGCACTGCTGAATCCTGGGTGGGTGGGTGACATCAAGTTGGGGACCAGTCCTGCCTTGTGGCTCCAAGCTCTCACATCTGGAAGATGCTCTTGGGTCCCAGAAAGCCTGAGTGTCAGGGTGAGGGGCAGAGATGTGATCAGGCATCAGGGACGATGGGTGCGAGTGGCATAGTTGGGCCTCGGAGCTCTGCACGGTGACCCCGTGTCCCGTGTCCCCTGCACTGAGATCCCTCACAGTGTTGGCAGCTGTCGGGGGCTGAGCTGGGTCCTTCAGAGACGATGCTCCAGTTCTAACTCCCAGCACCACAGGACGTGACTGCATTTGGAGACAGAACTTTTAAAGAGGTGGGTAAATTATAACGAGCTCATTAGGGTGGGCCCTGAACCTGTGACTAGTAGGGAGGCAGCAGGAGACACAGACACGGGGAGGTCACGCGCAGATGGAGGCCGAGGTCGGAGCATGCCTCACGAGCCTCCCCACACCTGACCTCGGCCTGCAGCCCCGGAACTGAGAGGACATCTGCCGTTTAATGAGCTCCAGGAGCCCGGGGCCTCGGTTTGCTTTCCACCTCCTTCCTGTGCTCCCTGAGGCACACACAGCCCTGGAAGGTGCCCTGTGAGTGCCGCTGCTTGAGGCCCTTCAGGGTGCCTCCCTTGTGACAAATACGTGAGGTCTTGGAGCCTCCGGTTCCTTCCCTTAAAGGCGCAGGAGGGGTGGCTGGTCTCTGGCGACTCCCGTGGCCCTTCCCGTTACGCGTTCTGCTTCCCGCTTCCCGCAAGAGCCTGCTGTCAAAGCCTTGTGTTGAGCCGGATCCTAAGGCTTCAACTAAGGAAGGAAAAATGACTCGCTCATAAATCCTCAAGCGGTGTGTAATTTGCACCTTTAAAAGGATGCAAAGGCTCGCAGCCTTAAACACGCTCTCCTTCAGGTTCCACGGGCCAGTGACAC
>NW_011888938.1:1575315-1579031 GCF_000151845.1 Pteropus vampyrus
GGACGATGGGTGCGAGTGGCATAGTTGGGCCTCGGAGCTCTGCACGGTGACCCCGTGTCCCGTGTCCCCTGCACTGAGATCCCTCACAGTGTTGGCAGCTGTCGGGGGCTGAGCTGGGTCCTTCAGAGACGATGCTCCAGTTCTAACTCCCAGCACCACAGGACGTGACTGCATTTGGAGACAGAACTTTTAAAGAGGTGGGTAAATTATAACGAGCTCATTAGGGTGGGCCCTGAACCTGTGACTAGTAGGGAGGCAGCAGGAGACACAGACACGGGGAGGTCACGCGCAGATGGAGGCCGAGGTCGGAGCATGCCTCACGAGCCTCCCCACACCTGACCTCGGCCTGCAGCCCCGGAACTGAGAGGACATCTGCCGTTTAATGAGCTCCAGGAGCCCGGGGACTCGGTTTGCTTTCCACCTCCTTCCTGTGCTCCCTGAGGCACACACAGCCCTGGAAGGTGCCCTGTGAGTGCCGCTGCTTGAGGCCCTTCAGGGTGCCTCCCTTGTGACAAATACGTGAGGTCTTGGAGCCTCCGGTTCCTTCCCTTAAAGGCGCAGGAGGGGTGGCTGGTCTCTGGCGACTCCCGTGGCCCTTCCCGTTACGCGTTCTGCTTCCCGCTTCCCGCAAGAGCCTGCTGTCAAAGCCTTGTGTTGAGCCGGATCCTAAGGCTTCAACTAAGGAAGGAAAAATGACTCGCTCATAAATCCTCAAGCGGTGTGTAATTTGCACCTTTAAAAGGATGCAAAGGCTCGCAGCCTTAAACACGCTCTCCTTCAGGTTCCACGGGCCAGTGACACCGTGGCGGTGGGGAAGACATGCCCGGCAGCCAGCTTAGCGCGTCCCCTGCGTGCGGGAAAGATGGCGGGATTGCACGGAAGCCCACGGCTGCATTTACACAATCCAGGGTCTGTGGCGGTCCCAAGGCTGCGCGGGGACAGTGCATCACGGATTTGGACGTGTGGGCAGCAGACACACTGGTGGCTGCCCCCGAATGCTCTGTCCCGCATAAGTCTCCTTTGCAGCTGGGAGCATTGAGACGTGTCTTCTCCTCAGAGCTCCCACGAGGAAAGAAGGATGAGGGATGGGCCGGGACCAGCTCCTGCCGACCCCACCTCCAGGTGGTCTGTGTCTGCCTAAGCCTTGACTTTGACGGTCCCCGGGTGCCCCGAAGCCCTGAGTTCTCCAAAGGGTGGAAAATCGATTCTCCTCGTGGGAGGGGAGGCCAAAGAAATCTGGAAGCATCCAGTGCTCGGAAGCCCAACCCGCCCCGCGACAGACACTCTCCCCTCGTGTTTCCTGTTTGACGTCGCTCCCCACGGGGAAATTAAATTCTAATTAATTAAGTTAACATGGAATTAGGATTTTTCCCCCCCGAGGGAGTGGTAATGAAGAACAGGTTGGGAGGCTGCGCTCCCCCAGGCTGGCCTGGGAGGCCAGATGTCAGGGTGCCGCGGTGTCTGGGGTGGTCAGGTCTGACTTGGGAATGGTCGGCCCCCCTGCACACATTCAGAGCGACATTTTTCACTGGAAGTGGGCACAGGTTAGCTGTAGGATCATTGGGTCGACTGTGACCATGAGGCCGGAGCCCTCGGTGGCCAGGCCCCCCACGCCCGGCCTGAGTCCAGCTGTCCTGTTGTGTCCAGGGCTCGTCCTGCGGTGCTGGTTTGCTGAGGGGCTACTGTGTGCCCCACTGCACCCGGCCCAGCGGCGGTGCCTGCTCAGAGGAGATCCAGACAGTGAAGCGGCCAGACGGTGACCCGGAGGGACCTCAGCAGTTGGTTGGCGGCAGGGAGAAGCACATGTTAGCGTGTCCAAGCAGGGGACAGCATGGGCCAGGAACAGCATGGGCCAGAAGCAGCTTGTCCCACGGGGCCAGGTCTGGACTCCCGCCAGTGGGTCCTCCCCGAGCCGTGGAGCTCCTGAGGGGCGGCCCGGATCGGGGCTGGTCTTGAAGCTGTGGCTGAGCCCCACGTTAGTTTTGTTCTTTTAATGAATAGGTCATGTTTTTTAGAGCAGTTTTAGGTTTACAGAAAGTCGAGTAGTGAGTTCCCCTGTATTCCCTCCCACCCAGTCCCTCTGTGGCTTCCGTCTCAGGGAAGATCCGAGGTCCTACTGTACTAGATCCGCCTCCCCCCCACCCGCTGCCTGCCAGCGCCTCTCCATCCAGGGTTCTGGGCTCAGTGGCCTCCCGCTTACATACGAGGTGCACCTGTGCCAAGGTTGTGTCGCTGCACCCCCTGCCCGCATCACCGCTTCCCCGGATACACTCCCGCCTGCCCCTCCCTCGCGGTGCCTGCTCAGAGGAGATCCAGACAGTGAAGCGGCCAGACGGTGACCCGGAGGGACCTCAGCAGTTGGTTGGCGGCAGGGAGAAGCACATGTTAGCGTGTCCAAGCAGGGGACAGCATGGGCCAGGAACAGCATGGGCCAGAAACAGCTTGTCCCACGGGGCCAGGTCTGGACTCCCGCCAGTGGGTCCTCTCCGAGCCGTGGAGCTCCCGAGGGGCGGCCCGGATCGGGGCTGGTCTTGAAGCTGTGGCTGAGCCCCACGTTAGTTTTGTTCTTTTAATGAATAGGTCATGTTTTTTAGAGCAGTTTTAGGTTTACAGAAAGTCGAGTAGTGAGTTCCCCTGTATTCCCCCCCACCCAGTCCCTCTGTGGCTTCCGTCTCAGGGAAGATCCGAGGTCCTACTGTACTAGATCCGCCTTCCCCCTACCCGCTGCCTGCCAGCGCCTCTCCATCCAGGGTTCTGGGCTCAGTGGCCTCCCGCTTACATACGAGGTGCACCTGTGCCAAGGTTGTGTCGCTGCACCCCCTGCCCGCGTCACCGCTTCCCCGGATACACTCCCGCCTGCCCCTCCCTCCCTGCACTTTGCTCCTAGTTTTCCTCGACTGTCATTCTCCAGCACTCGTCTGCTTTCCCACGGTGCTGCTCGCTGCTCCCTGCTCTGTGCACACTCCGGGTTCTCACTGGACCCCAGCCCCTCCAGGGCTGCGATGGAGCTTGTTTTGTTCTCTGCTGTGAGCCAGTGAGGCCCAGGCCTGCGCATGAATGCATCTGTTGACTGACCGGCTCGGTCCTCTGAACTTACGTCACCGTGGAACCCGGCTTGTCTTTCTAGCTTAGGTCGGCTCAGTGACTCAGATTGGTAGCACCTTAAAAACGCCTGGAGGCTGGGAGCCGTCCTGGCTTTCACTCCCGGGACACCTTACTCATAAGAAACATTCTTCCCGCTTTCCTCAAGGCCCTGCCTGGATTTCCGGTCCCTGGTGGATGGCCCAGAAGCCAGTAGCTCTTTGGCTGTGAGGTCCTCAGATAAGCACCATGTTCACAAGAGGTTTCACGGTGTTAAAATTATTAGCTGAATACAAGTTCTCTGTTGCTGACTTTATCAGGATGAAGCCAGCCCCTTCCAGGGGAATGTCTGAGGCCTGCACCTATGGCTGCACTCGGGGTGAGGACAATGCAGTGTTATCTTAGGTGCCCAGGAGACCATGGCTGGTGCCCATTTGGGGTGCTCCCAGACAGTGGGCTCCTGGCAGGCTCTTGGGCTACCTCAGGCTCTAAGCTCTGCAAGTGGGGAGAGGACGGATTCTGGAAGCTTCTCTGCGGTGCGGTCCCCAGGCTCTCATTGTTACATTGGGGGTAAGGGAGGGTATTCCCAGTGCTGCTCCGTGCCCCACTTTAGGGGGGCCTTGGTACCTAAGAGC
>NW_011888938.1:1579891-1585211 GCF_000151845.1 Pteropus vampyrus
TCCCTGGTGCCGAGCGAGCCTCGGCCGTGCGGCCGCCGGGCGCCAGGTCGCGTTTGGGCGGGTGGCGCGTGACCCGCACCCTGCTTCGAAGAACGAGGTGACCCGGGGTCCGGTCCCGTTGCCTGGGCCCTGGGCCGCCCAGTGCTCTGGGACTCTCGTTCCCGTGTGTCGGGATTTTACGGACCAGCCGGCCGATCGCTTGGCCCGAAGGCATTCCTTCTTGGTGTCAGGCGCCTTGTGTCGCGTGCAGAGAAGTAACAGCTACTGTGTCCTTTTCCTTTTAATTTGAAGCATTTTTAAAAATTGCCTGTATCGCCGGGGCGCGCTGGAGAGAGCGCCCTTCGGCGAGTTTGGCTGGCCAGTTGGGAACTTGCTGAGCAGGCGTTTCCCGGGGACGGGTCCCAGCGGCGGCGTGGCCTGTGCGCCACAGCGCGCCGGTCGCGCGGAGAGACGCGCTGTGCGGGTCACAGGATTAAACGCGTCGCCCGCTTTCAGGTTGATTTTCTGGCGTGCGCGGAGGGTTCTTTGCTGCTTTTGCCGTTTTCGGCTTTTCAGCCTCGCTTATGGCTCCGGGAGCTTTGCTCCGTTCCCGCGTGGCGCGGGGCGTGATTGGGGACGAAACGGCCTTGATAAGGAGAGCGGAGAAGACCTGGGGGCGAGGGCCGGAGCGCGCCTGCAGGGTTTAGCCCCCCGCACCCCGGACGCCTGGGGCGGGCGCGGCCCTGTGTCGGCCTGCGTGTGATTCTCCCCACGTTCGCACCACGAGCCTGCCCCCGCCGCGTCGTGGGACGTGTTCGCCCCTTTCGTAGTGACGTTTCTCTGAGGCTGCTTCACTCCGCTTGCACCGACCGGTCGCCTTCTGTGTCCGTGCCATGCAGTGACGCACGCGCCGCCTTCTGTCCCGCGTGGGCTCCTGTCTGCCCCCAGCCCAGGCCTCCCTCGGGCGCCTGCAGGCTCCGCTCCTGTGCGCCCAGGACTTTGTGTGCGGGACTGGCCGGGGCTCTGCTCACGGCGGCGGCGGGATCCTGCAAGGCAGCTCTCCCCTGACCTGCCTTAGCTAGGAGCGGCCTCCTGGCCTGTTGCATTCGGCTTCGGCATCCAGCGAGGTCTGTCAGCTCACGGGAAATAAACCTTTGTCCTTCTCCCTGTGTGTTGGGCTCGTCTGGTTCTGGTTCCAGGACGGAGTCGCTCTTAATCCTTGTTGACTCATCAGATCCATAATTCAGACACCGACGTTAAAATAGGCTTTCCAGTTCTGACATTGTTCGAGGCGGGTATTTCTAGAACAGCGTGAGCGGCAGGAGATTGGATGCCGGCGAGGTCTGAGGTTGGGCTGCAGGGCGCCAACCGGTCACTGCCCTTCTGCTGCGGGTCCTGGTCAGGCCCTCAATTTTCGGAGGTGGGGCCTCATTTGTGCTCCACTGAAAGGCTTTCTGTGTGTCTGTGCCTTGGGAGGCGGAGCAGATGGAGGTTTGTCCTAGTGGAGAGTGTCTCTGAATTTACAAATGTGGGAGATCCCCATTCACGTGGCAAGGACCACTCGCCTCCGCCCAGCTGCATTGATTTCATCTGTGTCGTTGGCGTGGGGGTCATGCTTGGGTGGGAGATTCACCAGGACCGGGTGGGGCCAGGTCCCTCAGGGCCTTCGGTGGGATAGGGTCGATCCCCCTTAAACAGAGAAGAAACTCTTCCCTGTTTCTTCTGGGCGCCTCCACGACCTTGCAGCTTCGTCTTCGGTGAGGAGCGGGACCTGGCTATGTGTCTGCAGGCTCCCGTGGGCAGGCGGTTCGATGGTGCAGGTGCCGGGTGCAGGTGGCCTGGGTGCTGCCCTTGCCATGCGATGCTCACTGAGGAGCCCGGTGACAGTCTTGCTCCTGGAGGAATGGGAAGCGTGCAGCCGCCCCGGGCCAGGTGCTCTGAGGCTGCCTTCTTGTTTGCCTTCGCCTTTCGGGACTTAGTGTCCCAGGGGCCCCTGTCGGCCATCGTGAGAGTGAGTGGGGAGGCCGCGGAGCGCGCGGTGGCCGGGCCCTGGCGAGCGTTCTGTCACGCAGACCGTTTCCTCCCCCTTTCTTCACCTCGGGCACAGCCGAGAGCTGTGCGCCGTCTGGTGCTATTATTTTAGATTCTGCTCCTCCTTTTGGGGGGCAACTCTTTTAATTGTTTTGAATTACTTTTTTAGAAATCATGTATTAGACATGTTTAAAGTTATTCATTAAAAGTGTCTGTGAGAAGTAGAACTTGTTTGGCTGGAACGTTTTGTGGTATCTTTTTGGGTGAAAGTTGTAATAAATTGGTTAAAAAGTTTAAAGGGGTGACTTGAAGTACTGTTTATTTTACACAGTAGCGCTCTGGCCTGGGGCTCCCGCGTTCCTGTTTTTATTTTAGTCCACGACCTTAGGAAACGAAGATATTGAGGTCTTCGTTTGGGGGTTTTTAGTAATAGCTTTTGTCATCTCTTCAGGACAGTGTTGAATAAACAACCCAGGGGGAATAGTAGAAGGCACTGGACTGTTTGCGGTCGTGTTGCTATGTGGCACAGTGCTGGGGAGGGGCCCTGGAAACCGAGTTGAGACTCACCACGACTCGCCACGGAGCGGAGCTGCCCCCGGCAGGGCAGGACCTGAAGGGCCACCGAGGTCAACCTCCTCATCCCGCCGGCAGCACACGGGCATGCTGAGCGCATGCTGGCGAGGGGTTGTCACTCTCGTCCTCTCCGTCTCGTTGGAGGGGTGGTTACGACCGGTGTGGAGACCGTGGGAAATCCCTGCGTGGACGTCTTGGCCTCCACACCCGTCCTCCAGCCTCTGTCACAGCCAGGAGCAGACTCCCTGCTTGCTTAATAGACGTTAGGAGGAAAGTCCCTTTGTTGTCAGCGCCAGAAGGTCACCACCTGGTTTTGTTGTGGCAACATTTGGTTAACTTGAATGGCGGGCTCGGAACCCCTGTCTGGCCCCAGAGCTGGACATGGAAGCCAGCTGCCGCTCCTGCCCCTGGACCTGCAGGGGCACGGCCACCGCCCCAGCAGGGCCCCGTACATCTGCGTGTTGTGACTTTTTTTATGTGCTGATTCGCTCAGCGTTGGTTTATGAGTTTTGACAGTAGTTTTTGATCTTAGCAAGGGATTTGGGCGCTTCAGAGGTGGGAGGTGACAGAGCAGCCCAGGTGCGTTTGCCCGGTGCCACCAGACGCTGCGGGGTTCTGGCGCCGGCTGGTCGTGTGGAATGATCTTCCTCCTGCTTGGGCGCCCTGGGAACCGCCGGGTGTCTCGAGGTCAGGGGTTGCTGCTGCCTTGCGTCTGCCACGTCCGCAGGACAGGGTCCATGCTCGCCTGCTAGTGGGCTGTGTAGAGGAGCCGTGGGCACCTTGGAACAGGCGGAGTGGGAAGATGAGCTTTATGAGTCTGATCCGGTGCCAGACATGGATGAATGTGTTTCCGCAGATACATCAGTTTGCACGTGTCCTTTTTTCTGTCCTGATGCCCCAAGTTAAGTACTAACCGAGGTCATAGATCCATCCTTAAGTTCAGACTGCCCTCATCCTTGAAACGTAGTGACTCTCGACCCTGTTGTGCTTCCGGACGTTGACGTGCAGAAGCCCTTCCCAAAGCCCTCAGCTTTCTCTGTTCCGCTTATCTGCTAACAGCCGCTGGGCTCCTCTTGCTGCGCATTCCTCCGTGGCCACGTTACCAGGTGTTCTTTTTCGCTTCCTGGCTGAACTTTTGAAAAATTCAGATTGCCGTCATTTTTCATCAAATCTGAAGGTGGCTAGGATGGCGCCAACATTACATTGATTCGTGCAATAATCATTGCACGCCTTTTATGTGCATGTTGTGTCTTGCACTATAGGAAATCTGGGGGGAGGGGAGTTAAATGATGCCATCTCCTTAGTTGCTTAAAATTCACACAAACTATCGACACATGCGAAGGAAAATGACGTAATGCAAGGAGTAAGAAATGACGGCATGACATCTGTACAGGAGCTGGCGGTCTCGAGGTAGAATGTGGAGCTGTTAGGCGGACAAATGGGGCTGAGTGCCTGGGCTCCAGGGGGCAGTGGTCACTGTGGGAAGGGTGCTTGGGGGCGCTTTATGGGTGGTAGGCTTTGGAGAATGGGTCAGGTTTGGGTGCCCGCCTCCGCCAAATAGAGGGGGGGCGGGCGTCCGGCCAGGTCCTGTGCCGCAGCGTTCGTGGGCACGGAGTTGATTGGCCTTGCTGTGACAGGCTTCGTGGACTGAAATAGTAGGTGGTTAGTTTGGCAGGCAGCCTGGGCCGGGTTGCTGGGTCGTTCACGGTGCTCCAGGCTGCCGCGGGCTCTCTGTCCCGGCGCGCCTGGGGAGGATTTTGTGCAGGGGCGGTGTGATGAGAGAGCCTGCAAGATCCTTCTGGCAGGTTGGGGTGAGGCGAGGCTGAGGTCGGTGGAAGTCCGGGGGCTCTCTCAGTCCGTGTTGCCTGCCGTGACCTTACACTGGGGGGTTTACGAACAGCAGACTTCTGTTCCTCAGTTTGGAGGCTGCACGTCCAGGATCCTGGTGCCGGCGGCTTTGGTGTCTGGGGAGGGCCCGCTTCCCGGTTCGTGGCTGGCTGGCTTCTCTCCGCGTCCTCACAGAGGGGAAGGGACACTAATGCCATTCATGGGGGCCCCACACTCGCGACCTGATCACCTCCCAAAGGCCTCACCTCCTAAGACCACCTCGGAGGGCAGGTTTCAGTATATGAATTTTGGGGACACACGCACCGTGAGTCCACAGCAGAGCTGATGTCGTTTGGCCGGAAGTGCCACGGCCTTGCCTAGCCTGTCTGCAGCGGGCGTGAGAAGTGGCTTGAGCCGGCGATGCCACGATAAAGCCATGTTCTTGAGACTGGGCTGATGGGGGGCGGGGGCGGGTGTCCCGGCCCACTGGGACACCTGCTCGGGCACCCTCGAGGGACTGTTTATAACTCTGTTCGTAGAGCTTTTCTACCTTCGTGGCTTTGTTGTCACACACAGAAACATCGTCTTTGAGTTTTTATGTCTATTTCTGACTTCGTTCCTGTGCTCTTGCCCAGCCCGTCGTATTGTTCATGCTAACGAGTTCGCTTAAACGTCCCGCGTCACTGTCCCCCAGTCACTTGACACTCGCGAGCACGCTGCTGGGAGCCGCGGGGTCCTTGGCACGCTTCTCAGGGCTCACGTGGCACCAGATAGGCCACACACACAAGAGACCCATCGTGCAGGCCCAAGGGCCCTGGTGCCGAGAGAGGAGCAGGTGCCATGGCAGGACAAGGGAGGGAGGGAGGGAAGCTCCCCTGAGGGCTTCTGGAATGTTCCATTCAAGAAAGCC
>NW_011888938.1:1585891-1588540 GCF_000151845.1 Pteropus vampyrus
TGAGTCCACAGCAGAGCTGATGTCGTTTGGCCGGAAGTGCCACGGCCTTGCCTAGCCTGTCTGCAGCGGGCGTGAGAAGTGGCTTGAGCCGGCGATGCCACGATAAAGCCATGTTCTTGAGACTGGGCTGATGGGGGGCGGGGGCGGGTGTCCCGGCCCACTGGGACACCTGCTGGGGCACCCTCTAGGGACTGTTTATAACTCTGTTCGTAGAGCTTTTCTACCTTCGTGGCTTTGTTATCACACACAGAAACATCGTCTTTGAGTTTTTATGTCTATTTCTGACTTCGTTCCTCTGCTCTTGCCCAGCCCATCGTATTGTTCATGCTAACGAGTTCGCTTAAACGTCCCGCGTCACTGTCCCCCAGTCACTTGACACTCGCGAGCACGCTGCTGGGAGCCGTGGGGTCCTTGGCACGCTTCTCAGGGCTCACGTGGCACCAGATAGGCCACACACACACGAGACCCATCGTGCAGGCCCAAGGGCCTTGGTGCCGAGAGAGGAGCAGGTGCCATGGCAGGACAAGGGAGGGAGGGAGGGAAGCTCCCCTGAGGGCTTCTGGAATGTTCCATTCAAGAAAGCCAAGGCCCAGTTGCGGCTCAGGTGAGGCAGAATCAGGTGGCGGTACTGGAACGCGCAGAAACCAGGCTGGGGGTGGGGATGGGTGGCACCCTGCATGCTAGGGGCGGGGCTGGTGTTCTCGCTGGGGAAATGGGGGTTCAGCTGCAGCCGAGTTGGAAGGTGACCGTGGGTCGGAAAGGACGCCGGGGGCTTGGACCGGCCGGTCAGCAGGTTGCGGTTGTGCGGTGTGTGCGCTGGGGCCGTCGGGGGCTCTGAGGACGGAGGGACTGGACTGCATTACACCCGGGCCCTCTCGGGAAGTCTCCGGGGGAGCTCGGTGCCGTTGTTGGGGCTGCAGCGAGGAGTTGCACTCTGGACTCGCGACTGAGGCGTCCTCCACGTGCGGCGAGATGCGCGCTGCTTAAGCGTGTAGGGTGATGCGTTAGGGCAACCACGTGCGCGCTGTGAGCAGGACCACAGTCAAGTCTGTCATCACCGCCAAGGGTTCCTTTGGACCCTGCCGTCGGTTCCAGCCCAGAGCTTCGGTGACACGCTCCTGTCACTGGCGATTAGGTTGGTGGCTCTAGCGCCGCACGTGCCTGCAGTCACACATCGGATAGCCTTTATCCGGCTTCCTTCACGCGGCGTGATGGTTTTGGGGTCCCGTGTGACTGCAGAGTAGCCTCCATGGTCGGCTTCCCACGTGTTACTTGCTCATGCACTCGGTGGTGGGTCCTGGGCTTGCTTCCAGGTTTTGTCTGTTAAGAGTGAAGTCTGTGTGTGGACTCGTGTTTTCATGTATCTTGGATAAATACCTGGCCTTGGACTTACTGGGCCATATACGTGTGTTTAGCTGCCCAGTTGTTTTCCAAAGCGACGGTCATTTTTTACACTCCCCGCTGACGTGTGGGAGTCCCAGTCGCTCTGTGTCCTCGCCAGCGTGCGGCATCGTCAGTCTTTAACTTCAGCCCCCGAGGTGTGCGGGTCGCGATATCCCGCTGTGGTTCTGGTGTGCGTTTCCCGATGACGAATGATGATGAGCATTTTTTATATGCTTTCATTGGCCATTCGAATCTTTTTTTTGTGAAATGTCTTTTCAGATCTTTGGCCACATTTGTAAAAAATACTAAACTTTTACTTTGAGATGATCGTATGTTAACACGCAGTTTTCAGCGATTGTGCAGAGACGCCCGGGCACCTTCCCGGTTTCCCCAGTGACAGCTTCTTGCAGAACCATGACACAGTGTCACGGCCCGGACAGCGACATCGCGTCACCTCGATCTGGACCATCTCGTCCGCGCAAGCGCCGCTCCGGTCTGTCGCCCGTTCCAGCCACTGCGCCTCGCGCCTCGGCCGGCGTGGGTTCATCTGGCGCTCCATTTTCTAGTTTGTCGAGGCAGGAGCTTAGATGAGTGGTTTGAGACCTTTCCTCTCCCCTGGTGTGAGCATTTCGTGCTGGAAACTTTCCACTTAGTCCTGCCTTGGTTGCAGTTCTCATATGTTGATATGTTGTATTTTCATTTTTATTCAGTCATTTATGTCTGTTCATTTTCTGTGATACGTCTTCATTGACCCATGAATTATCTAGAAGTATCATTTCCAAGTGTTCAGATTTTCCTGTTTGGTCTTTCTGTTATTATTTTTAGCGTGATTCCATTGTAGTAAGAAAGTAAACTGTATAATTTCTGTTTTTTTAAACTTGTTAAAGTGTCTTTTATGGCCCAGGATAGGTCCCTGGGCGCCAGAGGACTGTGCGTGCCGTCGCTGGGCGAGTGTCTGCAGGCGCCAGTCGGATTCCGTTGGCGGCTTGTGGTGTTCAGCTCTCTCTTGTCGCGTCTCTGTCGATTGCTCCTACGGGGGTGTCAAAGTCCCCGACTGTCCTTGTAGACCTGTCTGTTGCTCTCTTCAGCTCTGTCCTTTTTCTCTGAGGCTTTGTAGTTTGGGACATACACTTGGAGGATTGTAAGGTCTTCCTGGGGCATGGAGCTTTTTACCATATGTGATGTTCCTCTTTGTCTCGAGTTTTCTTTCTACTTTTTCAGATGTTGATATGGCTACTGTTTAAAAACAAACAAAACATTTGCCCG
>NW_011888938.1:1589220-1594083 GCF_000151845.1 Pteropus vampyrus
TCATTGACCCATGAATTATCTAGAAGTATCATTTCCAAGTGTTCAGATTTTCCTGTTTGGTCTTTCTGTTATTATTTTTAGCGTGATTCCATTGTGGTAAGAAAGTAAACTGTATAATCTCTGTTCTTTTAAACTTGTTAAAGTGTCTTTTATGGCCCAGGACAGGTCCCTGGGCGCCTGAGGACTGTGTGTGCCGTCGCTGGGCGAGTGTCTGCAGGCGCCAGTCGGATTCCGTTGGCGGCTTGTGTTGTTCAGCTCTCTCTTGTCGCGTCTCTGTCGGTTGCTCCTACGGGGGTGTCGAAGTCCCCGACTGTCCTTGTAGACCTGTCTGTTGCTCTCTTCAGCTCTGTCCTTTTTCTCTGAGGCTTTGTAGTTTGGGACATACACTTTGAGGATTGTAAGGTCTTCCTGGGGCATGGAGCTTTTTACCATATGTGATGTTCCTCTTTGTCTCTAGAGTTTTCTTTCTACTTTTTCAGATGTTGATATGGCTACTGTTTAAAAACAAACAAAACATTTGCCCGATGTAGCCTTTTCTATCTCTTTACGTTCAACCTGCCTAAGTCTTTGAATTTGAAGTGAGTCGCATCCTGTATTTTTATCCACCCTGCCGATCTGTCTTTTACTTGCTGTGCTTAGAGTATTTACATTTAATGTAATTGTTGCTATGTTAGGGTTTAAGTCTGACATTTTATTATTCTCCTTCTTGTTTCTTTCTTTCTTCTTTTTTTTTTTAACTTCTGTATCGCTTGATTATTTTTTCAGGTCCATCTCGATTCATTTGTCTTGGTTTTGGGTGCGTCTCGTTCGTTGCACAGTTTCCCTGGCAGTGGCTCTGGGTGTTAAAATGCACACACCTGACTTGCAGGTGTCCCTGTTGCTTTGCCATTTCCAGTAAGGCGTGGAAACCTTCTTTTCCATTTGGGTCTCTTTTTCTTTCCCCACTTTTAAATACCATTGTCTTGAGTACCTGACGGTGTAGTTTTGTGGCTGTCATCAGGTGTGACTCAGAAAACACCCGAGCAGAAGAGTGCGCTGTCGTGTTTACTGTGCTGTCCATTTCTTGCCGCGATTCTTTCTTCCCGATGCTCTGGGGTTTCTTGTTTTATCATTTTCTTTCTTTTCGGAGAATTCCTCTAGCCATTCTTTTAAGGTTTGCTAGGACACTTTCTTTCTTTTCCTGTGTCTGTCTTTATTTCTCCTTCATTCCTTAAGGTAGTTTCGGCAAATGTGGAATCTGTGGTTGACAGTTCGTGTGCCACCTGCCTCCGGCCTCCCGGGCTCCAAGGAGAAGCGCAGTGGCAGCCGGCCGGCCTTGCTTTGGGAGGCAGAAGGAGCTTCCAGGCCGAGCGCTTGCTGTGGCAGGCCACCCCTCGTCTCTGGGGAAGGGAGAGTGTGTCCTGGGCTGGGCACCTGTGGTGGCAAGACCTCACTGCTGGACTCTCCTGGTGTAAGGAGTTGGAGGGGCGGGTCTCAGGCCCGAAGGGAGTGCTCCTGGGCTGGGTGCTTTGTTGAGGCGGGTTCTACTGGATGCTTCACGGTCTCTGATGAATTTGACGTCTGGGTCCTCAGGGTTGGCCTCTGTCAGTCGTCTTTTCCTGGCCCTTTATATGTTGAGTAATGATGAGTTGTGTGCTGGACATTTCGAGTATTACATTGTGAGACCGCTTTCTGGGGCCTGCTAAGATCATCTGGACAATGCTGATTTTTTTTGGTGGTTTGTTTTGCAGCTGGGTCGCAGTAAACCTCGTCGGTTCAGACCACAGACCATTTTGCCACGTGTGGGCAGTGGTTCCAAGGTTACGTCAGCTCTTCGGGTCCGTCCTGCACACACGCAGCCCAGGAGGGAGCCCAGGGTTGGGCAGGTTCATATGTGGAATTAGGGGTCCGCTTTCCGGCTCTGTCCTTCCTTGAATGCCCTCATACTTGTGGCTCAAAGGAGCCCCTCTTTTGTACCCTCTGGCTAGAAAGACAGGGAGGGCTTCGGTCAGTTCTCGCTGCCCATGCTGCCACCGTGCCGTTCTGCACGGCCGGGCCCACTGTCGGGCAACGTGGTGGCACAAGAGAGGCCAAGCCCCCCGCGCGGTCTGCTCTGGGCCCGCTGCAGCCCCGCCCGCTCCGGTGCCTGTGCCCGCCGCAGCCTGTGCCCGCCGCAGCTTGCCCCCTTCCCCGCCTCCTCGGGGAGAGAAAAAATGGGCAATAAAGTCCAGGACCCCCGCTCTCCAGCCCACAGGGCCTTTTCCTGGTCCACCGGCTGGGGACGCGGGTTTCCCTCTGCATTTCGGCCTCCACGTCGGTCTCGGTGCCATCGGGCTGTCCTCACCTCAGAGGCGGGACAGGAAGCGGAAGCAGCCGGGCACCCTGAGAGTGGGCTGCTCAAGCTCTGCTTCTGCTCCCCAGCTGGCCTGCTCTCGTGTCCGTTTTGATCCGCAGGTAGCTGCTTCTGATCCAGGTTGAGTCGTGGTGGGGGCCCAGAGGCGGCACACACGATGTCCCCGGCGGCGGATCAGGCCGGTGAGCCCGCCTCGGGCGTCTGCTGTGTCTGCGGTCCTCGTCCGGGTACCCTGTCGTCTCGCTCATCTGCTGATTTTTCGTTTGCGCCGAATGTGTAACGTATCTGAAGACTGTGGGAATCCCTCGAGGCCTAAGATGCTGCTTCCTCCAGGAATAAGTCACATTTGCTTTTAGACTAGCAGGCTGTGGTCCCCTCGCTCCAGTTCACGTACTGGGGTGCTCTGACCCCCGCCGTAGTGCTTTCGAGGGCTGCTCTGCCTCGGCTTCACACCTGCTCTTAGGGCCCAGCGAGCACAGGTGGTGCCCAGGGCCCCTGCTCCCTTCACCAGGCCCTGGAGCCCACGCTGTGTCCTTCTGACTTGGGAAGTGGCGGGAGTTGACTTGCCCCTTCCCCGCCTCCTCGGGGTGGACAGGGCCTCCTGGGGGAGGCTAGATCGCAGTCTTCCCCTGAACGTGGCCTGGGGGCCCCCGACCACCTCATCAGCCAGCCCCAGCTGTAGCCATGTGGACTGGGGGGCCGGACGAGAATTCCACCGTCACTGGCAGAGCCCTCCCCACGTCATCCCGCAGGGCACTCAGCCTGCTGCTTTGGCGTCTGTTCGGTCGTGACGCCTCCCCTGCCAGGAGCGGGTCACCCAGCTATGCTCCCGAGTGCTGCGTTGGTGGCCGCGTTAGAAGCCCAGGGCACTGGTGCGTGGGGACTGCCGAGCGTGTGCGCGGGAGACGCTGGCACGAGAGTCTGAGCCTGGCCGTCCCACTAAGCCGTCCCGCCCCTGGAAGCCTGACCATATCCCAGGCACTGTCCTCGGTGACACTGTCCCCGAGTCGTACTTGGGGCCTCGTAATGGAAGAGAAGGGAGTGTTGTCCGCCTCCCACCCGAGCGCCTTGGAGTTCCCGCCGCCTGTCCGCGTCCGCCCTCGGGGCTGAGGCGGGCCCACGCAGGCCACTGGTTGCTGGCCTTCCCGCCGCCTGTCCGCGTCCGCCCCTCCATCGTCTTGGTCGCCCTCCATCCCGGACCTCTCTGTCCTGGGTTTCTCAGGGCTGGTGTGTGTGTTTTCGTTCATTAAAAGATGTTTGCCCTTCCTTTCTTCAAGCACGGTTCCAAAGACCGCCACCATCTCCGTGAGCTGTCGCTGCCACGTGGGTTCCCGTGGGGCTGGGTCAGCCTGTCGTGGGTCCCTCTGTTCCCTTTGTTGTCTACGTTTGGATTGTGTCTCGGACGTCCCGACTTCCACGTGTGGGGCTCTGGGTCCTGCGAGGATCTGAAGAACGCTGACTGCCTCTGAGCACGTCCGCAGCGCAGCAGGCGGGGCCTGCAGGTCCCGACAGCCCGCCCCCTCTCTCCGCGGGACACCCTGGTGAACCCTGGGCCCTGGTTTAGTTCTCAAAGTCGTTGCTGTGCTGGTTCCAGTCATTGTCGCCCGTGGGCCACCCAGGTCATCCAGGACCCCTTACCCAGGCCCTCTTCTCTGACAGCCCCCCAGGGGTCCTCGGGGCTCTCCCTTCCCGATTTCTGGCTAGAAGGTGAGCCCGTGAGCGTCCTGCCCCTGAGCAGACGGGAGAGGAGAGAGCCCATGGGTGCCACGTCCCCCACTGCAGGGACACGGTTTTGTGATCGGTGCTCACCTAGTGTGGGGAGGAAAGGCAGTGGGCCCTGTCTGGCTGTCTTCTGCCTGGCGTCCCCAGCACAGAGCTGGGGTGTGGGTGGGGCCCAGAATTAGAAGACCCCGTGAGGATCATTTTTACCTCACGGTGTAATTTTATGTTTATTTTCATGACAAGAAGTCGCGTGTGGCGCCTCTGTCTTGGTGACTCTCTGCCAGTGGTACCTGCTGGACGCCCTGATAGTCGGTCTGGGCAGATCTGGATAGCCCCCAGGCGATCGAGACACGCCGTCCTGCCGTGTCATTGTGGTGGCTGTGTGGTCTCGTCTTCCCTCAGACCGCGTTGGAGCCGGTTGAAGTCTCAGACCTCAGGCTGGGGTGGCCACAGTGGGGGCGGCACCTGCCTGAGGGTCCCCGCCCCCCACATGATGCCATAGCTCCCTCGCCTCTCCCTGGGTGCCGTGGCGTGGCCTCGGCGTGACACCACCAGGAAGTGCCTTCCTCGTCACGCCTCTGCCATCGTGACGGTGGCAGTGGTGATGACCCTCGCTGGAACAGTCCCCGAGCTCAGGCTCTGCTCTCCGTGCCGGGGTCACGCACGTGCCTTGACTCAGCCCTCATTGGCCCGGGTGTCCGGAATTTACACTTGGGGCCGAGGTTTCCAGAGGCCGCGTGGGAGGCGTGCCGGTCAAGGCCGGGCCGCCCTGCCTCCCAGAGACCTCGCGCCCTGGCCCTCCGTTCACG
>NW_011888938.1:1594133-1598649 GCF_000151845.1 Pteropus vampyrus
GCACGAGAGTCTGAGCCTGGCCGTCCCACTAAGCCGTCCCGCCCCTGGAAGCCTGACCATATCCCAGGCACTGTCCTCGGTGACACTGTCCCCGAGTCGTACTTGGGGCCTCGTAATGGAAGAGAAGGGAGTGTTGTCCGCCTCCCACCCGAGCGCCTTGGAGTTCCCGCCGCCTGTCCGCGTCCGCCCTCGGGGCTGAGGCGGGCCCACGCAGGCCACTGGTTGCTGGCCTTCCCGCCGCCTGTCCGCGTCCGCCCCTCCATCGTCTTGGTCGCCCTCCATCCCGGACCTCTCTGTCCTGGGTTTCTCAGGGCTGGTGTGTGTGTTTTCGTTCATTAAAAGATGTTTGCCCTTCCTTTCTTCAAGCACGGTTCCAAAGACCGCCACCATCTCCGTGAGCTGTCGCTGCCACGTGGGTTCCCGTGGGGCTGGGTCAGCCTGTCGTGGGTCCCTCTGTTCCCTTTGTTGTCTACGTTTGGATTGTGTCTCGGACGTCCCGACTTCCACGTGTGGGGCTCTGGGTCCTGCGAGGATCTGAAGAACGCTGACTGCCTCTGAGCACGTCCGCAGCGCAGCAGGCGGGGCCTGCAGGTCCCGACAGCCCGCCCCCTCTCTCCGCGGGACACCCTGGTGAACCCTGGGCCCTGGTTTAGTTCTCAAAGTCGTTGCTGTGCTGGTTCCAGTCATTGTCGCCCGTGGGCCACCCAGGTCATCCAGGACCCCTTACCCAGGCCCTCTTCTCTGACAGCCCCCCAGGGGTCCTCGGGGCTCTCCCTTCCCGGTTTCTGGCTAGAAGGTGAGCCCGTGAGCATCCTGCCCCTGAGCAGACGGGAGAGGAGAGAGCCCATGGGTGCCATGTCCCCCACTGCAGGGACACAGTTTTGTGATCGGTGCTCACCTAGTGTGGGGAGGAAAAGCAGTGGGCCCTGTCTGGCTGTCTTCTGCCTGGCGTCCCCAGCACAGAGCTGGGGTGTGGGTGGGGCCCAGAATTAGAAGACCCCGTGAGGATCATTTTTACCTCACGGTGTAATTTCGCGCTTATTTTCATGATAAGAAGTCGCGTGTGGCGCCTCTGTCGTGGTGAACTCTCTGCCAGTGGTACCCGCTGGGCACCCGCTGGACACCCTGATAGTCAGTCTGGGGCAGATCTGGATAGCCCCCAGGCGATCGAGACACGCCGTCCTGCCATGTCATTGTGGTGGCTGTGTGGTCTCGTCTTCCCTCAGACCGCGTTGGAGCCGGTTGAAGTCTCAGACCTCAGGCTGGGGTGGCCACAGTGGGGGCGGCACCTGCCTGAGGGTCCCCGCCCCCCCACGTGATGCCATAGCTCCCTCGCCTCTCCCTGGGTGCCGTGGCGTGGCCTCGGCGTGACACCACCAGGAAGTGCCTTCCTTGTCACGCCTCTGCCATCATGACGGTGGCAGTGGTGATGACCCTTGCTGGAACAGTCCCCGAGCTCAGGCTCTGCTCTCCGTGCCGGGGTCACGCACGTGCCTTGACTCAGCCCTCATCGGCCCGGGTGTCCGGAATTTACACTTGGGGCCGAGGTTTCCAGAGGCCGCGTGGGAGGCGTGCCGGTCAAGGCCGGGCCGCCCTGCCTCCCAGAGACCTCGCGCCCTGGCCCTCCGTTCACGCGGCCAGCTGGCGCCCTCTTCCCCTTCCTCCTGCACTGGGCTTCGGCCCCATCTAACTGCAGACTCGTCAGACCCCTGACCCTCCTCCTGCCATTGCCAGGCCCCCCGCAGTCCCACCCGAAGCCTCCAGCCAGCCACAGCGAGCACACCTGCTTTGCCTGCTGACGTTCGGGAGAATGCCAGGCCGAGGTCACCGCAGACCGCTGGCCCTCAGACACGACCCTCTGACCACTCTCTCAAACCAGCGCCCCTGGGCTGTGCCTCAGCCTGTCGCGGGCCCTCCCTTGGGCAGTCCTGCCTTAGTGCCCTCCCGCCCCAGGCCCTCCCGCCGGGCAGGCGCCCTGCCCCCTGCTTCCCGGAAGGCGTCTGCTGGGGATTCCCTCACTACGGCCAGCGCCACACACTTACCTGCTGTGTCATCGTCCCTCCTTCCTTTCCTTCTGTCACAGCCAGAGACACGGCTTCTCCTGGCTGGTCCCCCGCCCTCATGCCACGGGACCCCAGCAGGTAGTGTTTCTCCACCTTTTCCGACGCCTGACCCCGCCTGGGCTGGTCCTGTCCCCGTGTCCCACCCTCAGAGCGCCTCGGCCTGCCCTTTCCACTGGCGCCCTCAGTGCCTCCAGTTTGGGCACCTGGCGGGTGCCTAGTTGAGGATCTGCTCAACGAGTCGGTGAGTGACACGTCTAATTGGTTGTTCCACGCGACACTGAGCTGTGCCGTCTCCTGGGAGTCTCTCGCTCGGGTAATTCCCTCGTGTGCCCTGCTGGCTTCCTTCCCTGGGTGGGGAGCTTCTCTGCCCTCCCCATGGCTCATCCACACCCCAGCACGCCCCACACCCACCTGTGACACCCTCCATGTTGTATAGAAATCGATGACTGAGTTGGAGCCGGTTGAAGTCTCAGACCTGAGGCATCAGTCATCTTAAAAGCCCCGCCCCTGAGAGCAGTGACGTCATCTCCCGGTTGGTGCAGTTTTGGCTCGCTGCCGGGCAAGCGAATGATCGCTGCGGACTGCCCTCCTGGTCCGTGGGGGAGACAGTGCCCGGGTGTTTACAGAGCGGCCGCCTCCTAAGCACATTACAGAACTGTGCGCGTAAAGCCCCAACGGTCATGGCCTTCACAGAAGCGAGTCGTCGCCTGAGGAAGGCTGCGGGAGGGCGGGGCCTGCCAGGGCACTGTGGGGCGTGTGGCCTCAGGCCCTCGGGCCCGGCGGCGCCCGGCAGAAGGCTCCCCCCGGGCGGCCTCGCCGGCGTCTGAGGCCCTGTCCTCAGCTTATGCGTCGTTTTCCTTCGCGCTCGTTATTTCGAATGTGAAATCGATGTGAATCAGTTACATGACGCGCATTCACGTACGCATGCTCATGGTAGTTCAAAACTCGATTCCGTGAGGTGGTTTATGTGGATGTTTTCGGGCCACCCTGCGGAAAACGTTTCTGCTTGGCCGATGGTTGGAGAGAGGCCGGCCTCGGCGCGGTCGCGGTTCTCCGGCCTCGCCAGGTTCCTCGGTTCCGGCAGACCGTGTGTTTCTGCGCTCGTGCCCATGCGCTCCTGTCCTTCCTGGGGCCAACCCTCCACTCGTGCTGTGTCCCATCTCCTCCGCCCAGCGCCGTGACCTGGAGGGATCTTCCTCGTGCGTCTCGCAGGCCTCTGCTCTCCTGGCAGGAGTCCATCAGCCGTCCCAGTGAGAGATGGGGGTGACTTGGACTAGAGGGAGTGGCGTAGCGGGTGGCTGCGGCGTGACGGGAGCTGGCACTTTTCTGGATACGTTTCAGAGGGTGGCAGCTGGAATTCCCAGTGCGTTGGCAGGAAGGGAAGAGCGGATGACTCTGAAGCTTTTAGTCCAAGCGGCTGACCTTGAGACGAAGCTCAGGAGGGCCGGGCTGGGATGCGTTACAGTCCACTGACGGGCAGATTGGCCCTCCAGGTGCAGCGCGCAGGAGGCAGAGGGGCAGAGGACCTCAGGAAAGTGGCCGCAGTCAGGCTGTGCAATTGGCGATGACCCATATGTGGTCTTTTAAGCCATGAGCCCGACCGCAGTCACCTGGGCAGTGAGCCAGGAAGTGCCCTTCCCGGTATGTGGAGAAATGAGGGAGAGCTAGCAGAGGAGAGCGAGGGACAGGCATTGTGAGAGGAGGTGGACAGCGGGGGAGGGAGCCACCCTACCTGTCATCGAGAGCCCTGGCTGGCTGGGCTGCTGCTGCTGCAGTGACCCTTGCGTCTTTCCCAAGCATCTGGCCTGAGCTCTGAAAATGAAGTGGGTGGTGGGAGGCCCGTCAGTTCGGAACCAGGCCCCGCGTCCTGCCGTGTGTCAGCTGCCGTCCGCTCCCTGGGCCGGCTCCCTGCGCCCACCTTCAGTGTGACTCTTTCAGCGCTGGTGTCGTGGCGTCCTTCACTAGTGTTCCGGGAGGTGTAGTCATCCCTTATCCGAGGGGCACACGTTCCAAGACCCCCAGCGGAGGCCGGGAACCGAGGGCGGCCCCGAGCCTGCGTGCGTTGGCCCCGCGCGTGCGCACCTGCGGCGAACTCGCCTCATGACTCGGGCACAGGGAGAGGGCAGCGGCAGCCATAGGAGAGCGAGGCAGGCGCCACCGTGGACCGTGGCAAAAGCTGCGTGGGCGTGGTCCACCTCTCACGATCCCTGCCGGCGCCGCCCGCGCCGTCTCACTCACGGCAAGCCCTTTCGGCGTCTCTGGGGCGTCGGATGCTCGCATCTCCGCTCCTGTGCTTTGGGGCCGTTGTGAAGGAAACTAAGGGTCACTTGAGCACAAGCTCCGCGGTGCTGCGCTGCCGAGCTGACAACCAAGACGGCTGCTAAGTGGCCGATGGGCGGGCGTGCGTACGGCCTGGGGACGCTGCCCAGAGGGATGGCGAGACAGCACGATGG
>NW_011888938.1:1598699-1600179 GCF_000151845.1 Pteropus vampyrus
CGGAACCAGGCCCCGCGTCCTGCCGTGTGTCAGCTGCCGTCCGCTCCCTGGGCCGGCTCCCTGCGCCCACCTTCAGCGTGACTCTTTCAGCGCTGGTGTCGTGGCGTCCTTCACTAGTGTTCCGGGAGGTGTAGTCATCCCTTATCCGAGGGGCACACGTTCCAAGACCCCCAGCGGAGGCCGGGAACTGAGGGCGGCCCCGAGCCTGCGTGCGCTGGCCCCGCGCGTGCGCACCTGCGGCGAACTCGCCTCATGACTCGGGCACAGGGAGAGGGCAGTGGCAGCCATCGGAGAGCGAGGCAGGTGCCACCGTGGACCGTGGCAAAAGCTGCGTGGGCGTGGTCCGCCTCTCACGATCCCTGCCCGCGCCGTCTCACTCACGGCAAGCCCTTTCGGCGTCTCTGGGGCGTCGGATGCTCGCATCTCCGCTCCTGTGCTTTGGGGCCGTTGTGAAGAAAACTAAGGGTCACTTGAGCACAAGCTCCGCGGTGCTGCGCTGCTGAGCTGACAACCAAGACGGCTGCTAAGTGGCCGATGGGCGGGCGTGCGTACGGCCTGGGGACGCTGCCCAGAGGGATGGCGAGACAGCACGATGGCCCAAGAGTCCACCACACAGCCAGAACGGCACGCGATTTAAGCTTAGCAGTCATTTATTTCTGGAAATTTCCATGTATTTTCAGGCCGCGGCTGGCGGTGGGTAGCTGAAGCTGCGGGTGCAGGGGCGCTGTGGCTCTGGGCTTTCCTAACTCCCCTAGAGGCGGCGTGTCCCAGAAGGCATCTGTGGGGGTGTCGGGGCACGGACGGTAAAGGTCCGGGTCCTCGCGGAAAGGAGTCAGCTTAACTCGCTTAAGTTGGTGTTGGCCAAGGTGCTTGCCCACAGAGTGTCCCCCTTCAGGGGACAGCGATTGACATCTTCCAGAACAAGCGTGAGGGACGCTGTTGGGGAGACTGTCAGCCATCCAGAAAGCGGACGTCCCCAGCTGTACTCAAGAGGCTGGTGTGTAGACTCTGGATCAGACTGTGGGCTCGCAGTTGGCTTCTGCCTGTCGTGGCCTCGGACACAGTGCTTCCTTTTCCTGTGCCTCAGTTTCCTTGCTTGTAAAGGAGGGACAGAAATCTGGATTTGATGGAATCGTGATGGCTGAGTCGCGTGGCCCATGTGGAGTTAGTTCAATGCCACCTGGTCCAGACGCCAAGGGTCATTGTCGCCGAGCTGCCTTCACCACAGTGGCAGCAGGCCTGGCGCTGTCTTCTGTTAAGACCGCAGAGTGTGACCTCATTGTCATCTCCGATTTGCCATCAGAAAGAGGATGTGCCTGGCTCCCCGCCCCCACCCTCAGTGTGACCGGGCGTGGGCAGGCCCAGCCTGGCGCATCTCGGTTCCCTTCAGCCCACTAGCCCTTCAGGGGCTCCCACCTGCTTCTCGCCGTCATGTGTCAGGAGAGCTGATCCTCGAGGCCATGGCGGCGAAGTCACTAAG
>NW_011888938.1:1600643-1606650 GCF_000151845.1 Pteropus vampyrus
ACAGCCAGAACGGCACGCGATTTAAGCTTAGCAGTCATTTATTTCTGGAAATTTCCATGTAGTATTTTCAGGCCGCAGCTGGCGGTGGGTAGCTGAAGCTGTGGGTGCAGGTCGCTGTGGCTCTGGGCTTTCCTAACTCCCCTAGAGGCGGCGTGTCCCAGAAGGCATCTGTGGGGGTGTCGGGGCACGGACGGTAAAGGTCCGGGTCCTTGTGGAAAGGAGTCAGCTTAACTCGCTTAACTTGGTGTTGGCCAAGGTGCTTGCCCACAGAGTGTCCCCCTTCAGGGGACAGCGATTGACATCTTCCAGAACAAGCATGAGGGACGCTGTTGGGGAGACTGTCAGCCATCCAGAAAGCGGACGTCCCCAGCTGTCCTCAAGAGGCTGGTGTGTAGACTCTGGATCAGACTGTGGGCTCGCAGTTGGCTTCTGCCTGTCGTGGCCTCGGACACAGTGCTTCCTTTCCCTATACCTCAGTTTCCTTGCTTGTAAAGGAGGGACAGAAATCTGGATTTGATGGAATCGTGGTGATGGCTGAGTCACGTGGCCTGTGTGGAGTTCAACGCCACCTGGTCCAGACGCCAGGGCTCGTTGTCGCCGAGCTGCCTTCACCACAGCGGCAGCAGGCCTGGCGCTGTCTTCTGTAAAGACCGCAGAGTGTGACCTCATTGTCATCTCCGATTTGCCATCAGAAAGAGGATGTGCCTGGCTCCCTGCCGGGGCCGGTGCTGGGTGTGCCACGCTCCGCCCCCGCCCTGGATGTGACCGGGCATGGGCAGGCCCAGCCTGGCGCATCTCGGTTCCCTTCAGCCCACTAGCCCTTCAGGGGCTCCCACCTGCTTCTCGCCGTCATGTGTCAGGAGAGCTGATCCTCGAGGCCATGGCGGCGAAGTCACTAAGGGACGCACATGGCCCGTGTTCCCCAGGTGGTGTGAGTCGCTAGTTTGCCAGTAGAGGAGACAGTGGGATTGCGGGCCAGCTGGGGTCTTACGCTGCGAGTCGCACGTCGTTATTAATGGCCCTTCTGTCCTTCGAGCGTATTGAACATGCGTGTCATGCTCACGTGGTCCTTTTCCTTGGCTCAGATAACATCCCCGAGGACCTCAGGGACCCCTTTTACATCGACCAGTATGAGCAGGAGCACATCAAACCACCTGTCATCAAGCTCCTGCTGTCCAGCGAGCTGTACTGCCGCGTCTGCAGCCTCATCCTGAAAGGGGACCAGGTGGCCGCCTTACAGGGACACCAGTCTGTCATCCAGGCACTGTCCCGGAAAGGGATTTACGTGATGGAGAGCGACGACACCCCCGTGACGGACCCTGACCTCAGCCACGCGCCCATAAAGATGGTGAGTGTCCTGTGCATTTTTGGGGGGGGTGACAGCCCTGGTGCTATGGGCACTTATGCGGTGCTCCAGCCTGTCAGGTTGTCATGTCGGCTGCACAGAGGCGGCAAAGCTGGCCTGCTTCTTCAGGTGCAGGATGGTGTGGGCACAGGTGTCCAGCAGCCCGCGGAGCTTTGAATGTGGCGATCTCCAGAGTTATGTGTCGCTGAGTCATGTGACTGTTTTGGACCATGGGGGAAAGAGCAGCCCCCTGCCAGCTGTCTCATGAGCGCCCTGAAAGCTAAGGTTAAGTCGAGGCGCGCTCACAGGGTGGGGAGGCAGACTTTCTGCAGATGTCACGATACGTGTGTCGAGTCTGTTTTCACACTATTTCACGTGCATCTTGTAAGTGTTTTTGTGCCAAAAGAAGTAGATGCCTTCTTCTCTCCCCAGCACCCCTCCCCGTCTTGCTCTGACAGCCGTCCCGCCGATGGGCCCTTCCCAGACCATGCTGGGTCTAGGCCGTTTTCGATGCCCCCACGTGCTCTGTTCAGGCGGCTCACGGCATTTTACGCTGTCGTCGTTCGACTCTTAGACCGTGGACGATGCGCTGTGGGTCGAGAGGGTGATTCTCAGGTTCTAGGAAGAAACGGTTCGACGGCCTGGCGTAGTTCTAGTGTGCAGAACTGCTGGGGGTCCCCAGGGGCCTGCCGGTGGCCATGTGGCCTCTGGTACACATGTGTCCCCCCCCCACACACACACCCCCTTCACTCACAGCCCTAAAGCAAGCATTCCCCTGGCCCTGCCTGGGGTCGTCAGGGAGATGAGCAGGATGGAGCCCGCCACACTCCAGGGCACCGGGCTGGGCCACCCCAAGGGGAGTGACGTGCAGATAAGTCCTCCCTGTCCCCTCGTGTGGAGGGAAGAGGAAAGGCAGCGTCTGAGCCGGGTCTCTGCATGGAACCTGGTGGCAGAGGTGGGTAGGCAACTCACTGTGGCCTCTGCTTGCAGAGCGCCCACATGGCGATGGTGGACGCCCTCATGATGGCCTACACTGTGGAGATGATCAGCATCGAGAAGGTGGTGGCCAGTGTCAAGCGCTTCTCGACATTCAGCGCCTCGAAAGAACTGCCGTACGACCTGGAGGACGCCATGGTGTTCTGGGTGAACAAGGTGAGCGCGCTTGGGTGGCCGGTCGTCATCCTCCCAGAGCAGCACCCTCCCCGGCGTCAAGCTGGGACCCAGGCCCGAGTAGGGGCCACGGGAGCTGGGTGTCTGTGTCCGGAAGGCCCCGCCGTAGTGAGAAGACAACAGGACAGACAGGGGTCCTGAGCACGGGAGCGGGGGCGTGCGCGGGCCGCGGCCAGCTCAGTCGGATGTGTGGACGTATGTGTGGTCTGGGTGACTACGCCCTTTTATTTTGACCTTAAGCATCTAAGTGCATTAAAGACGTTCTCAATCTTAGATGGCCTTTGATTAAGAGGAAAGATGATACCTTAAACGCCGTTTTCTCCTTTTACATTTAGGAGCTCACACCGTAGTCTCTTACATGATGTATGTAAAGAATGGCTATTTTTAGTAGTGTGACTAGTTATAGGATCACTTGACTAAAGCCTCTCGGTTATTCGAATAAGCCTTCTTATTTGCAAAAAGCGTTCAGCTCGGGACACCGCTAATACATTCTGCGAGCCGGTCTGTGCGTGTACCTCACAACGCGCGGGCGTCGCAGGCGCGAGAGGGAAGTCGGCGGCCGTGGGCGTCGTGGAAGAGCCAGCGAGCCAGGCCGCCCGGACGTGCCGCTCCCTGCACGGGCCTCCCCGTCGCCGTGACAGCGAGGCCGCGTCAGGTGCACGGCGACTGCCCTTGGTCTCTGCCTGGATGCGGGTGTGGGGACTTAGCGGACGCCGTGCCGTCCGCATCAAGAGGACGTTGCCCAGGTCTAGGAAGAGATGGCAGCAAGGCCTGGCAGTGGCTGGGCGGATTGACCGCAGCGGCTGGGGGACCTCCGGGTCCTGGTGTGGACGCGGAGGCCGGCAGTGCTCAGACGGTCGCCCCTGGCGGTGGGCAGCCTGCCTTGTCCGCCTGGCCTCACGCACACCGCAGGGACTCGGTTGGAATGGTGCCCAGGACTGCCGCGGCCGCCACGGCAGCCGGCCTTTGCGTGGCAGTTCCTCTGTGGCTGGACGTTCATGTTTCAACTTTTCCTCATACAACTTTTATTGATTTTTTTCTCCTTTCTAAAAGAAATGACTTGGTAATTCTAGAAAACTTAGAAAGCATAGATGAGCGAACACAACAAAATGTAAATTCCCCATAAGCTTAGCACCTATAAGCATGATGTGTGATGTAAATTCTCGCGGTTCTTATTTACTGGGTGCACTGTCTGTCCCACTCCTTCCCGGGCAGTGGTCGTGGGCAGTTTAGCTGAGGTTCATTTTTAAAGGCTTTTGATGGGTTTTTGCCAAATTTTTGATCATAAGGATTGTACTGTTTTCCTGGTATGTTCAGTTCGTGGAGGTGTCATTTTCTGTGTCTTCCCGTATATTGGATATTATTTAAAAATAATTGCCATTTTCAAAGGTGAAAAATAGTGTCTTTTATTTCTTCATTCACTGGTCACATTGCAGTTTTAAAAATAGAGTAAATACAGACAGTATGGCGATTCCTCCAAAAATTAAAACTAGAGCTGTCACAGGAGCGCGCGGTCCCACCTGTGGGCCTTTATCCGCAGAAAACAGAAACACTAATTTAAAAAGATACCAGCACCACCCCCTCACGTTCATTGCAGCATTATCTGCAATAGCCAAGATGTGGGAGCAGCCGCGGGGTCCCCTGGTGGACGGGTAGGAGGACGCGGTGCACGTGCACGGGCGGGAAGGTTCCGCAGCCAGGCAGAGAAGGGAGGCGGGTCCTTTGCCACAGCAGGGATGGTCCCGGAGGGTGTGACGCTGAGTGAAGTGAGTCAGGCAGAGAGAGACAAATGCCGTATGATTTCACTGACGTGGAATCTAAAAAACCCCGCAAACGAATGGACAAACCGGAAACAGGCCCATAGTCACAAAGAGTAATAAGCCCACAGTGGACAGAGGGCTGGGGGTGGTGAGGGGACAGCTGAGGTAAAAAACAGCCTGCCCGGCTGGCTGTCTCTTTGGTGAACTGCTTGCTCGCTTCTTCTGGGAGGGTCCCCCCCTTCCCCTCCCACCGCACCCCCGACCCGGTCACGCCCCTCACGTGTTAAGAGTGTGACCCGGGTATTTGCTGTGCTTCTGTGAGCGGCTTCCCCGGGTTATTGTCGCCTCCGCGTGCCCGTGTGCTCGGCCGACGCGCACGCGGTCTGTGTGGTCCGGCGGCATCTCTGTCACCTTCCCGCTTGAGTGTTCTGGTTCTTCGCCTTCGCATTTCAAAGGGACACTCGCCGTCCAGCTTCACTCTGTCCCTGGCGGACACTGCCTTCTGACTCCACGACGACGAGTGACGGGGACTCCGCTCATGGAGCCCGGGCCCCTCCCGTCCGCACCGTTCTGCCACATTCACGGGGACCACGGGGGCAGATGTGCAGTTGGCCGCGCTCTCCCTGCGGTCAGTGCTCACCTCGGCTTTCAGCAGTTTGCCCTTCGCCCGCATTTATGTTTCTATTCAGTGTCTTCCAAGTTTTGCTACTTCCTTTAAGTCTCTTCCGTAACAGACGTTCCGTCCCGCGGACTCTGGTGTCGGCCAAGCTGTGAGCCCACAGGTGGGACCGCGCGCACCTTTGGGGGTACCCTCGTCCTGTGTGGCGTCTCTCCCCAGTGCAGACTCAGGCATCGCTCGGGCAGTCACCGCCTTCGTGGGGCTCCCCTCGGGTGCGCGTTCCGGTGCGGGATGAGGCCCACGCTCTGCGTGGCAAGGGCCGCTCCCCGGGAGGTGTCCCAAAGCTCCCCGCCGAACTCCGCGTTGCTGCCGTGTCCACTCCAGTCTCTGATGTCTGTGGGGCTGTAGCTGCCCCCGAACGCTCGCCCGCCTGAGGCTTCGTGATGCTGGTGGTCTCCCCTCCAGCGTCAGATCCTCGATGCCTGCTAAGGCCCGGGTTCTGCGTGCGCGTGCCCCCGAGCACAGGTCTCCGCTCTCGCCCCTGTCCCAGCCTCCTTCCAGCTGTAGGGTCTCTCGTGGGCTCACTTCCTTTCCATGTTGGACTGCGCCTGAGGGCTCTCATCCCCTTTGGTAACTGCAGTCACAGAGTCACCCATCAGGTGACCCCTGTGGGTCTTTCTGTGCGGCATCACTTCCGGGGCTGTCCTGCCCCAGGTGAGATGGCAGCTGCGCAGGTGTCCTGCACACCTTTCCCTGGGACTTGCCTTGAGGACCCGTTTGCCTCCACGCTGGGCTGCCCACCTGCCCCGCTCCGGGCCTGTGTGACTGTGGGGGTGCGCTTATGGTGCACTGTATTTTCCCAATTGGGGCGCTTCTGAACAGTCAGGCACTGGGTGGGGGTCCCCGCTCTCTCCGGGATTAGGGGGCCTCCAAGCTGCCGTCCAGATGCCCCATCCTGTGTTTGTGGCAGGCTGATCTCTCTGTCCCGAATCCTGGGGTTCTGCCGTGAACCATTGAACTGTGGCGCTTTTGATTTTTTATTGATTCCCAGCCAATTTCGTCTTTTTTTTTTTTTTTTTTAAAGAAAACCCAGCTTTACTGATAACATGATGG
>NW_011888938.1:1607205-1608390 GCF_000151845.1 Pteropus vampyrus
GCCTGAGGCTTCGTGATGCTGGTGGTCTCCCCTCCAGCGTCAGATCCTCGATGCCTGCTAAGGCCCGGGTTCTGCGTGCGCGTGCCCCCGAGCACCGGTCTCCGCTCTCGCCCCTGTCCCAGCCTCCTTCCAGCTGTAGGGTCTGTCGTGGGCTCACTTCCTTTCCATGTTGGACTGCGCCTGAGGGCTCTCATCCCCTTCGGTAACTGCAGTCACAGAGTCACCCGTCAGGTGACCCCTGTGGGTCTTTCTGTGTGGCATCACTTCCGGGGCTGTCCTGCCCCAGGTGAGATGGCAGCTGCGCAGGTGTCCTGCACACCTTTCCCTGGGACTTGCCTTGAGGACCCGTTTGCCTCCACGCTGGGCTGCCCACCTGCCCCCCTCCGGCCCTGTGTGTCTTTGGGGGTGCGCTCATGGTGCACTGTATTTTCCTAGTTGGGGCGCTTCTGAACAGTCAGGCACTGGGTGGGGGTCCCCGCTCTCTCCGGGATTGGGGGGCCTCCAAGCTGCCGTCCAGATGCCCCGTCCTGTGTGTGTGGCAGGCTGATCTCTCTGTCCCGAATCCTGGGGTTCTGCTGTGAACCATTGAGCTGTGGCGCTTTTGATTTTTTATTGATTCCCAGCCAATTTCGTCTTTTTTTTTTTTTTTTTTTTTAAAGAAAACCCAGCTTTACTGATAACATGATGGACATGGAATAAATGGACCCAGTCCCTTGAGTTTTTGATGTGACTGTGTCCGCTCAGCATTCTCAGTCAAGGAAGCGCTTCCTGCGCCTCTGCAGCCAGCCCGCCCGGGCGCCGCGCACCCGCCCGCTCTGCCCTCTTCACTGGGGCAGTTTTGCCTCTCGTAGGTCTTGGTGAAGAGGGGAGCGTGCGGGGCGCACTCTTCACGTCCGGCTTCTTTCGCTGAAACGGAGCCGCGTCATTGCCTGCTCCAGTTTGGTTCCTTTCACACTCAAGGGCCCCTGCTACGGACACCACAGTTCGCGTGTCCACTCACCTGTCGCTGGACGCTGAGCGCTTCCAGTTTTTGCCTCGTGTGGTAAAGCTGCGAAGGACATTTGCGTACGAGTCTTTACGTGCAGGGACATTTTCATTTCTTTGCCTAAATACCCAGGAGCGGACTTGCCAGGTCTTACGATAAGTATGTACTTAGCTGTAGAAGAACCTGCCAGAATATTTTCC
>NW_011888938.1:1608440-1610402 GCF_000151845.1 Pteropus vampyrus
TCCCAGCCAATTTCGTCTTTTTTTTTTTTTTTTTTAAAGAAAACCCAGCTTTACTGATAACATGATGGACATGGAATAAATGGACCCAGTCCCTTGAGTTTTTGATGTGACTGTGTCCGCTCAGCATTCTCAGGCAAGGTAGAGCTTCCTGCGCCTCTGCAGCCACCCCGCCCGGGCGCCGTGCACCCGCCCGCTGTGCCCTCTTCACTGGGGCGGTTTTGCCTCTCGTAGGTCTTGGTGAAGAGGGGAGCGTGCGGGGCGCACTCTTCGCGTCCGGCTTCTTTCGCGGAAACGGAGCCGCGTCATTGCCTGCTCCAGTTTAGTTCCTTTCACACTCAGGGGCCCCTGCTACGGACACGCCACAGTTCGCGTGTCCACTCACCTGTCGCTGGACGCTGAGCGCTTCCAGTTTTTGCCTCGTGTGATAAAGCTGCGAAGGACATTTGCGTACAAGTCTTTACGTGCAGGGACGTTTTCATTTCTTTGCCTAAATACCCAGGAGCGGACTTGCCAGGTCTTACGATAAGTATGTACTTAGCTGTAGAAGAACCTGCCAGAATATTTTCCAAAGCGATCACACCATTTTAAACTCGCACTAGCGAGAGCGGAGGACCCCAGCCGCTCGGCCGTCCGCGGGCGCTGCGGGCCGTCCCGGTCTCTCCTCTCGGCCGTGTGGGCGGGTGCGCAGCGGCGTCTTGGTGTCGTTTGACCTAGCGTCTCCCTAGTGACCAGAGGTGTTTGGGCTCAGGTGTTAGGTGTGAGCGCAGATATTTTGCCAGTTTCAATGAGGTGTTTGTCCTAACGAGCTGCAAGAATTTTTTTTTTTTAATATATACATTTAGGAATCAGGTTGTATGTTCTTTCATGTTCTTGTATTTATTGTTTTGGTGTCAGGGTAATGCTGGCCTCTATTTTGTGAAGTAGTTTGTGTATGTTTAGTATTATTTTGTCCTTGAATCTTTGATGGAATCATGGCCTGAAGTTTTCTTAGTGGGAAGGTTTTAATTATGAGTTTAACTTCTTTAATATACATTAAGGGATTTAGGTTTTTCTGTTTAGTTTTGTATCAGTTTGGTGACTTGTGACATTCAAGGAATGTGTCAGCTTTATTTACATTGTCGAATTTATTGGCGTGAAGTTCATAATGCTCCTTCACTGTCCTTCAGTACATGTGTGACCTGTAGTGTTCATAATGCTTCTCCACTGTCCTTCAGTACACGTATGATCTGTAGCAATGTCCCCTTCTGTTTTCTGCTTTCGGTTTTTATCGATTTCTTTTGTTTTTCATTTAATTTTTCCTCTTGCCTTTATTATGATTTTTTTCTCCTTTGGGTTTAATTTGTTCTCTTTGCTAGTTTAAGGTAGAAAGTTAGTTCCTTTAAATCTTTTCTCCCTTCCTTTCAGATGCTGGAGAGTGGTTAATGCCTCTAAGCCACGCCTTCCACATTTTCCTGTGTTGTGGTTTCCTTATTCTTAAAATATTTTGTTTCACTAGCAGATTCTTGTTTTATCTTTGAGTTATCTAGAAGTTTGTAGTGTAGTTCCCAAATATTTGGCGGAGGGGATGGTTCTAGATCTTTCCGTGCTTGGACCGCTCATTGTGTCGTCTGAGGACATACTCTGATTTCAGTCCTTCTGGGCCTTCGGAGACTCGTGCGAGGCCACCGAGGGCCTTGCAGGGTGTCACGCGCACGTGGGCGAGAACGGAATAGTGCTGTGCTGTGCTGGGCTGGGCGGAGGGCCTGGCTGTGTCGGTTCAGGTCCGTTGTCGGTGTCTGGCCTGGAGCCTCTGGCCGTCATTCGGTGACTGGAAGCGGAGGTGACATCTCCAGCCATGACTGCGTCTGTTTTCCATTTTCTCATGTCACTCTCGCTCTTTGCTTTGTGTATTTCAGGCTGTTGTTGCATTTACACACTTGCAGGATGTTTATGTCTCCTTGACGAATTAACCCTTCTGTCGTC
>NW_011888938.1:1610462-1612562 GCF_000151845.1 Pteropus vampyrus
TCTGCTTTCGATTTAGCTCAGTTTTTCTGCTTTTCTGGCTTATTTCGCGTTGGGTATTTTTAGTATTCCATCTCGTCTGCAGTATTCTTGAGGGGCCGCCTCGGGGTTTTCAGTGTGCATCTCAGGTCATCATGCTCGGCCCTCACGAAGCGATCGCTTCTCGCAAGGACTGTCAGAGACGTCCTTGCGCTTCCGACCTTCGGGCTCCCCTTGTCACTGACTTCGTCACAGACCGGGCACGTCACTCTGCTTTCAACAGTTACCTCCCAGCGTAGTTGAAAATAGAGGATGGCGCTCACCCCCATTTTACATTCGTGTTGCTCTTCGTGCTTTCGTGCAGGTTCAGTTCTCAAACTTTTTGATCTCCGGAACCCTTTACGCCCTTAAATCACCGTGGACCCCAAGTAATTAAAAAAAATAATCTACTGATGTTAAATGCAAGGAAATTTTGAAATATTGGTTAATTTACTAGAAAACTAACTCATGTCATGTTAATATAATGGATTTTGTATAAAAGGAAACCATTATCCGAAACAGAAAGTGATATTTTTATAAGTTCCTTTGCTCTCCGCCTCACTTGCTGACAGCTGGGTTGTCTTACCTGCTTTTAATTTAATCTGTTGCAATACGTTGGTTTTTACTGAAGTACGTGAAGAAAATCTGGCTTCGTGTGATGTATAATTAGAAGAGGAGAGAGGGTTTCATAATCTGTTCAGATAATTATGCTCATCTTTTTTTGATTCTACACCAAAACTTGATAAGTGGTAGTTTCTCAAAGGTTAATTGCGATGTAGAATTTGAAACCATCATCAGTTAACTTTTTTAAAAATTGAGTTGTAACCCACATGCTATAACGTTCAGTATTTTAAGTGTACAGTCGCTGGGTTTTAACATGGCCACCAGGCTGTACAGCTGTGACCACGGCTTCCAGACACATTTACCACACCTGCCAGGAAGCTCTGTCCGCGTGAGCGCTCACACGCGGCCGCGTGTCCCTGCCCCTGCGCCCGTCTGCCGTCGCGCACCGTGCGGCCTCGTGTCTGACTCCGCCGTTCAGCGTCGCCGTAGCTCTCGGCTTTCGTCGGCGTTGTGGCGTCGCTCCGTGGCCGGGCCTGGCCACGTCGTGTTTGTCCGTTCCTCTGCCGATTCGGGGCTGCTTCCACGCTTCGTCTGTCGTCATGCGGCTGTGAACGAATGTTCGCGTCCAGTTTTTGTGAGGGGGCGTTTGCATTTTTCTTGGGTCCGTGTCTAGGGGCGCAGTTGCTGGGTCACGTGGTTACTGTGTTTCCCTTTCTGAAGAACTGGCACACTGTCCCCCAGCAGTGGCACCATCCACGTTCCAGCAGCGGTAGCCGCGGCTCCGGGTCCCACCACCCTCGCTGTCCTTGGCGTCCTGGAGGGTGTGGCGTGGTGCCTCCCTGTGCCTTAGGACGAGTGACAGGGAGCCTCTCGCATGTGCATGTCGGCCATTCGCAGAGCTTCGGGGAGGTGTGTACTCGGGTCCTTTGCCCATCGTAAAATTGGATTGCTTGTTGTTGTTGTTGTTGTTGTTGTGAGGGGGCTGTCGCGTACCCTCGTGCTGGATTGGCGAACTGTTTGCGCTCTGCTGCGTTAGAGTCTGTTCTTCTTTCTCGCCTTCTTCCTGCCCTTTACGCACCCTTGACCTTGTCGCGTTGTGCGTTGGCTGTTGGGAAGACTGTCCCGTGGAGCTGGAGCCGCGCTGACGCTCCCAGCGCACCCCTCTCCTCAGCAAAGCCTTTCTGTATGAGGAAGCCGCCTAGCTTGATTTCTAACAAAATTTTTTAAATTTCCAGTGTTTTACATGAAAAATTTAAACATGCAGAAAAGTTGAGTTACACAAAGAACACCCATGTACCCAGCACCTAGATTTTATAATTCCCATCGTACAGTATTCGCTTTATCATCACCCATCCGTTTATCCATGTCTTCGAATTCATTTATTTTCGGATTTATCTATATCGATTTTTCTTTTATCTTTTCCTTTGAAAAAACAACTTGTCCACCTTCTTGATTTGAGTGGCGTGCGTTCACGTGTCTATATTCTCGTGTAGTGATAGGGGACTCAGTTCTGTGCCTTTT
>NW_011888938.1:1612612-1615712 GCF_000151845.1 Pteropus vampyrus
AAAGCCTTTCTGTATGAGGAAGCCGCCTAGCTTGATTTCTAACAAAATTTTTTAAATTTCCAGTGTTTTACATGAAAAATTTAAACATGCAGAAAAGTTGAGTTACACAAAGAACACCCACGTACCCAGCACCTAGATTTTATAATTCCCATCGTACAGTATTTGCTTTATCATTCACCCATCTGTTTATCCATGTCTTCGAATTCATTTATTTTCGGATTTATCTATATCGATTTTTCTTTTATCTTTTCCTTTGAAAAAACAACTTGTCCACCTTCTTGATTTGAGTGGCGTGCGTTCACGTGTCTATATTCTCGTGTAGTGATAGGGGACTCAGTTCTGTGCCTTTTCTTCACGTGACAGCTTTGCCCACGTCCCTGTGAGCACCGATGGGTGTTTGTCTCCACGGTATTATTTTATAATTATGGTTTGGATTTCGTCTTCGACCTGGTGATTCCGGGAGAGGGCGCCGTAGCTTACTCTGTGCGCTCAGGGAGCGCGTGAGCACCGTTAGGCCCTGCGGTGGGGATCCCGCAGACGGTTTGGCGGGCCGGCGCCAGGGCCACGGGGCCCGTCCTGGGACAGCAGGCCGCCTGGTGCTCCCCGCCGTCACGGGCCACGCGGAAGCCCTGTCTTTCTGCGTGTGTAACCGGCCTAGACGACGCCTGTGTCTGAGTCCACGTTACGACTGAGTGGGGGCCCTGGGGGGGCGATGGGCACCAGGGCTGGGAAGCGGGCGCCTTTCTCATGCGTTTGTTCTTCTCCTTAGGTCAATCTGAAAATGAGAGAGATAACGGACAGGGAAGTCAAGCTGAAACAGCAGCTGCTGGAGAGCCCGGCGCATCAGAAGGTGAAGGCGGGACCGGCCGTGCGCGCTGCCCGCTGCCCGCTCCTCACGTTCGCGCGTGGGCGGGAGCGCGTCTCCTGCACCCCCAGTCCGCGGCGGTGGGCCCGGTGGCTCGCTGACTCTTCCCCCTGGCTACGGGGGGGTCTTGTGGAACCCGGGTGGGGGGCCGAGGGCGATGTTGGGGGGCATCGGGAAGCCCAAGAGGACGGGAGGCACAGGGGACCCAGAGCTGGCTTCTAGAAGTTAGCGAGTGAGGAGGGCGTCGCGCACTGCCAAAGGCACCCAGCAGCCCCGCGATGCCCGCGAGGTCCAGGAGCCTGGCGCCGGCCCTGGGGACCCCCGCGTGGGGTGGGGAGGGGGCGGTGTCACGTGCCTGGAGGCACGGTGCAGGCGCTGTCTGCAGTGCAGCCACTTCCGTCCTTCCTTCCCCTGACGTCGTGGGGTTTTCGTCTGTGCCTGAATCCACCCCCTCAACGCAGGCACGTGCCCCGTCTGCGGTCTCCGGCTCCCCCTGCTCCCTCCCCACTCGCCGCGCCCCCTTCCATTCCTCCTCTTTCCTCGGATGGGCACAGGTGACACACTGAGCCACCCCCGCCAGGTGCAGTTGGCGTCTGTCCTTTTTGAGGACCAGCCTGTACCAAGTTTCTGGAGTGTTCTTTGCTCCCGCAGAGGCTAGTGTTGTAGAGGTGCCCATGACCTTCCACTGTGGTCATCTGATAATAGGGATGTCCGGGCTCACGGGCACTGGACGGAGCTTAGCTCTCAGGACACCGCGTGGGTGCGGGTGTCGCGGCCGTGCTCGCCTGGACCCGCCCGCTGACGCTCCTCTCCTGCCTTCCTCCCGCTTCCCGAGCAGCCTCCCTCCAAGTGGTACTGGAAGTTGGTGCCCGTAAGTGGACCCCGCGCGCCAGCCGCCATCCCAACGCCACCCGTCGCGGTCACTCGCTTCCATTAAAAACTGCTTGCACCTGAACGTGTTTCGTTAACTGTCCTGCTCGGTATCGTTGTCACTCTGTGCGCACGACGATGACCCGACATGACGGCATTCTGGGGTTCCGAGTCTCATTTCACAGGCCACACACACCGTTTGGTTTTGCCAGTTTCCTGTGTAATGTCAACAGACAGCGTTTTGTGTTTCTCATGGACACTGAGTCACTCTCTGAGTGACAAAGGGGAATGTCAGTGACAGGGTCCGGTCTGTGTTTGGACAGACACCAGATGGACTGGGAGAGAAGCGCCCGAGTTAGTCTTCCTGTTTGTCCTTCTTAACGTTACCTGCCTAGTGGTGATAGTTAACGAGCCAGCACTTAGTGAGTGTCACGTGGAGGGTCTGATGACAAAGGTGATGCACTTCGCGAAAGGGCGCTGCTCAGGGAAGGCGTCTGTCCCCAGCGCCTGCTCCCGGGGCCGGAGCCCCTCCTGCTGCCCCTCTGCATGGGTGGGGAGGGGGCCGTCCCCTCGTCCCCTCAGGAGAGCGTCTGAGTCAGCTCAGCAGGATTTCTAGAATCCAAGTGAACCTTTTCCCATAAAAAGATACTTAAGAGGTGGTGAATTTGGCCCTTCAGTCCCCACTGTGCCCCAGGTGACCCACGAGGGAAGCAGGAGGGCACAAGTTAAAATGAAGGTTTGGGGTGCAGATCTTTTTGCAGGCTTTGTTAACTGCCCAGTTCTTTAGTGTGACGTCCGGGTCACGTACCCTGGGAGCCCTGCCGTGGAGGTGGCCCCTGGCTGTGAGCTGGTGGACGGGGCCGCGTGGGCGCTGGTGGCGTCTGCCTGGTAGCCAGTAGATAAGTTTGCTTCTCTTTGAAATGTATTAACAAGGAAAGCAGTTTTATGAATATTTACACGCCTTTTAACTTTTTGAATCCTGGAAGCTAAAGAGCTAAACATTAGAATAGCTCCTTGGCTTTAGTAAGGATATAGTGAAAAATTCAGCTGTCCTCTGAGAAGTGAGGTGTCAGATGAGAGTTTTATAGAAACTGAAAAATGCGACTAAGAGCAGGGACCCTCCGGGCTTCCTTTCAGAAGCTGGTGACCATGGCAGTCGGGCCACAGCGACCGGCAGATAGGCTGACAAGGGTGGGCAGAGAAAGGTCTGGCCAGGTCCGGACATTCCAAGGTTTCGCCTTAGCGCTCGACAGCCAAGAGGTTGACGAAGCTGGCTGGAAGGTCGCTCACAGGCTCCTGGGCCCGGTAGTTCGGTGTTTTCCCTGATTTTAAACTCACACCATCCATTTTCAGTCGAGAAACCAT
>NW_011888938.1:1615762-1617509 GCF_000151845.1 Pteropus vampyrus
TTTTTGCAGGCTTTGTTAACTGCCCAGTTCTTTAGTGTGACGTCCGGGTCACGTACCCTGGGAGCCCTGCCGTGGAGGTGGCCCCTGGCTGTGAGCTGGTGGACGGGGCCGCGTGGGCGCTGGTGGCGTCTGCCTGGTAGCCAGTAGATAAGTTTGCTTCTCTTTGAAATGTATTAACAAGGAAAGCAGTTTTATGAATATTTACACGCCTTTTAACTTTTTGAATCCTGGAAGCTAAAGAGCTAAACATTAGAATAGCTCCTTGGCTTTAGTAAGGATATAGTGAAAAATTCAGCTGTCCTCTGAGAAGTGAGGTGTCAGATGAGAGTTTTATAGAAACTGAAAAATGCGGCTAAGAGCAGGGACCCTCCGGGCTTCCTTTCAGAAGCTGGTGACCATGGCAGTCGGGCCACAGCGACCGGCAGATAGGCTGACAAGGGTGGGCAGAGAAAGGTCTGGCCAGGTCCGGACATTCCAAGGTTTCGCCTTAGCGCTCGACAGCCAAGAGGTTGACGAAGCTGGCTGGAAGGTCGCTCACAGGCTCCTGGGCCCGGTAGTTCGGTGTTTTCCCTGATTTTAAACTCACACCATCCATTTTCAGTCGAGAAACCATTCGCTTTACTGCATGCCGTGCTCGCTCACCGTGTGTGTGTCTGTCTGTCCGTCTGCGCGGACGCTGGCCTGGCGCACCCCTGCGCGCTCGCATGCTGGAGCCGCGGGCCTGCGTAGCGGGGTGGGCGTATCCGCGCGCGGCCTGCGCTGCGGCCCGAGAAACAAGTTAAAGTCTACGGCCCGCAGACTTTAGTGCCGTGAAACGAGCGCAGGCTTCATTTCAAAAGCACGTGTTAGAAACGTTTCGTAGTAAACACCAGTACTGACGATCCTGCGCTGTGCACCTACGGGGACAGACTCTCCCTCCAGGTTGCCGAGGGACGGTTTCCGTGGGAAGTGTCTGCACAACTCCAAGAAATCCGTAGTGACCGTGTAGACTGCTGGTGTCCTCCTCTAGTCAGCCTTGTGTATTTCCCTCCTCTGGAGAAAACGTGGCTGCAGGACGTGCCATTTTTTAAAGCTGTTTTGTGAATGTTAATAAAGATAGAGGGTAAGCAGGATGTTTGGGACAGCCACCCACACCGACTGCCCTTCCCCTAGCCATCTGCACCGACCGCCCTTCCCCCAGTGGCCTGTGCGTCCACACACCCCTAAGCTGACACTCAGCTACGGGCCGGCGCTGGAGGCGGGGGCGGCTCAGAGCCCTGTGCCCGTGGTTTCCCCTGAAGGCCGAGCACGGAGACGCTCACAGTCGCGTGTCTTCTCTGGCACCTTGCATGCGTTCAGTTTCCTGACGCTTTGTTGCATTTATTAGAGGGGCTGCTTGATGCATCATGCGATAGTTTGTCTAACCTGGTTTCAGAAATTTCTCCAACAATATATTAATGCCATTTTGTATTTTTCTTAATGGCCAGGGTTAAGGCTGATAATCCTGAGAAAAGAAACCCACTCGGGGTCCCGCAAGCATGGGGATGCTCGCTGTTTAACTTGTTTCTCATTCGTTTGTGCCGGCTTTTGGTAGTGTGGACGTACCTTCTGCCTCTCTTCCTGTCTGAGCCGTGGCACATGGCACTGTAGAGAGAAGCAGCCTGGCGTCAGTAGCCGCTCATTGCTGTCACCCAGTGTAGCCATGAAGCTTCGTTCCCTGGACCTTGACGCTTTCCCACGTGATTGCAGCCGTTCTGAGCCTCGTCCA
>NW_011888938.1:1617559-1618435 GCF_000151845.1 Pteropus vampyrus
TTAACTTGTTTCTCATTCGTTTGTGCCGGCTTTTGGTAGTGTGGACGTACCTTCTGCCTCTCTTCCTGTCTGAGCCGTGGCACATGGCACTGTAGAGAGAAGCAGCCTGGCGTCAGTAGCCGCTCATTGCTGTCACCCAGTGTAGCCATGAAGCTTCGTTCCCTGGACCTTGACGCTTTCCCACGTGATTGCAGCCGTTCTGAGCCTCGTCCAGAGGACTGTTTATTCTGGATTTGGCGTCCGCCTGCGCCGCAGGCGGCAGCGAAGCGCGCGTTCCCCGTGGAGACCCTTCCCCTCTCGTTGCCCGCAGGTGCGCTATCGCCGAGAGCACCTGTCCACGAGGCAGCCGCCCTTCTTCCCGCTGCTGGAGGACCTGATGAGAGACGGCAGCGACGGGGCCGCGCTCCTGGCCGTGGTCCACTACTACTGCCCAGAGCACATGAGGCTGGACGGTGAGTGCGGGGCTGCCCTCGCGGCGCACGCTGGCCAGACGGCCAGAAGGGACCTGGGTCCTTCAGAGCCCCCGGGACGCGAGCATGTGGGCGGGGACGGGGAGGGCGACGCGCTCTCACCTAAGCTGCATCTCGCGCGACGGCGAAGTGGGACTGGGGGATCTTGGGTAATGCGTCAGAGATTTGCGACAAGGGCCGCTTCAGTCTCAGGACGGCTGGGGCTCTGTCAGTCTTGCTGCGGTCGATTCGAAACCCCGGGGACTTCGTTTGGGGCGGGAAACGAGGGCAGAATGCGGCCCGTCGACTGGCCGTTGGTGACGGTGCTCCTGAGCGATGCCGGCACGTCTCTGCGCGGCGCCCGCAGCCCGACGGCGGGCCGGGGATGTGGGCGAGGCCACGAACAGCGCCGTCCTGTTCCCACGGC
>NW_011888938.1:1618485-1619254 GCF_000151845.1 Pteropus vampyrus
CCTCCACACCTTCGACATCCTCGACGCTTAGAAACCACAGAAGGTCTCTCACGGTCGCAGTAGAAACCACGTGGCATCGTCTCGTGTGCATTCCACGGGATGGGGGTTTTTGTCTGAGTTACTCACTGGTACAGCCCAGCCATCTAAAATCGTGTCTGGGACAAGCTGGCAGGGTTCGAGGAGTAGATCTGTGACTGGCATCCACGCCGGAACTGGCGGGGCACAGCTCAGAGTGGCCGGGAGAGGGGCACTGGTGCCCCAGCGCGCATTCTGTGATACAAGGTGTTCTACAGTTAAAGGACGAGCTTGTCCTCCGTGCGTCAGGAGGTGGCGTGGCCACGAGCCGAAGAAAGCGGGAGGAGGGAGCCAGGTGGTTTCCCGTGTCATCATGTCGGAAGTCACTCCCGCACCGGGAGGGGGACCAGGGTTGCAGACCCTGCTTGGGGAGCTGGAACCCTCCGGGCCTGACCAGTGAGCACCCAGTGGGGGAGGGGCGCAGAGAAGCCAGCAGCTCACCCGTGGGGGCCCTGGAAAGGCTCCAGAAGACACGCAAAGGACCAGGGACGTGCCGAGGACGTGGGACACACCGGTGGCTTGGCAGGGGCTCTTGGAAAGTCGGGCTGGAGAGTAGTGAGAGCCCAGGTCCTTTCTCCTCTGTTCGGCAGCGATGACACGTCCCCACACACCCTCAGGAGATGTGGGGGTGTGCTCTTAGGGGAAGCTGAGCCAGATCTCGGACATAGAGGGGCAGGGACAAGGTGACGCATGG
>NW_011888938.1:1619450-1621271 GCF_000151845.1 Pteropus vampyrus
CCCTCCGCTCCGCACCTGTTTCCTTCTCGGCCCTTTCGTCCCCTCTGCATTCGGGATGTCTCCACCTGGTGCGCCGGCCCAGTTGGTTCTTGCTCAGGTGCATCAAGTGCGCTTCTGTGGCCCCCGGGGACCGTAAGACAAAAGGTGCGACGTGGGATTACGCGCGGCAGAGCGGAAGCCCGTGGGGGCGGCGGTGTTGGGGCTCATCACGTCCCATGGCAGGACGTCAGAGTGGGCTTTTAAAGGACAGAATTACAGGGGACACGAACAGAGCCGCACACATAACGAACCGTAGAAGCGGTCGGTGAAGCCCGCAAGGATGAGGAAGGCCACAGAAGATTCGAGCCCAGTATTAGTGGGGTTGGTCCAGCGCACCAGCCGTCATGGGATACGCTCTTTCAGAGTCAATAAAGATGGACGTGCTTACAAAAAACGGACTTAATGCCACAGAAGAAACCTCAACAGATCACAAAGAATTGGGAGTTTTCCCTGTGATGCGGTGTCGTGAGAAACCAGTGACAGGAAGGTGTGACCTCTTCCTCCACACCTTCGACATCCTCGACGCTTAGAAACCACAGAAGGTCTCTCACGGTCGCAGTAGAAACCACGTGGCATCGTCTCGTGTGCATTCCATGGGACGGGGGCTTTTGTCTGAGCTGCTCACTGGTACAGCCCAGCCATCTAAAATCGTGTCTGGGACAAGCTGGCAGGAATTCGAGGAGTAGATCTGTGACTGGCATCCACGCTGGAACTGGCGGGGCACAGCTCAGAGTGGCCGGGAGAGGGGCACTGGTGCCCCAGCGCGCATTCTGTGTAACAAGGTGTTTTACAGTTAAAGGACGAGCTTGTCCTCCGTGCGTCAGGAGGTGGCGTGGCCACGAGCCGAAGAAAGCGGGAGGAGGGAGCCAGGTGGTTTCCCGTGTCATCATGTCGGAAGTCACTCCCGCACCGGGAGGGGGACCAGGGTTGCAGACCCTGCTTGGGGAGCTGGAACCCTCCGGGCCTGACCAGTGAGCACCCAGTGGGGGAGGGGCGCAGAGAAGCCAGCAGCTCACCCGTGGGGGCCCTGGAAAGGCTCCAGAAGACACGCAAAGGACCAGGGACGTGCCGAGGACGTGGGACACACCGGTGGCTTGGCAGGGGCTCTTGGAAAGTCGGGCTGGAGAGTAGTGAGAGCCCAGGTCCTTTCTCCTCTGTTCGGCAGCGATGACACGTCCCCACACACCCTCAGGAGATGTGGGGGTGTGCTCTTAGGGGAAGCTGAGCCAGATCTCGGACATAGAGGGGCAGGGACAAGGTGACGCATGGAAATCAGGGTTTCGTGGAAAATCTTCATCCTGGGAGGTGAGAGCGATCCTCCTCCCTGTCCGCCCGCCCCGGGAAGCGCCCCGGCCGGGAAGGTAGGGCGGCGGCCTTCCTGAGCAGGCGCCGGGGCACCCCGCAGGCGCACCCCACACGCAGGCCCAGGGGGCAGGTGGGCAGCCCAGCGCGGAGGGGAGGGGTGTTCAGACAAGGGCGTGAAAAATGAGGGGGATCCGAGGCCCCGGAAAAACAGAAGTTGGACACCCGTGTAGACAGATGCTGCAGCCTAGCTGTGGAAGCGGGGCTCAGACCTGGCTGGATTTGACCACACTTACTGCCCTCGGGCTCCGTAGGAGGCCACGTGGGCCCTCGGCACCCTCTGCCCTGGCTGCAGATAGCGACATCCTCCCGGGGCAGGCGGGGCGGAGGGGCGCGCCCCGCCAGAGGCAGAGGGTGGGGGGCAGGCGGGTAGCAGGCTGGGCAGAGAATTGCTGTTTTTCTCAACAAGCTTTTAAAATA
>NW_011888938.1:1621321-1622909 GCF_000151845.1 Pteropus vampyrus
CCGTGCGTCAGGAGGTGGCGTGGCCACGAGCCGAAGAAAGCGGGAGGAGGGAGCCAGGTGGTTTCCCGTGTCATGTCGGAAGTCACTCCCGCACCGGAAGGGGGACCAGGATTGCAGACCCTGCTTGGGGAGCTGGAACCCTCCTGGCCTGACCAGTGAGCACCCAGTGGGGGAGGGGCGCAGAGAAGCCAGCAGCTCACTCGTGGGGGCCCTGGAAAGGCTCCAGAAGACACGCAAAGGACCAGGGATGTGCCGAGGACATGGGACACACCGGTGGCTTGGCAGGGGCTCTTGGAAAGTCGGGCTGGAGAGTATTGAGAGCCCAGGTCCTTTCTCCTCTGTTCGGCAGCGATGACATGTCCCCACACACCCTCAGGAGATGTGGGGGTGTGCTCTTAGGGGAAGCTGAGCCAGATCTCGGACATAGAGGGGCAGGGACAAGGTGACGCATGGAAATCAGGGCTTCGTGGAAAATCTTCATCCTGGGAGGTGAGAGCGATCCTCCTCCCTGTCCATCCGCCCCGGGAAGCGCCCCGGCCGGGAAGGTAGGGCGGCGGCCTTCCTGAGCAGGCGCCGGGGCACCCCGCAGGCGCACCCCACACGCAGGCCCAGGGGGCAGGTGGGCGGCCCAGCGCGGAGGGGAGGGGTGTTCAGACAAGGGCGTGAAAAATGAGGGGGATCCGAGGCCCCGGAAAAACAGAAGTTGGACACCCGTGTAGACAGATGCTGCAGCCTAGCTGTGGAAGCGGGGCTCAGACCTGGCTGGATTTGACCACACTTACTGCCCTCGGGCTCCGTAGGAGGCCACGTGGGCCCTCGGCACCCTCTGCCCTGGCTGCAGATAGCGACATCCTCCCGGGGCAGGCGGGGTGGAGGGGCGCGCCCCGCCAGAGGCAGAGGGGGGGGGGCAGGCGGGTAGCAGGCTGGGCAGAGAATTGCTGTTTTTCTCAACAAGCTTTTAAAATACTATTTGGCTTTTAAAAGACTTGATGAACTTTAGCAAAGTGAAAGTTATTTTAATGTTTTTAGGTAAATTCAATAGCAAAAATATTAGAAACTTTAGACATTTTAAATGTACAAAAGTAAAAATGTTGTTTTAAAGGATTAGTAAAATAGACAGTTCTCTGGAAGAATTAAGAAAAGATGGCAAGAATCAAGAACCTCGTAGCTGAGAGAGTTAAGTGCAGATCTGCGGGACCCTAACGCAGACACCGAGGGAAGTCCCGAGGGCGCTGTGTGTCACATACGGTCACATACGGTCAGCGTGCCCGGTGAGGTGGGCAGTTTCCGTTTGAGTACGGTACCTACGAAGCACACCTCAATAGACTCCTAACTGCCAGACGAAGGGACTCGGTTTTCAGAGTGTATCCACACAGACGCTGTGTGTCGGGCGCTTTATCAGCTTAAGGAGTTGACAGCCCCTGTGTGACAAGGACTGTCCTGGAGGGGAGGCCTGGTCTCTGAGACGGGCGACTCCCCGCCGCAGGCACAGCGCGCGGGCCGCAGTGCAGGCCACGTCCCTCGCTGACGGGCCGGAAACCCCGTGAAGGCGCTGGACACGGGGATCAAGCAACGGAGCTCCTTCTCT
>NW_011888938.1:1630804-1634218 GCF_000151845.1 Pteropus vampyrus
TTATTTTAATGTTTTTAGGTAAATTCAATAGCAAAAATATTAGAAACTTTAGACATTTTAAATGTACAAAAGTAAAAATGTTGTTTTAAAGGATTAGTAAAATAGACAGTTCTCTGGAAGGATTAAGAAAAGATGGCAAGAATCAAGAACCTCATAGCTGAGAGAGTTAAGTGCAGATCTGCGGGACCCTAACGCAGACACTGAGGGAAGTCCCGAGGGCGCTGTGTGTCACATACGGTCGGCGTGCCCGGTGAGGTGGGCAGTTTCCGTTTGAGTACGGTACCTACGAAGCACACCTCAATAGACCCCTAACTGCCAGACGAAGGGACTCGGTTTTCAGAGTGTGTCCACGCAGACTGGCTGTGTGTCGGGCGCTTTATCAGCTCTCAAGGAGTTGACAGCCCCTGTGTGACAAGGACTGTCCTGGAGGGGAGGCCAGGTCTCTGAGACAGGCGACTCCCCGCCCCAGGCACAGTGCGCGGGCCGCAGTGCAGGCCACGTCCCTCGCTGACGGGCCGGAAACCCCGTGAAGGCGCTGGACACGGGGATCAAGCAACGGAGCTCCTTCTCTGGGGTGGTGGTGGCAGGGGCTCAGAGCGGTCTGTCACGTGTCACTGCCCACGTGTCACGGACGTGCTCGGGTGGTGGTGACCGATCCGACCTCACAGGTTCTCGCCCAGCCCGCCGCAGCCGCGGTTCTGCGTGAGGGCTCAGGCCTGGGCGTCCCCTGGACGGCTCCGTCGCCTGCCTGCGCCCTGGGGTTGGTGTGTGAACACCGTGAGCCCCGTTCGTGATGCTTGGGAGTAGAGTCAACAGAAGAGGTGGCGGCCCCTGGAAGGAACTGTTAACTTTCTCTAGTGGCTGAGGTGCCAGGAGTCAGTATGGAAATGGTAATTTTCCCAGTGTTCAGAGACTTGTTGCCAGTTTAATGAGTGATCTCTTTGTTATAGAAATTGACGAGGTAATGTGAAAATTCGTGTGTGAGAGTACGGGCCAAAGGGACAAAGTTAATGTTTTGTAGCATTTTATATGATAAAAGTTTAAATTTGCAGAAAAACATACAAGGAATTCCTGAACCCTTTTACCCAGATTTCCCGGTTGCTCCATTTTGTCACATTTGTGTTTGTGAGTCCCTCGAGAACAGGGTGTTCTCCTCACACGGCAGGGGCCAGGAAGGTCCGCGGTGGCACCAGGTGTCCCAGGGATGTCTCTGCTCTCACCCCCCGTCCAGCCTCGCTCACCACAGCTGCCGGCTCGGGCTTCCTGTGAGCTCACCCCACTCCCAGCCCATCTTTGTCCTTCTTGCCCGTGGCATTTTCAGAGTAGGTCGTTTAGTTTGTTGAACGTCCCTCGTTTGTCCAGTGTGTCCTGATTAGATTCAGGGCGTGCATTTTTAGTGCAAATGCCACAAAAGCGATGTGTCTTCCCAGTGCATCCAGTCGGCATGATGGCAGTGCACCCAGTATCGATGACACCAGCTTTGGTCACTTGGTTCGGACGACGTGTGGCGGGCCTCTCCACTCTGGGGTCACTGTTTTTGCTTTCTGATTGACTACTGACGTGGGAGGTCTCGCGGAACACCCCCGCTGGTGCTGGCGGCCGTTGGTAGTTTGGGCCACTGTCTTCTCTTTTACACGTGTTGGCATCCTGCCGTAAGGGAGAGCTTTCTCGTGCTTATTCACGTGTTGGTTTGTATCAGGGTGGCCTCTCGTGGGTTCGTATTTTACTCACAGATATAATGCATCGTGTTTCTGTAGCTTAGATCGTCCCCGATTCAGGCAGGTGGATTCTACAGAAAAGACCGTGGATGCTTTCTGTGCAAAGACTGAGCTCTGTAGCTTGCTGTCCGCTGAGCCAGTGTGACTTGGGCCCAGACGAGCCGTGCCGAGATGCCGGACAGTGACCCCTCCAGGGAACCCGGTGCCTGGGGGGCGGCCAGTTCAGAATGGGGACAGATGGCCATCTCTGTGGGAGAATACAGTGAGCCCTCATCCCATACGAGGCAGAAATGCCTCTGCCTTGTATGAAAGATCTAGCACTGAAAAGTAAAATTCAAGAACTTTTGAGAAGACAATATAGAAAAATACTTTTTGACGTTAGCATTGGGATGGATTACTTAAATTACAAAAAAGCACGAATAATAGAAAAGATTCTTGTATTGAACCATAGTAAAATTCAGTCTGGTGACACAGGAACATCATAAGCAAAATTAAGTGATGAACTGTGTCCACTGTAAAGTATTTGCAACAAACCCCTTTGCCGTCACCTATCTATTTACAGGCAGAATTAACTTGTGTCTTCAATACAACTGCTTCTTAGTTTTGAGCTGCGTCTGCTGGTTCTTGTCTGAGGGCAGTCGTGGCGCCCCCCCACCCCCGAGCACTCACACTCAAGGGGTGGCATGTGCCTGCCGATTAAGGGCCTGGCACCCGGCGAGCAGCCTAAAATGGAAAATTGTCCTGCCCGATGCTAACAGCCAGCAGTCCCTGCATCTTTCATGGAGGGCGACCCAGCTGAGCCCCGTCTCCTGAATTCTGTGATTCGTAGTATTTCTGTATCGTTCCCTGAGTAAGCCTGGCCTTTCTTATTTTACACCCCGCCTCCCCCGCCACCATCACAGAGATAACCTCGCACCAGGATATCTGACACGGGTGAGAGAGACTTGGTTAACTGTTAACTAGCTTTACACGGCAAGTCCTTTTATAAACTGAAAGGTGACTGTCACTGCCCATTTTTGAAGCCCGGTCTTAAAATGTCAAGTAATTTCTGCCATGCTCTTTAGATGTTAACCGTTGAATTCGGATCCTGGACGTTTCTCAGATTTTTCTCTCGAGTTTTTGTCCTTCATTTACCGTTACTTGTAATACTTGTCGTAAAGTTTAAATCTCTTACCTTCTTAAATATCACCAGTGCCTTCATTTAAAATGTTTTCGGGTCAGAATTCACATGTGCGCGCCCCTTACGAAGCAGAGTGTCTGTACAGTAAACTATAGCTTTCTCTTTGTCTGTTAGACATCTGCTTGAAGGAGGTCACGTCGGTGGCTGACAGTCTGTATAACATTCGGCTCCTGAGGGAATTCTCAAACGAGTACCTTAACAAATGCTTTTACCTCACCTTGGAAGACATGCTGTACGCTCCCTTAGTGTTGAAGGTAATCGTGAATTATTAAACACACGTTTCGAAAGCGACGCGCGCATCGGCTGCTCAGCGTGTCCTTGGTGTTCTGTTTTTTCTTTCAGCCAAATGTTATGGTTTTTATTGCCGAGCTCTTCTGGTGGTTTGAGAACGTCAGGCCAGACTTCGTTCAACCCCGGGACGTTCAGGAGCTGAAAGACGGTGAGTGACAAGCCGCGGTAGACTGACAGCTGTCCCCCTGAGGGTTTTCAGGACTCAGAGGTGTCCTTCACTGGTTC
>NW_011888938.1:1636693-1649304 GCF_000151845.1 Pteropus vampyrus
AGCGTCCGCCTTGAGCCCGTCACACCCTTTGTTGCCACTGAGGCAGAAACAGCAGAAGACGGTGCCCAGCGAGGACGCGCCCGGTACGAGCGCCACGCCCTCGGCCCCCCCGCTCGGGTCCCCGCGGTCGTTTCAACAGCAGACTCTGTCATCCTGACGTAGTGATTTAGTTAAGACTGTGACAGGGCGTTTTTCAGTTTGTATTCACGTGCCTTCGAATTTATAGTGGAAACATCATTAAAACCTAGTAAATTACATGGCGCTGACAGAAAGTTGCTGGGCTGTACTTGAGTAAGAACTTACGTGTATTGACGTTTACTTAAAATTCTGATGATTTTATTTCACGCTTTGGACCGATCACGATTGAATTATGCATTGTTTACTGTTGACACTTTGAAAGTTGTGTCGCTGTGGTGATCTTTCCTTGAGCAGTTTGGTGTAAGTTATGACGCGTTTCCTTGAGAAACGGTTATTGTGCTGAAAGTTTCCAGCGACATGAAGTGGGTTCCCTAACGCGGAACACGCTTGCCTCTTCCCCCGACTGCAGGTCAGCGGCACCGCTCCAATTCTTTGACCCGAGTGGACGGTCAGCCACGGGGAGCAGCAGTAGCGTGGCCGGAAAAAAGGAACAGGTGAGCCGTCTGCACTCCAAATAAGTTTCAGTTCGAAACGTTCTTCAGGCTCACAGCAGTGCTCCCGCTGTGGCCCGGGCCCCCGGGGCTCACTGAGCCCCTTCCAGGGAGTCCAGGGCTGTTTCTGCGTCCCGTGCCCCTCTCCCGAGCAGAAGGCATCGCGACGTTGGGGGTCGCAGCAGCTCGAATGAGAAGCAGAGGTGGGAGCCCAGCCGGGTATGGGAGGGGACACTCGCGGAAGTGCCGCCGCCCTCGTCTTAGGAAGTAGATCGTTCTTCGCATAATAGGTTTTTAATCAGTGTTTTTTTAAAAGTGTCTTAGCTTTAATTTCTGGTGTGACAAATATCGATTAACACTGTGTAAGTAAAAGCTCTTCGGGGTCCTCAGTCAGTTTTAAGGCTGTAAGTGGGTCCCGGGAGCACAGCGTTTGAGACTCGCCGCTGGTTCCCTCCCCCCCGGGGGCTCACCAGACCCCGCGTAGCTCACACCCGCACTCCCTTTCCATGAACGGTGCTGCCGCTTCGCTGCTGGAGCCGCCCGTCGTGTAGACGGCGGCGCGTCCAACGGCCTCTTTCCCCACGTTGCAGGCCTGCGTCCCAGCCGGCGCCCTTTGCCCTGCATCATGCTGCGAGCTGTGACGCGGACCCCGGCTCTGGCGACAGCATCAGCCTGGCCCGCTCCATCAGCAAGGATAGTCTGGCCTCCAACGTCGTTAGTCTGACCCCGCAGAACCAGCCACACCCCACGGCCCCGAAGACCAACGGGAAAAGCCTCCTGAACAACGTCGACATCGAGGACGAGGACGAAGAGCTCGTGGCCATCATTAGAACGGACGGGGCTCCGCACGGCGGTGACCAGGGCCTGATGGCAGGTGCCAGGTCTCCCCAGAGACCGGCGGACACCTCAGGAAGTAAGCCCGACAGTTTCTTCTTAGAGCCATTGATGCCGGCCGTGCTGCGGCCAGCCAAAGAGAAGCAGGCAGTCACCAAGGAGGACGAGTGCGGAGAGGGGCGGCCAAGGGGCGGCCCGTCCAGGAGGCCCGGCGAGGGCCACCCACCTCTGGGGCGGAGGAAGGCGCCCGGCAGCCACGTCAGTCGTGACCTGACTAGGACTTTCACCCCGATCTCCTGCTCGGAACTGCCCGCGGGCTCGGCCCCTGCACCTGCTGAGGTGGGGGAGGCACGTGGCGGGCCGCTGGCTGGCGGCAGGTCTGAGCCGTTGACTCAGGGACAGCCTGCCGACGGCTTCTTTCTCCACATGGCCAGAGCCGACGAGGACACGGAGGGCCGGCTCTACATTAGCTGCGCAAGAAGCCCGCTCGCTCGCGACCCGGAGCCGTGGGCTGTCCTGAGGCAAGACTCCGACTCGGACGTCGCGGACCTCGAGGACGCCGAGCACGGTTTTTTCGGCGACGACCACCCCGTGCTCGTCGCCAGGTACGTCGGCGAGGAGGAGTCGGCAAAACTGCAGGAGGACATGCAGGTGAAGGAGCACGAGGACAAGGACGCCGCCAGCGGCCGCTCCAGCCCTTGCCTGAGCACCGTCTCTCAGCTCAGCAGCGCGTCCGTGGCCAGCGGGAGCGTGAAGATGACCAGCTTCGCGGAAAGGAAGTTCCAGCGGCTCAACAGCTACGAGGCCAAGTCCAGCACGAGCAGCTCTCAGAAGACCACGCCCGATGCCTCGGAGAGCTCCCCGGCCCCCCTGACCACGTGGAAGCAGCGGAGGGAGCAGAGCCCCGGCAGGCAGAGCCGAGACCACGCCAGTCTCCTGGCGTCCGAGCTGGTGCAGCTCCACATGCAGCTGGAGGAGAAGCGGCGGGCCATCGAGGCGCAGAAGAAGAAGATGGAGGCCTTGTCCGCCCGGCAGCGGCTCAAGCTGGGGAAGGCCGCGTTCCTGCACGTGGTCAAGAAGGGCAAGGCCGAGGTGGCGCCCCAGCCGCTGAAGCCGGAGCCCGCGGCGCAGGAGTGCGCTCAGCACAACGGTGAGGACGTCGGTGGCGGCGTGTTCAAGACGGAGGAGTTTCTGCTTGAGGAGGGGCGAGAAGGCCTCCGCGAGTCTCCAGACGCGGACAGAGGGAGCCCGGCCCTCCTTCCGCCTCACAAGCCGAAGGGGCCGGCCGCCCTGCACGAGCTGGCGGAGAACCGCACGCTCTCTGCCGCGCTCCTGGGGGACGCCGGTGAGGTGGCCGACCTGGGCGAGTGCGACCTGTCCATCGAGAAGCTTAACGAGACCATCAGCACGCTGCAGCAGGCCATCCTGAAGATTTCTCAGCAGCAGGAGCAGCTGCTCATGAAGTCCCCCCCGGTGCCAGCGCCCGCTTCCAAAAGCAGCTCCCAGGACCACAGGGTCAAGGCGTCCATCCACTTTGTCGAGCCGCTCTCTCCGACTGGAATGACGGGTCACCGCAAAGCCCCCCGCCTCGGTCAGGGCCGGAATTCGCGCCCGGGGAGACCCGCCGAGCTGAAGGTTGTGAAGGACAGGCCACAGGGAGCCTCTCGCAGCAAGACCCCAACCCCCAGCGTGGAGGCCCTCCCGCACTTGCGGCCTGCCCCGCCTCGGACGCCGTCCGACCCGGCCTGGGACGGTGTGGCCGACCCCGGGAGTGACACCGACGAGAAGAGCTTCCTGGACAGTTACCGGCTGCATGACGAAAGCAACCAGCGAGCGTTTGTCCTGCCCTCCCCCAAAGACGCGAACATCCTGTCAGAGCAGATGAGCCTCAAAGAGGCTCTGGAGAGCGGCAGGAAGGAGGCGGGGCTCGGCTCCCCAGCGGTCTCAGGACAGGAGAATGTCCCCGTGGACGGGCCCCCGAGGAGCAAAGCCAGCCTCATCGAGGTGGACCTGTCGGACCTGAAGGCCCCCGACGAGGACGGGCAGACAGAGGGCCCCGAGAGCTCGGCGGATCTCGGCAGCGAGGGCGATCAGAAGCTGGGGGTCGGCTTCTTCTTCAAGGTAAAGCGCTGGTGGTGGTGTGCCCCACGGTGGCCGGGTGTCACCACTCTACCCCAGTCATGAGGGCGTGACCAGGGACACGATTCAGAGCAGGGCCCGGGGACACTTCGGGGGCTCTGCCCAGGGCAGCACAGGCAGCACCTGCTGGCGAGCGTGGCCCCCCAACGCTAACGTCATGTGATTTCTGTGGGTCCTGAATATTATTTTTTTTTTGTTGGTTTTCCGATTATTTTGTAAAAACGGTTTTAGTTCACAGGCTCCCCAAAACAGGTGTTGGATTGGATTCGGCCTTTGGACCAAAGGTTGCTGAATCTGTTGCAGAAACTGTACAAAACATTTTTGTTTCCATTTGTGACTTACTTGTTATTTTTCTTAAGGAAAAGAGAAAAATTAGTTGTGAGAACTCCTTTTCTGTTTTAAGTGTTTCCTCCTGGCAGTATGAAGGTGGGCGACGTACTACAGAATCATCACGTTTATCTTAGCAAAAGATGCTTTATTTGGTGCTTGTGCTTTTAAAATGTGAACAGGCGAGTGATCCATCAGGTGCTAGCTCGTGTCATGGAAATGCGTGTAGCTTTTGAGGTGAGCTGGGTGCAGTGCGGGCTTTGGGACGTCGACAGGCTTTTCGAAGGGCGCAGTGTCTTTTCTGTGAGTTTTTCAGCGTCATGAGATCTGCTCACTCGTCAGCTGGAAGGCAGCGAGACGTCCTTGGACTGCGCTCCGGCCGTGTCCCCGTCTGCGTGAGGGACTGCTGCCAGGGCGAGGCTGGCGCGTGGGCACGGTGCGAGGGTCGCGTCCCGTAACGTCCACGGTATCTGTTTTGCAGGATGAACAGAAGGCGGAAGACGAGCTCGCCAAGAAGCGGGCGGCCTTCCTCCTGAAGCAGCAGCGGAAGGCGGAGGAGGCCCGGATGCGGAAGCAGCAGCTGGAGGCGGAAGTGGAGCTCCGCAGAGACGAGGCCCGGTAAGCGGTGGGGGCGGCGGGGCCGTGGGCAGCGCTGGCGTCGCCCGCGTCAGGGCCCTGTCTGTCGCGGCCCTTCGTCCTGCTCGGTCTTAACGCTTCCCGGGTGTCCGCTCCCTGAATTTCCACCCCAACCCCGAGAGCTGGTTGCGTTTTGTCGACTGGAAGATGCTGTCAACCCAGTGTCATGTCACCAAAAAGGCTTTATTTGGAAAAAAGAAAGCGTCGCAGTGCAGTGCATGCGGACGTGGCAAGCCGCGTGCACGCTTGGGCCAGGATGGAGGGGCGTTTGTGGAAGGGAAGGGGAAGTCGAGGGAGGGACGCCGGGTCTCTGTCGTGCACGTGGAGTTCTTTCCGCTGGGTCTCCCGGTCACGATCACGCAGCGCGTGGGCACTTCCGTAAGCCCCGGCTCCCCCCCCAGCCCCTCCCGACTGGCGGCGTTTGCTTAGAGTCTCCGTCACCTTTGCCCCGTTTATCCCGTTGTCACGCAACGTGGGAAGCGTGCCTCCTGGCTGGGTTCCGACACGGGGCAGGGGACGCGGGCCCTCCGGCCCCGGCCCAGCGCGCCCCTCTGACCGGGCTGTCGCGGCGTGCTCTCAGCCGCAGAGCCGAGGAGGACCGGGTGCGGAAGGAGGAGGAGCGGGCCAGGCGCGAGCTCATCAAGCAGGAGTACTTGCGCAGGAAGCAGCGGCAGGTCCTGGAGGAGCAGGGCCTGGGGGGCCCGAAAGCGAAGCCCCGGAAGCCGCGGCCCAAGTCCGTCCACCGGGAGGAGCCGCAGAGTGACTCGGGAACCAAGTGCTCCTCGACGCGTAAGCCGGCTCGGTGGTGCGGGTGGTGGCCCTGGTCCCCCTCGCTCAGGGAGACGCTGTGACGTGGAGATGGGTGGGCGGCTTCTGGGTTCTGGGCCTTTCTGCTGCCCAAACACGGTGAGGACGAGCCCGTGGCTCACGGGAGTGCTGCTTGTCTCCGGCAGCGGATAATCTGAGCCGGGCCCAGTCAGCCTCCAGCCTGTCCTTGGCCTCCGCAGCGACGACCGAGCCCGAGAGCGTTCATTCGGGGGGCGCGCCTTCCCAGCGGTAAGGGGTCTGTTGGGGAGGTGGTGCTGGCCCTTGCGGTTGGCGGGCTTCACACGTCCGCACCGGTTGAAGTTGGTTCATGGGGATGCCCGGATGCCTGGGTCACCCTCCGCTTTGTCACTCCCCCCCAGCCCTCCCCCAGCGCGCGCATTTGCCTTTTACTCCGAAGTCGAGGATGTTGTGCCCTTTGTCCCTAAATGCCTGTGTGTACGCTTCCTGTGGATGAGGACACAGCCACAGTCGTCAGGCAGCACCGTCACCACATCCACAGTCCGCGCTCTGTTGTCACCAGTTGTCCGATGGTGTCCTTGAGGCCCGGTTCCTCAGTCGAGGGTCCTGGTCGGCCCCGCGTGGCACCAAACGATCGTGTCCAGTCCTCGGCCCTCCTGTCTTCTTGGCCTTGATGCCGGCCAGTTGTCTGTCTGCTCCTTGTTTGGTCCCCCGCGTGCAGGTTCGGGCCGTTCGTCCGGGGGGCGGCAGCCTGGGGAAGGGTGCGCTTTGCCCAGTGTGGCCTGTCAGGCGTGCCGCATTTGCTGCCGTGTTGAGGTGGGCTTTCTTTGCTGGGACCTTTTCGGTGCCACTGGACTTTGGCTCACGGCCTCAGTCACCCTGCCGATCTGCCTCGCTTGTCCCACGTTTGCTGGTGGCCGCTTTTGGCAGCACAGAAACCTGTCCTTCATTATGTACATGCATCCTGGGGCCTCAGCCACAGTGTCCTGCCTCTTCACGTGTCTGGTGGCTTCCCTGTCACCTGGGCTTCGTGGGGGACACCTCTCAGGGACTCTGGATCCTGGCCGGGTTTTGTCTGGCGGTCAGGAGCCTGAGCGGGGCCCCAGGCCCCCCCGCCCCACCTTCCCGCTCACTTGAGCAGCTGTGTCCGCCGCGACGCCGACTGTGCTCAGTGCACGTGGTGCTACAGAGACGCTGCTCGGGCCTGCCGGGGATCGGGCCGTCTTGGAGACTTTTTCGGGGTTTTGGACTCAGCCTGCTGTGGCCCTTCCCTCCTTCCCAGGGTCCTGTCCCTCGTTTGGCAGCAGCACAGATGGCCCAGATGTGACCCATCAGCTCCCCCAGCCAGCTCCCTCGGCGCGGAGCCCTGGGCAGACTGCACGGGGGGCACCTCTTCTGGCGGAGGTGGGCTCCCCCGGGCTAATAGGGTCGCGGGAGTCGACCGACGCACTCGTCCACCGTCGGGGCATCTCCTGCCGCTGCCAATGGTCCTTACTGCACTAGGGTGCAGGCCGGCCCGGCTCAGGGTGGCCTGGCACAAGCCAGTGGCCGGTCGTGGGTGAGGGGCCTGTGCCGTGACCATCCCGTGCGCCCTTTGTCCCTGTCGTCAGCAGAGTCGAGTCCCTAGAAGCCTTGCCCACGCTGAGCCGCAACCCCAGCCGGAGCACAGACAGAGACTGGGAGACGGCGTCCGCAGCCTCCTCCCTTGCCTCGGTGGCCGAGTACACAGGTGACAGCCGCGCTCTCCGTGGAGGTCACGGGAGGCCACGGGCGTACGTCCTGGTCTCCGTGGGGTGGGCGCCTCGGCGCTTTGGAACCTTAGACTTTAAGTTTTTAATTCCTGGTCTCGTTTTGTTTTACTTATGTCAAAGAAACTGACATTAGGAAGGGAATAAGTTATTAATGACTTTTCCTTAGCTAATTTAAAACATAACTCAGAATTCTTTCAAATAGGTTTGATGTGGCTCTTCTCATTTTCAAAAAATCATAAACGTTTTTAATTCAGCCTCCCTGTTGCTTGGTTGGCAGAAATGTTTGGGTTTTGTGCGTGTGTGTGTCTGTGTGCCTTAGAATACTAATTTTGCAAATTTTGGCCTGCTTTTCATAGGTCCCAAGCTCTTTAAGGAGCCCAGTAGTAAATCCAACAAGCCAATTATTCACAATGCTATATCCCATTGCTGTCTGGCCGGAAAAGTGAATGAGCCTCACAAGAATTCAATATTAGAGGCAAGTATCAAATTTTACCACCAAGTTCAGATGTAGAACAAAAAGTATTTACATGTTAGTGTTTTTTCTGGGGGAAAAAAATCTAATCACTTAGGCTCGAGGCCCAGCGCCTTCTGTTAATTTTCCCGCGTGTAAGAGCGTGTGCTCCCGCCTCCCGGGTGCTCACGGCGGTCCTGGGGCTGTGGAGGGCAGAAGTTGGACGGCACGGGGGGGCTCGCCCTGGGATGGGGCTGGCAGCCCGGGGATGGGCCTGGCAGCCCGGGGATGGGCCTGGCAGCCCGGGGCAGGCCCTCTGTGCGAAGCCACCTTGGTCCAGGGCAGGGTGGGGAGTGGAAAATGGGTGACCTTTTTTCAAAGTGGAGGCAACTAGTCACCTTAGTGTGGCGGTCGAGGGCGGTGTGATTGCCGAGGACACGGGAGGCAGAGAGGACGGGAGATGACGGGCCCGGCCTCTTCGTCCACTTTTGCGATGGGGTGGCACCCGCTGTGTGGACAGCTGTGTGGACGGGCCCCTTTTGCTTAGCCGGTCTCCGTTGAGGAGCATTCGGGTTATCCCCACTTTGTGGCTGCTGTGAGTGGTGCTGCCGTGGACGGCCGCGCACGGGTGTTGCGTGAGCGCCCGAGGGGACCCTGCTGTGTCGCGTGGGGACTCCGTTTTCAGCAGCAGGGCCGCCGTCCACTCCACACCACCACCGCCGTTGCTGGGCCTGCGTGGGGGGAGCTGTCTTGGTGGGTGGGGGGTCTCTCATCGTGGTCCTGGTTTGCATTTCCCCGATGGCTAATGATGTCGGCATCTTTTCGTGGGATGCTCCATTCATTTCTTGAAGGCTTTTTTCCCTTGCGCACCTGGGCTCTGAGGTAAACCCCGGTAGCAGCGGGTGCTCTGCGGAGTGGGCGGTGGTTGGTGTGTGGTGAGCTCCCTGCGGCGAGTTGGGGCGCTGTCCGTGGCGCGGCTGCCGGAGCCGCTCCGAGGCCCACCGTCTCTCCCCTCACGCCCTCGGTGCAGGAGCTGGAGAAATGTGACGCCAACCACTACATCATCCTGTTCCGGGACGCCGGCTGCCAGTTCAGGGCACTCTACTGCTACTACCCCGACACCGAGGAGATCTGCAAGCTCACGGGCACGGGGCCAAAGAGCGTCACCAAGAAGATGATCGACAGACTGTACAAGTACAGCTCGGACCGGAAGCAGTTTAACCTGATCCCAGCCAAAACCATGTCCGTCAGCGTGGACGCGCTCACGATTCATAACCACCTGTGGCAGCCCAGGCGGCCCGCAGTGCCAAAGAAGACCCAGACTCGCAAGTGACACGGGCGCCAGCCGGGGCGAGGAGGCGCCGACGGGTCGGTACTTATTTTTATCCGTTGGGTACAAAGCGTGCAGAATCACAGACCTTTTTCAGACAGGCTTCTTGTCGACAGAAGAAAACCCTCCCTTAGCTCCCAGCACACAGAGGATGCCGGACGCCGTGCCCAGGGGCTCACGGCTCGCTGGTCACCGCTGGCCACGAGCTTCCGGGCGAGGGATGTGTGTGGCAGGGCTCCTTTTACTTGAAGTTCTTCAGTATAAATTAAAAGCGATTTACTCTACTTTCTGCCCTCTGGCCTCACCCCCTTTGCACATGACCCGACCCCCTCACGTGGGCAGCTGTGGCCGCGTGAGGGTCCAGGACTGTGACGGGCTCCTCTGGTCAGCGTGTTTGAATGTCTTCAGGAAAGGAATTCGTAGGGGGGAATCTTTTTCATTTGGGAAATTGTATGATATTTATTGATTGTGTCTACTGCCAACGTTTATATCCAATTCTGAGATTTCTGAAAACAATTCTTGTTCTTTGCTGCTCAGAAAACGTTTACTGAAAATACCAGTTCACTAAAAGCACTGATATCTGCAAAGTCTGTCTCTGCTAAAATAACGTTTACAACACGGAGATGGTTCCTTCTGACACAGTCGTGACGCTGAGCAGCGCAGCTGGCCGGCGATGGGCGAGGCGAGCAGGTAGTGGCCATCGCTCGTTAGGTTTGGGTAGCGAGTATTCTGACGATTTGTTCACTTTAATAAAGGCAGATTTTGGTAAAGTAGAATATTTTTCACTCCGAGCATGTTTCCCTTTTGGTGATGCACTTGAGCTGACCGTCCTGACGTGTTTCGTGTCTCGGTTCGTGTTGGTGGAGCAGCGCGCCCCGGGGACACGGTGCGCAGGCCGTGCCAGGCCTTCGTTTCGCCGCCAGCTTCGAGTGGTCCCCGTGGCCACTGCCATTTCTCCGGCAAGCGGGATGGCTCCGGGCTCTGCTGAGCCTTGCGGTCTGGATGCTTCTCCAGAGCAGACAGTCCCTTGGAGTTGGGGCGGTCCAGCCACCTGGGCGCATGGCGCGACCCCTTCCCCGGCCCGCGAGGGACACCGCGGCTCTGCCGACACCTCCGTGACAGCCAGCCGCTCGGACTGCTGGAAGATTCTGGAGTCACTCACGTTCGTTTTGCACATGTTTTTTTGGGAGTGTTACTTGAATCTCTTGACCTGCAGAAGAAACGAAAGATGGGTAGAGGAGAAGTCAGACAAGTGCCCCTGTCCCGTAATCTTAGCTGGGCGCAGAGGAGCAGACACGGTACGGAACGCCGGAGGGCTCCGCGTCCTCCGGAGCCGGCCTGCGGCAGCAGCGTGCACGGCGCGCTGGGTGACGCGCCGAGCGGCGCCGTCCGGTGAACTCCGCTGTGGCCGTGCTTTCCACGTGCGCGCTGTTTCTCACTGTGTGTTTGATATTCTATGATATTTATTTTAAGAAAGCACTAAACTGTAATAAAGTAATTAACTAATTTGCTTTTTACGAAGCACGTGTGTGTGAGGTGGTCGTGGCTCATTTTGTTGGTCAGTGTCCCCAGCTGCTTGCTTTAGAGGAGCGTCACGTCTTTTTTAGTTCACTGATAGCCCTTTTATTAGAAAATCACTTCGCTGTCTCCTGGAGCAATGCGGCTTTCCCCTCGTTTGCCTTGTGGAGTCAAAATGGGCGACAGCGCCTCTCACATCCGTGACATAGTCCTGTGGAAATGAGCGTGATCTCAGGATTTTCTGTGAAGACTTCGGGGCCCCTCGGGCGTAGAGCTGGAGAACTACGTTCCACCAAACTCCTGGGTTTTCTTGATGTAATTAGTCGACGTGTGACACGTCCCCAAAGCCGCTTGTCAGCATGTGACAGTTTTCGGTGTCACGCCAGCAGGCACTGACGCGGCAGCCGCCACGTCTGACGTCCCAGGTCTCTCGGCCGGTGCTTGCTGGAGTGGCCGACAGACGCGTCCCCGAGTCCTCTGGGGGCTCGTCGGCCAAGCCACCCTTGTGTTTGTGGGAAAAGCCTGGACACAGGATTTGCTGTGTGGTGGGGAGTTGGGCCCTTGCTGCCGTGGCCGTGGCCGTGGCCGTGGCCGTGGCGGCGTTTCCCAGTCCGGGCAGTCGCTGTGGCACTCCGTGAGAGCTTTGCGACGCGTCCGCTCCTCGTGACCGCTGACCGTAATGCGATTTATCTCCACGCTGGCAGAAACCAGCCGAGCCCCATCCGGCTTCACCGAGGTGAGTGTGCAGACTTCATACCACAGCGAGGCTGTGCATCCCTCACTGTCTCTCCGACTGTCCCCCGAGACAGCTGCTCCTGTCCGGCCACACAGGATTTAACTTTGGGAAGAAAGCGTCAACCGAGTGGTGAAGTCGACACGCGTCCTCGGGTCTGACAGAATTCTGGGAGCCCGAGAGGGTTGGTGGCCAAGGTAAATGAAACGAGTGAGCCCCTCTTACAAGTGCGAGTGCAGACACGATCTCACGCCCACGCGCACGCGAAACGGGGGTGTGTGCACGCAGGCCGAAGGTGGCTGCCCTCACGTGCGTCCCGTCTCGCTGTAGAGCAGTGTAAGCAGGACTTAAGGCTCAGGCAAAGTTGAAAAGTAGAATAATTCTGAAATTTCTTCAAAGTTAGACTTTTATTTCTTGAAACTAGTTATTTGGGGAGAAGATACCTGAAAATTTTCCACGACACTGAGCTTGGATAGCCTTTTATAATTGACACCGATCTATTCTGTGAGGTGGGCTTTGGCTTTGAGCGGTGGGAGGGGTCCTTTAGCAGCCCCCTCAGGCACACTTCCCAGCCAGCTGGCCGTGTGCCGGCGTCGCTGTCCTGGCTTGTGTCCCAGGCCAGGCCTGTGCTCGGGGGCGTCTGGGGAGCCCCACGGTGCACGGAGCCCTCGGGGCCCCTGGACGGCGTGTGTGGCCTGTCCGCACTCTCACGCATTCCACTCACAGTGGTCGCCGTTTGGAGGCCCAGCTGTGACACCGTTGGACGTCTCAGGGTGGAACTTGCCCTGGCAAGAACCTTGGGCTCCTGGCCCCACCTCCCCGTCTTTCTCCCCTTAAAGCCAGGTTCCCATGACGATGGCGTCCAGGCCAGGGGTAGCACGAAGGTCAGAAGCTGACACGTGGGGCCCTGGAGTCAGGTGTCGGGCCCGCCGTTTCATCTGGCGATGGACGCCTCGAATTGGAGACTGAGAAGCCTTCCCGGGCAGAGCCTGCCTTTCCGCAGGTCCTTGCACGGTGGCCTCGGCCCGTACACAGCCAGCCTTCGCTGGGTAGAGGCCGTGGCCTGGGCACGGCCGTCCAGTGATGGGGTTGCTGGAGCAATGACCGGAGGGGCTACCCACACTCCATCAAAGCACGCGGCCCCTGGGGCCTCGGCTCCTCTCCCAGCCCAGAGCAGAGCCAGCCTGGTGCCCTGAGGGCTCTTCTCCACCCGTGTCTGTGATGGCAGCGACATCGCTTCCTGACTGGAGACCCCTCCTGGAAAAACTCCCTGAGTTCCTGCTGCTGCTGCTTCCGGGAGGGACCCGAGTCCAGCCCCCCGGGGGGCCGACCGGGGAGAAACCGCCGGCCATGAGCAGGTGGGGCCTCGAGGCTGGTTCCTGATGGAGGCTGCCAGGAGGGACCTCCCCCCAGGGAGATGAAGGCACCCCCGAGTCTGGTTCATGCCCCCCAGTCCAGCGGGCCTCCTCGAGCCTAC
>NW_011888938.1:1650634-1660583 GCF_000151845.1 Pteropus vampyrus
CCTCCCCCCAGGGAGATGAAGGCACCCCCGAGTCTGGTTCATGCCCCCCAGTCCAGCGGGCCTCCTCGAGCCTACAGTGAGGTCCCCCACTGCAGGAAGGCTGCACGGGGGGTGGGGCCTGCCGCTCCTGGGACCAGGAGACCCCAGGGCCAGCCCATGTGTCTCAGGAGCCTGTGCAAGGCCGACCCCCTCCAGGCCGTGGGCGTGGCTGGCCACCTTTGAGGCCCCTAGGCTCGGCCAGGACTCGGGCCACCATTGCAGACCTGATGGTGTCCTTTCCAGCTCAGTGCTGTGTGAACAGCTGTGAAGGGCCAGCTGTGACTTCGCAAGGCAGAAGATGCCAGCAACACTGGGCTCACGCTGACGAGCGACAGGGTCTGGTCTGGCCCTGCTGGCGGACGGCCTCCGGCCGGAGGCCCCGCTCGGCTGTTCCCAAGTCTCCAAGCTCCTCCTGGCCTCGCCGGGGACGGGGGTGGCTCTTGCTAGCCAGCTGCCGCGGGGCCTGTCATGTGACCAGTGTGTTCAGTGCTTGGCGGGAGTACCAGCGTGGCACTCGGCCTGAGCCCTCCACCCTGCCTGGCTGCCGGTGGCCTCATCCCCCCGCCCCTTCTCCTGCTGTGTCTGGTTTTAGTCTGCGTTTCACGCGCTTCTGCATTTCCCTCTCTTGGGAAGTGCAAAGTCCTTGCACTTTGAGGTTGGGGGTGCTCGCCCAGAGGTGGGCAGACGTTCAGCCCCCCACGTCGATGCTGCTCCCCAGCCGCGAGCACCTTGTCGTGAGGCCCCGCCCCAGCCCGTGGGCCCGCTGCCACCCGTCTCACCCCGCGTAAGGAGAACAGCTGAGCGCAGCGCCGGCTCCACTGTTGGAGCAGATAGTTTCCTAGTAGATGAGGGACGAAGGAGGTGAGAGGCCTCCGCGGACGTGCTGAGCACTCACGCAGAGCGCGCTGGGAGACGCCTCCCTCCGCGGCCGGCCTGGTTCGCGCCTTCAGCCTCCGCGAGGGCCCCTCTCGCTCAGCCCGTGCTGTGAGGGTGCCGTCCCGACTGGAGGGGAACCCGCGCCCCTCCACCCATCCTGTCCACCCCGAACCCAAGTCAGGTGACTTCCCAGGACACCGTCCTGCGAGCTCGGGCTTCAAGGGGTGCAGCCCCTCCCCGTGGAGCCCCTGGTCCAGCAGCCAGGCCGGGCCCCCTTCTGTCCTCCCTGCAGGCACCCCCTTCCCTTAGCTGGGGCCTGGTGCCAGGGGAGGTGGCAGGGGCCCTGCTGCAGGTGATAGTGTCACAGAGGACACTTGCTTTAGGGACCCTGGGAGCCACTGACACCCTGCCGGGACAGGCCCTGGGCCTCCGAGGCCACCCCAGCCCATCACTGTCCAGGGCCCTGGAGTTTCGTTAGTCCTGCCCCCTAATGCCCCTCAGCAGCCCGTTCCAGCACCCTCCCAGGGCAGACACCCTGGGCAGGAGGGGCCAGGGCTGACCCCCAGAGGGGCCGGCTCCTCCCCCACCAACTAGTCCCAAGCCACCCCACCCTGGTGTGCTAGAGTACCACTCCAGCCTCTTGGGGAGCTCTGAGCAAGAACACCGGTGCCTGCTGCTAGCCAGGCATGTACCCCCACCCCGGACCCAGCCCCAACGGCCCCCACAGCTGCTGATTTCGGGGGTCATGCCCCCAGCACGAGCCGGGTGGCTGTGGGCAGCGCCTGGGTCTCTGTGCCCACCCGGGGGGTACAGGGCGGGGGCAGCCTGCTAGGGAGCATTTCCTGGGCGGCGGGGGGGTCCACAGCAGGTGGGAGGGGAGACCCAGGCCAAGGACATGCCTACAACCGCCCTCATGCTTGCAGAAAGCATCTCTTTAATAGAAGGTTCCAGCACTGCCCGTGCAAAACCGATCACAGTCCCCAAGGGAACAGGGCAGCACCTCTGCATTACTGCCACCCAGAGTCCCTCCCACGCTGAGGAGGACACCAGACTCCGACGACCTCGCCGGCAGCTCAGCAGCTGACTTGTGCTTCAGATCGGGTGTTAGGAGGCCGTCGGACAGGCCGTGTGAAAGCACCATGCTGCCCGGGTGCCCCCCAGCGCTGTGGCTGCGACGTCCGGTTAAAAGTGCAGGAAAATGGCTTCTTTCCCCAAAGTTGGTGAACCCCGATGTGTCGCCAGGGCCCCCCCCCCAGGGTCTCTCAGCAGCCCGACCTCCCCCACGCGCCCCGCCTGACAACGCGCCATCCCGAGCCCGCCTGGCCTCGGGCTCCTGGCCAAGCCGCGAGACCTTTCGCTTCACTTTTCTTCTGGGAGGGGCTCCCAGTTCACCCACCAGCAGGGGAGCCCCTCTCGGCTTGACCTAGACGGTCATGTACCCAAGACCAGCTGGGACCCACAGAGCGGAGGACAGGAGACCGTAGGCAAGCCCCACGACCCACCACCACGGGTGCACGGCCCTGACACCCGGGCCCAGGCCCCTGTCCCGGACGGGCTCCGTGTCCGTGCCGAGGGGGCGGCGTCTGGGCCTACCCCCGGCCCCGCTCCTCAGCAGGCCTGGTCACGAGTTGCGGTACATTTGTGTGGAAACAGAGGTTTGTAAAAACAGCTTAAAAAAGGTCCCCCCGCCTGTGGTCGCACCGTCATCCCGTGAGGTCTCCCCTCTTGTCAGGTTTGGGGAGCAGCTTCGGGCCAGCAGGCCAGGCCGGTGTTGCAGACGAGGTCCCCGCACGCTCATGCATCACGCCGCGTGCCACCTCGGGCAGGCGAGCCCACCCCAGTGGCGGGGCTCCACGCGGGGCTGGCTCAGAGCTGCGTCTCGTCACGCGTCTCGGGGTTGCAAGAGGCCAGCTTGTTGCTGCAGCTGCTCTTGCGGCTCTGGGAGCTGCTGGCCACGTGGGCCAGGGGGTCAGAGCGGATGAGGTACCTGTGGGCAGGTGAGGGCCGTGGATGCCGATGCTGCCCCGGCCGGGGAGGTCAGCATGCGAGGACACCCAGCATGCGGCACGGTGCCCTTACGAGAGAGATGACCCAGGCGGTGTCCGCACTGTGTGGGGACAGCACTTACACGATGTCATTGGGCTCCAGCCTCGTGTCGGGCGGGGGGTTGATGAGGACGTAGGACAGCGTGTTCTGCTGGTCGTTCATCTCGTCTGCAGAGGAGACAGGGCCCCGGCCGGCGGTCAGCACTTGGCTCCCGCTCACCTCTGCTCTGCCCAGCCCGAGTTGCCCAGGCTCCGGTCCCCTCCTAGCCTTTCTGGCCATCCTACCCACGCCGCCTGGACTGGCAGCTCGGCCTGGACTGGTCCTCCCTGACGCCCCCTGGCCTGCATAGGTAGGACTCAGACATGAAGACTCAGCCTGAGCAGCCAGCACCTCACAGACATGGCGGCCCTGAACAGAGGCATCGTGCACACCTGCACACACCCACCACCTGCAGGAGCCTGGGACCACTGCGCACACTTGCACATACACACACACACCTGCATAGCTGCACACACACCACCTGTATAAGCCTATGGACACCTGTGCACACCTGCAAGTATGCTCACACATCTGCGGCCACACACACCTGCCCACCTTTATACACCTGCACTCAGCGGCACACACATCTAACCCAGCCCTCGGGCTTGTCCGCCCCCCAGTGCCCTGTGTCCCTGGCCTGTGCAGGCCACTCCAACTCCAGTCACTCCACCTTCTGCTTTGAACTTGTGGCCTGTTTCCCAAACCTGCTCCCACGACCGTCCGCCCCGAGCAGCCCCTGTGGCACATGTGGGGGCTGGGCCGCTGCCTGTCCCACTCACAGGGTGGCCACAGGTACAACCCGAAGCGGTGAGAAAGGGTTCTGGGGAAATGCTGGTCACCTCGCAGGCCTCTCCCTGGCCAAACTCAGGGACGGGGTTGTCCCCCGTCCTGGCAGCGGCCCAAGTGCACTGCGAGAGAGAGTGACTCGCAACCTTGGGTTACCCGTCTGGCCGTGTCTTAAGGTACCTCCTGACCCAGAACGAACATCGGGGCGCCCTTGAGAGAGATCTGGCCCTGAGTGGCCTCTGCCCTCGGCGCCTCACATTTCTTTCCCGCTACACCGGCCACCTCCGGCAGAAGTGTTCAGACTGGGGCCATGGCGGAGGGGCAGGATGGGCCGCCAGCTGGGGGCTGCGAGCTGCTCGTTGCTCGGGACTGCAGCGCTCGGAGCCAAGCCATCCCCCCGCCATCCGGATCCCCCAGTGGCCTGTCGAGGCCAGCACGTTCCACAGAGGCAGGCAGGGGACAGAAGGGGACTCAGGGGCTGACGGATGTGCAAAGACCCTCAGGCAGTCACCAGGTGCCAGCCTCCATGTCCACACGCAGGAGGGGGCGGCCTGATCACCCTGCCCTCCGTGGCCTGAGGGCGAGTGGCTGCCTGATGACCTGCCTTCTCTCTTCCCAAAACCCTCGGTCTGGGCCCTTTGGCGGGAGCCCCCGGCCGCCCAGAGGGTGGCTCGTGCTGGGGACTGTGCTTGCTCGGCATGCGTTTCTGGGGTGGGGCGCCTGGAGCGTGCAGTAGCGGGAGATGCAGGCGGGAGCAGGTGCGTCACTTGGAGCCGCTGCACTGAGGACCAGAGCCGTCGGCAGGCCGGTCACGCTGCCTCGCACACCCAGTCGAGACAATGAAAATGGAGATGCGGGACAGGGCTGCCAGTTCGTTTCCCCCTGTGCGTGTGGAGCACGGGTGCCACGGGCGAGCCCCAGAAGCCCGTGTTCATTCACTCCGGCCAGCCTCGCTGGCCCCCCACACCCGGCCCAGGGTGGACGGACACAGGTGTCATGGAGCAGCAGAGCGTGTGGCTAGACCAAGCTTTGGGCTGAGAGGTGGTGTTGGGATGTGGGGCGCTGGCTGCAGTGCTGGGGGGTGGGGGTGCAGTCAGTCACGAGGCACCGACCGTGACTTCTCCAGGACAGGCCAGCTTCACGACCGATGTGCTCAGTGAGGGCCTTGGGTGGGGGCAGAGGGCTGGCGATGGTTCGCCCCGCGTCCGCCCTGCGTTCCGGGTCTCCGTGGGCCCCTCCCAGCCCCGCGGCCCTGCGTCCACACTGTCCCCCAATTTCCTCCTCTACGCATTGTGGGTAACTGTAGCACCTCCCCCAAGGGCGATGTGAGGAGGGGCTTGGGCTGGGGTGCAGCTGGGGGCTCTGTAGGCCAGAGAGGCCTTGTGATGACGCCGTCCCCAGAGGGCCACCCTGCTGCCCTAACGGGGTTATGTCTCCCAAGATCACGCCTCTCCTCCTGAGCGCACATGGCAGGCGCTCGGTGACCACCACCCAGTGAGTCCTGGTGACCCCGCAGGGCGGCCACCTCCGCCAGGAGCCTCCGCAGGAAGCAGGGATGCAGCCAGGTGCAGGGAGAGGGCAACGCAGCCGCCGTTCACGGACGCCACCAGACGCCGATCGCTGCTGGCTTGGCAGGTCTGCCGGGAATGCCGTGCGGGATTTGGGAAAAGCACAAGCCCCCAGCAGCCCCCCCACCCCGCTGCGGCCACAGAGGTTCCCGACAGCGACCTCTAGCTAATGCTTCCTGGGCCCAGGAGGCTCGCCAGCTCCGGTCACCCTAGGTGGAGGGGCCGCCCCGGGGGGCCTGGGCACATGGGCTCTGACCTCTGCGGGGGCCACAAGGAGCCTCAGGGAGGGAAGGCGTCCGAGCAGGGAGGCTTGGGGCCTGGACTCTGCTCTGACCCCTGTTGGGGTCTCAGGGCAGGTCTGGGGTTGGGGGCACCTTCTTGGAAAAAACGGGGGCCCAGGTAGCACGAACGAATTTGTCTCAACTAAAGAGGGAGACCCCCAGCTTGGAACCCCAGCTGGGGTGTAGACGTCAGCTGTCCACCTGCTTCGGGCGGCCCACAAGGCTGAGGGAGGAACAGACCCCACTCCCCGGCCTCCCCACGGGCCACCACAATGGTGCAGGGACCCTGGTTTGGGCCCATCCACCTAGATGCTTCCTGAGGAAGAGCTGGGGCTTCGGGGTCCTTGGGTGACCAGCTACAGGCTGGGGTGGCCCGCCTGTGAGGTCAGGGCAGACTGACACAAGGCTCGTCGTTTCAAACAAAAAACGGGAGAGAATGCACTGGGGGCCCCAGAGCTATGCCATGACAGTCAGCGACCAGCACAAACCGCGAGCCTTCCGGTCAGTCCCGTCATCGGGGCGTCAGGGTGCCTGCAGTGGGGCGTCTGGGAGCACCGAGGCCCTGCCGGTAGAGACCCTGCCATCTCCTGCCCTGTCCGTCTGCCTGGCCGGCCGGGGCGGGCATGCCCCCTCGGGCGGCGGCCGAGTCCACCGGAGCAGAATTACCTTGCAAATATCCCAGGTTTACCCGGTTCATGACATCACTGGCTGTTAAATTTGCTACATCCTCTACGGAACACACAGGAAGGAGAACAGACAGAAAGAGAGAGAGAGAGAGGTCAGCAAGCAGGTGGCGGCCGGCACAGCAGGTGGGGCGGCCAGCTGCACGGGGAGGCCATCCGCTCTGGGACTGCGGCAGCCAGCACGGGCCACCCGGGAGGAGAGTCTGTCCCTGAATGGAAGCCGGTTCCTTCTCTGCCAGGCTGTGGTGGGGCCAGCAGGGGTCAGAGGCCTCGGGGAACATGGGCGGGCTCCAGCTTCGGGGGGCAGGGCTGGGGGGGCAGCGAGCCGGAGTCTCCACCTGCCCATACTTTCTGTGGGGCTATGAACACTGGACACCCCACTTGGATCGTCAGTGGTCCCCTGGAAAGCGGGTGACAGCACCCAACGAGCAGGGAAGCCAGAGAGGAAAAAGGTAAATTGTGTGGGTGGGGCATGGTGGGGACAGGGCTGGGATGGCTCTCATGGGTCACCTGTCCCCCAAACCCTGACCTCTGAGACCCCTTCGGGCCCACGTCTGTGTAGCTAGTGGGCAGCTTGACCCACGTGACCCCTACTTAGCTCCAGAGCGAGCTTGAGCCTCCTCATCCACGGGGAAGAAAGCTCAGGGGCCCCTGACTCAGGAGACAGCTGGCAGGAAGCAAGGTGGGGAGAGCGGGTGCTGCTGGGGACAGCCAGGCCTGAGCGATGGGCAGAGGCTGCGAGTGGAAGCCAGCGCGGGCTAGAGCCTCGACCGGCCCAGGTGTGGGCGCAGCCAGGCAGTGGTGGGGAGCTGGGGCCCCTTTTGGCCCCGTCAACAGAAGCAGCATCTCCAGAGTGAGAGAGGGCGTGAGCTCTCTCAGCCAGTCAGGCCACCTGGACCTGTTCTTGGTCAAGTTCACAAACCTCCCTAAAATAAGCTACAGAGAGAAGGGCCCCCCCCAAATTTGCTGATAGAGATGAGTGTCACCCTGAAGCAGCAGAAACGGTGTGGCTGGGCCACAGTATTAGTGGCAGGGTTCCACGGGGCCAAGGGCAGAGTGTCTGGGTTCCATTTCCCCCACCATCCCCCAACACACCCCCAGGTGCTGGCTGCTGGCCAGGGGCGGGGTCTCCCTGCCATGTTCCCATCCTCCACAGGAACACAGTGGCCCCTGCGCTCCTGACACTCAGCAAGACTGGCCCGAGGTGGCCAATTGGTCTCCAACCAAAGCCGGTGACCTTGGCTTTTCAGGGAGCCCGGCCCGGCCCCCCACACCACACAGCCTCCTTCAGGCGCGTGCATGCCGGCTCCAGCCCTGTTTCTACAGGCGGGGAACCTGAGGCCCCAGAGCCATGGGGAGCCCTTCCTCGGGGGGCTTGGCGCCCTCTCCACACGAGAGGCTCTGCCCAGCTGCGTGGTGGCACCCGGAGCCAGCCCCGCAGCACGTCAGGCAGAGCGGGGTCCAGGCGGGCGGCCTGGCCCGCGGCCAGTGGGCGGCCCTTACCGTAGCCGGTGGTGGGCAGCCCCAGGTGCTTCATGCGGTTCTTGACCAGCTCGGAGAGCTCCTGCCGCTCGGACCGCCGGCACAGGCTGAGCCGCTGCTGGTCCACCCACTCGGCAGCGGCCGCCTTCCCTGCGTGCCTGGGGGCCTTGCGGCTCAGCCTGCGGGCCCACTGCAGGCTCTTACGCCGCAGCAGCGGGTGCTCGGCAGGGTCACCGCCCACCGAGGGCCGGCCGTGGGTGCTGCTGCCGCCCGGCCCCCTCACGTCCCGCGTGTCCTCGCAGTCCTCCATGCTCACCGAGATCTGGGCCTGGCCAGGGCCCGGGGGAGGGGCGGGCAAGGCGGGGGCGGTGAGGCCCGGAGGGCGTGGAACCCAGGCAGGGACGAGGGGCATGGCTGGGGAGCGGGTTGGGTGGTGGGGGGACAGTCCAGACTCCTGTGGGGGACCCCAGGGCCCAGGGACACGAGTGCTTTCCTTCTCTATTGGGGAGGGGGCGCCAGGCCCCAGGGTCCCTCCCGAGCCCCAGACCGTACTGCCTGCCCGCCTGTCTGCCCTCTGCGGGTGGGCGAGGGTGGCCCGTTCGCCTCCGTGGGCCCTCGTTCCTGAGGGCTCCATCTGGGTCCTGCACATCCCGATTCTGTCATCGAGGGTCACTGCCTCTTTGTGCCTTGATTTCCCCATTTGGGAGCAGGAGAAATCAGGGGCGGGGAGCAGGGTGGGCAAGGAAGTGCCAGGGCCTGTGCATGGCTCAGTGGGCGCCTGGGGCTCTGCGGGTGATGTGGGGACCCCCATCTGGGCAGCACCTTGAAAGGCAGGGGGCTGAGGGCGTGGAGGTGGGGCCACACCAGCGGAGAGGGGGCTCCCGCCATGACGGGGGCTGTGGCACAGCACGCAGGTGGCGTGTGCGGCTGGGAGCCTGGGCACCCCACCCTGGTCCTCGGTTTCCCCATCTGTATGGAAGGCTGATGACGTGAGCCCTCTCTGAGCAGCCTCATGGCCGACACACCCCGAGGCCTCACTCCCTGACGCTGGTGTTGGCCAGAGCCCAGGGCCCCACGCCCCTCCCAGGCCCGGGGTGGGTCCAGGCTCAGGCAGGACCCTGCACACGGCAAGACACCTCATTGCTGAGCCGGAGGGGCTGCTCACCTGGGCTCCGAGATCTTGGGGCTGCAAAGGAGACCAGGAGCAGCCTGGGTCCCTGGGGTGCCTCTGCCCCCCCAGCGCTGCCTGAACCCCTCGTGGGCATCAGTAGGGCAGATTCCAGGGTGGCACAGGGGCCCCACCGTGCTCTTGAGCCACCCTTCCCCGACTCGGGGGTCACAACCGCCCAACCAGATGCCCCACGTATGGGGCATGTGAGCCAGACCCCCAAAAGGGCCTGACAGCAAAGACCCAGATCCCCCAAACTCCAACTGGGGATGGCCCGAATCACACAGAGAAAGGAGGGGCTGCCAGCGGACCTCGGAGGTGGAGAAGACGTGGCACTCCGTCCTGTAGATGCCGATGGGGACCTCGGCACTGGAGGAGCAAAGCTTCTGGAAGAGGCGGCCGTAGCTGCCGATCCACAGGTCGTCCTCCGTGATCTTCATCTGGAACGTGGGGCGCCTGAGCTGGGCCGGCCGCGGAGGGCAGTGGCCCCGCGGAAGAACCAACCCCCCCCCCGCCCCCGCCCAGCCTGGCGCGTCACTCACAGCGCAGAGGTAGCCGGAGCCCGGCGTGGTGTCCAGACCCAGCAGCAGCCTGGTGATGGGGATCATGTACTCCTTCACGAAGGACTGGCGGGAGGGGGCCGCAGTGAGGCCGGCCGTGGCCCAGACCCGCACCCAGGATGCGCCTGGCCCGGGACACGCCCACCAGGCTCCCACGGCCACCTGCCTGCCTGCCCCCCGAGCACAGTTCACCTCGCAGACAGAGCTGGGAGCCCCCTCCTGGCCTCAGCCATTAACTCGCTGGGCCGTGCTTAGGTCCAAAGGGACCAGAGGCACAAAAGCTGCCGGAAGCCGCGCCCGGGGAAGTGTCTGACGAGAGGACAAGGATGGGGACATTTAGAGGTCCCCAGGCAGGGATGGGGCCCAGGGCCACCCTGTGCTGGCCGGCCTCCCCAGCCCCAGGGAGGGACCCTCAGAACTG
>NW_011888938.1:1661682-1678357 GCF_000151845.1 Pteropus vampyrus
CGGCGCACGCGTGTGCGGGCTGTGAGCGCACGTGCGATGTGTGCACATGCGCGTGTAAACGCGAGCACGCGCTCGTGCGTGCGAGTTCACGCACCAGCAGACAACTGACCCCAGGCCTGAGCACCCGGCCGCATGTCCCCACCAGACGCATGTCCCCGCCGGACACGCTGGGGCCCGAGCTCAGGTGTAAGGATTCAGGGCTCGCGAGAGAGCGACGCGGGGCCCGGGGCGTGTGACCGGGGCGGTCACGCAGGGCCCGGCACGCGGTTTAACGCTCCCGTTGGCCCCTGGACCCCTGAACCGTCTCAGCGACTTCGGCCTGGCCGCTGTGCTTAAGCGGACGGGACGAGTCGGACGGGACGTGGAGGGCGCGACGAGCAGAACCCAGAGAACCCTGAGCGGCCCCGCGGCTCCCGGTCCGTGCTCGGCGCGCCGCGGGGCCCAGAACGGGGCGAGCCCACTGCGCGCATGCGCCGTGGCCCCTGGAACAAACCGCCACAACTCAGCAGCCGGGGATGTCGCGGGCGGATGCCCTCGCAGTCCTCAGCCGCCCCAGGGAGAGCCCTTGCTTCCTGCCTCCCGTTTTGGAAGCCGACCGCGTCCCGGGGTGCCGGGCCGCTCCTGCATCTTCGCGGCCTCTCCCCGGCTCCCAGGGCCCCGGTGGCTACGCTGGGCCCCGCCCGAGACCCGGGGTCGTGTCTCATCTCAGGGTCCTTAATGCAACCCCAGCTGCAGTGTCCCCTTTGGCACGCGCCTCATTCTGTACCGCTTCTGGCAATTAGGATGAGGACATCTTTGGGGACACTATCCCCATGGCACAGAGGCCACGCCTCCCACTTCAAACACAGAGGCCCGGAAGCCCCCCAGTGGCCCTTCTGGCTCTCGCGGCTTCTTGTGGTGGCACCGTCCCTCAGTGTGAAGGACACCGCGGACCGGGCCACGCGGCCGAGGACCCTTTTCTTCTAGTCCCTCAGGACTCAGCGGGAAGGGGGCGGGGACGGACTGTGACAGTTTGGGGCACGTGCCACCACCGTTCCTTGCAGTAAAGAGATGTGTGTGACTGAGGAATGGGGACCGGGACCATGCTGAGTCCCAATGAGACACGCGTGACACTTAGGGCACTCACAGCACGTGAGGAGGCTGAGCGGTGAGCGTCCCAGGATCATGAGACTGTCCCTTTCCCTCACTCGGAACACGCTAGGAGCAAGAAGGCCCACGCCAGGCGCACGGGCGTCAGCGCCCTAAGACTGTCCCTGCCTTGGGGACAAGGGCCCATCTGTTCACTCTGCACAAGCCCGGCAGATTCCGTAGCTGGCCCTGAGGGACCCAAGAGCTGTGACCTTAGCATCAGGGTTACGAACGACAGCGAGACGCAGGGACACACATGGATGACCCCGTCCTCACCCAGGGGCCCGGGAGCTTCGTGCAGAGCGGGACAGGGTGGGAGCCGTAGTCAGCATGGGGCCTCAGAACGATGAGGGCGCGTCCTCTCTCACGTCTGGGTTTTGGACGTCTTCCTCCGCACGAGCCCCGGGAGACGCCGACGGCACCACGCCCCCGCCTCCAGCGTGTCTGTGACCGGGCTCGTCTGGCCGGAAGCTGCCGCTCTCCATTAAACGGGTGCAGACGCACGTGAGGCCGTCTGCGCCACCCACCTGCCCCGATCCGCAGGGTCCTGCCCACGCGGCCACCGTGCCCGGCCTGGGGACGCCGCTGTGACCGTGCACGTTGGTTTCACTTTCTCCTTTGTGCTTCTCGGTGCCGTTGGAATTAGAACACACATCTACCCCAAACACGAGCACTTTCGAGGAATCAGGCGCTGTTAACTGCTTTAAAGAAACGTTCCCAGCTGCTCCTGTGGGAAGCTATGACCATTTATTGCGCCATCTGTCTGAAGGATCTGGAGCTGACACATGCCTGGGATGGCAGAGACCCTCAGGGGACCCCAGGCCAAGTCCGGCCAGGGCACGAGAAGACAAGAGCTCTCCGGCCTCCCCTGGGCCAGGCACTTGCTGGTGGCAGCGTGCCGTCAGCTTGGACCACGTCCCGAGAGCAGGTGTCGTCCCGCGGCTCTGCTGGCTCTCTCCCCAGCCCCAGGGCCCAGGGGGATCTTGGAGGAGCCAGGGGTGCCTCTTGAGACTGCCTCCCATGGTCACATGTGCTGATGCCTGACGCCTCTGCAGGAAGGACCGGTGAGTGGAGTGCGTGCTCCGTGCACCAAGCTGATCCACCTCCCAGGACAGTGGGGCACGAGGCCAGCGTGGAGCTCGGCCTGCCTGAGGGAAGGCGGTGCAGGGCGGACCAGTGCCAGGATGTCACCCATCGTCCCCAGTGAGACTGGACCTTCCAGGCCCTCAGGACCCTCCAAGATCTGGAAGCAGCTTCAGCATCTAGACAGAACTTGACTCCCACAGTTCCAGCTCTCAGCGCTTGGCGGCCAAGCCCACAGGGCTGGTCAGCGGTCCTGGAGGGCAGGGCAAGCATGGACGGCCGGGCAGGTCACACTGCCGGGCGGGGCTCCCGTCGTCTCTGCAGGCTCGGGCCACCTGCCGGCTTCCTTCACACCTCTGGCAGCAGCGGATTCCAGGGTCCCCTGGGTGTCCCGGTCTCGGTTGGGCAGAGGCACTTCCGTCGTCCATCAGGTTCAGCATGGGTGACAGTCCAGTGTTTGCCCCTTCTGTCTGCTGTTGATGGCCAGGCCCAGCTTTGGGGGGAACAGCTCTGGGGTCACCCTTATATGGCATGAGGTCAGCCATGCAAGTGGCAGGTCACTCCCTGAGGAGGACTTGGCCCAGGCTGGGGCACAGGGCTCACAGGGAGTAGTGGGTGGCTGTCCCTGACCATGATGACTGGCCAGCTGGCCCTCACCCTAGTGCCTGGCCCGGCCGCCACTGGCTCGAGCAGGGCCAGGGGAGGGACAGGCCTGGGTCAGCAAGTATGCGAGGTTGACGGTCCCCAAGCCCCTGGTGGGTCCCTGTGCCCCAGACTCCACAGCCGACCCCAGCGGAGGCTTCCTCAGAGCCCTGAGGAGCAGAAAGCTGATCCTGGCTCCGCACTGCCTGGCTGTGTGACCTAAGGCCAGGTCCTCCCTCTCTGACCCCCAGTTGCTCCTCTGTCCCAGGGTGACAGGTGCACCTGTCAGACAGCTGACAGAACGGACACCTTCCAGGTTCAGGGGTCATGTCTGTGCAGAAGCAAGTCACGGTGTCACCTGTGGCAGCGTCGCTGACACAACAGGTGGCCAGGCCTGCGCCTGCCTTGGGGGGTGCTGTCTGCTCCCGGCCGGGCCCCCAAGGCGAGCGGTACACAGTCAAGAGCTTCACGGGAGAGCAGAGCCCTGACTCAGGCCTCCCGCGGCCCTGGCTCTCTTCAGCCCCACCAGCCACTCCCCGCAGGCGCTGAACCCCAGGGCTCGGCAGGTGGGGCGCTCACCTTTTCCAGTTTGGAGAGAGCCAGAGAGTAGCTGTCCTTGGCGCGAAACTGCATGAACCGCATGTTGGAGGGGTGAGTGAGCTCCGTGGTGATGCTGAGGCTGGGGAAGAGCCTGCGGGGGGCCGACGCTCAGGGCGGGGTGGTCGCGGATGGGGGCCGGGAGGGGGCTCAGGGCGGGGCCGGCGCGGGCACGGGGTGGGGGGGGAGGGCTGGGGGGGCGGGAAGGGGCTCAGGGCAGCCAAGACCTGGATGGAACGTGGGCATGGGGGGCTCAGGGCGGGGCCGTCACAGGCAAGGCGGTGGCGTGGGGAGGCGGGGCCTCAGGGCGCGCAGGCCCGGGTGGAACGCGGGTGCCCGCGCAGGCCCGGCGGGTGCGCGCGGCCCTCACCGGAACATGGTCTGCACGTTGACGATGGTCTTGGCGTCCGCCATGTAGTCCTCCTCGGCGCTCATGGTGCTCTCCTTGTCCACCACCACCAGGTTGTCCGCGTAGATGATGCCGCACTGCAGCAGGCTGTCCAGGCTGTGGGGGGCGGCCAGGTGTCCAGGGCTCCAGGGGCCGCCCAGGCCTCCCCGACCCGCCTCCCACTCCCCGGAGGAGACAGCAGCGGGAGGGGAAGGGGGCGGCCCCGGGCGGCCGGGAAGGGGGGCCCTTACTTGTCCACGGAGCCCTCCATGTAGTAGACCATGGGGAAGCAGCAGATGGCCTCCAGGAAGTGGTGGTCAGGCCTGTGGGGACAGCAGGTCCTGGAGGCACCCACCCCTCTGCTGCCGCCCCCCGCCCTGGGGTGCCCTGGGTCTGCAGCCTTTAGAGGCCGCCGGGGCTGTTCTTAGATTGGGCCAGGGGAAACCGAGGGCCCTGGGGTGGGACTTGCCCAGGTCAGACAGCCGAGTCCCGAAGGTGGGCTCGGGGCTGCCAGGCCCTGGGTGGTCTGCGGGGACTCACGGTGGGGCGCGGAGTGCGGTGGGGACAGGGGAAACCATGAGAGAACAAGATGGGGCCACCCCGGGCCAGAGGGTGTGGGAGCCGGAGCCGGTGGGGATCTGGAGGTGTGCTTTCCCGCGGGAAAGGCCAGGCCAGGGGCGTTCCCAGGCCCCCTGAAAGGTGGGGAGGGGCGCGGGGTTGGGGGGCTGAGGCGCAGGGCCTCACTTGTTGTCCAGCAGCAGCACGATGGGGTTCAGCTCCCTGCGGGACCTGTAGTAGGCTCGCAGCGGCACGATGAAGTTGTACAGCCCGTTGCCCGCCGTCTCGGCCGACACGATGATCAGCTTGTTCTTGAAGCCGTAGGCCTTGGCGTCTTCGTAGCTGTTGTGCCTGCAGCCCTGCAGGGAAGGTGCGGGAAGCCACACTGGCCACTGTGGCGGCTCCCCTGGGGCCCGGGGCACCCGGTCATCAGCCCCTCGGCCCCGGCCCCCTCGCGGCCTGCACGAGCCCCACCAGGCTCATCTGCGCCCACACGGGGCTGCTACACATCATCCCTTGGCCAGGACGAGCAGGAAGGACCCGGAAGCCAGCGGGAGGGGACCCCCACCCAGCAAAGCCGGATCCCGACCTGCGGTGTGGGAGGGGGCTGTTACAGCGGGCTCTGGGGTACAGCCCTGAATGAGAAGGGGCCCCGGGAGCCCACACTGACAGCCCTACGTGATCGAGAGCGTGATGGAGAGCATGCTCGCCAAGCAGGGCAAGACTCCACACGACACCCCGCGTGAGTGCAAGGGACATGGGACCGGCAGGCCACCGACGGACGCTGCCCCGAGGCGGGCGGAAGTGCGGGGAGGAGCGCCTACCTACCTGGCCCCCACGCTCAGTGACGCACTGACCGCAAGGGCCCACCGGAGTGTGCCACAGTGGAGGGGCCTGGCCGAGCCACCGGTGTCACACGGTCAAAGTCGGCATCACCACAGATGCCTCCGGAAGGACACTCACCACCTCAGGTGGCCCCAAACGCACAAACCGAGTCTTCTCACAAGAAAACATCTGTGTACCCACCTGTGCCCCCCAAAACGCCGAGGCCAAGACCAAGACCCAGACCCGAGGGAGGGTGAAGAAAGCTCCAGACGGAGGGAGACGGGACAGCATGGCCGTAAAGGACAGTGAGGGCTCTTGGGGCAGCGGTGCATCTGGGGAATGGCCCGGGGACCAGGCACCCGTGTCCTGATTTCGGCGAGTGAACTGAGCTCACAGTTCACTGGCTCTCGGGGCACAGCGGCTGCGGGCGCTCCTGCCCGCTCTCAGGTGGCACAGAAACGAAACAGGTGTCCAGGGACGATGCAGGAGCAGCCGGGCAGGAGGGCAAGGTCGTGACCCTGGGAGGGTCAAGGGTTCTCCCGCCCCTGCGGTTACGTCCAAGGGCAGAGTCACGCGGAGTATGTCCGACCGTGACCTACCTTGTCCAGCCTCAGGCAGCAGAAGGGGGCCTTCACGGGCAGAAGGTGGCAGAGGGTCGGGGAGCTGCCAATGTAGGGAGAGTTGGGGGGGTACCCCTTCACGTACCTGGGGTGGAGACAAGGGAGCCTCAGCATGGCCCCCGCCCTCCTGCCCCACCCCCTGTGCGCTGCAGGGCCGTGCTGCGTGGCCACACGGGGGCGCCACAGCCCACGCACCTGTCCCCACCTGAAAGTCTGGTCACCATCCCTTCTGCCCCCAGCACGCCAACTCATGGGCAGACGTTGGCCCTCGGCGCCTCCTCCCCTCGCTCCCCGGGCCAGGCTGGGCTCCCCGCTGGCTGCCACCCTCCTGCCCTCAATCTCGTTGACCCCAGTGGCGCCCAGCACACACCACTGGGGGGATGGGTGGCCGCCCTGTCACGGCCCTGGATATCTCCGTTGGCTTAAGGGCCACAGCCCCGGAGGTAGATCGCCACCTGCCCCGCACTGTCCAGGTGCTGGTCCCCGGCAGCTGTTCTATCTTTGCAGCTCGTTCACCCCATCCCAGTGGCCAAGGCTCCCAAAGAGTGGCCGTGGTGATGGCCACTTGCCTGTCCCACCTGAAGCCAAGTGGCTGAGAGTTGCTGAGGACAGATGGGACGGCAGGAATGACAGCAGGAAGACCTGGCCCCAAACCCAGGCATGACGACAGCTCAGGATGGGCCAGCGGCCTCCAGGCCTGGACAGCATGTCGCCCAGAGCTCCCCTATCTGTGACCTCCGCAGACATGCTAAGGACAGTCACCCCGCTGAGCAGGTGGTGGTGTCTGCGTGTCAGAGCCCCCCGAAGATTCCATTTGCCAAACAAGCTCTCCCGTGAAGCTGTTTAGAAGCTGCAGTTATGCGTATGAGCACGACCCGGGACCGACACCCATGGGAGCCCAGAGACCCCGCCGGCCGACCCCGCCTCTTTCTGGTGCCTTGTATTCACGGGGACACTTCCCATCCCAAGCGTGGCTGCAGCCACCAGCCCCCGTGTCTCGGTCCAGTGGCCCATTTCCTTCCCCTCCTGTTGAAAGCTCTGCCCTACCCCCCCACGCAACACTCACTCCACCACGGACAGCCCCTCGTCCTCTGATGGTGTCATCTCGTCCTCTGACTGGTCACTCAGCAGTTCACAGGGCAGCAGGGCAGAGCTGTCGGCCAGCTCCAGGACAGGGGCGATGCTGGGCCGCCGGCTGCCTGAGCCGTTCGCTGTGGGCAGTGCCAGCTTGCCGTCCCCGCCACCCTGTGCCGGCTGGCACTCCGTGTGCTGGAGGTCCATGGCCACCGTCCCTGGAACAGAGCGGTGACTGGGCTGGCGGCCCGTCCCCTAGGCTCTCTGTAGGGCGGTGGGTTCCCTGGCAGGTGGGCACAGCCGGTTCCAGGACCCCGAGTCACGTTCAGCTGTACGGCCCTAGGGTGTCTGGCACCTCTCTCTGAGCCTCAGGTTCCCCCTCAGTACAGTGGGCCATGGCCCTCCCACAAGGTGGCCTCAGCTGGGTCAGACACTTAGACACCAATGCAGGCAAAGTCCCTGCAGGCAGCAGAGGTGCCCCAAGGGAACCAACGTGACACTGAGGTCCGGAAGAGCTGGGTCTCAGGTGGGGTCTCCTGTCCCTGAGCGGGGCCCAGAGTGGGGTCGGGCCAGGAGCAGTGCCTGGGTGCCGCCCCCGGGGGCCTCGGGCCTCACCCACGGAGGCGATGATGCTGTGCACGGGCAGGCGCGCGGAGCCCCGGCCCCGCCCCACGAGGCCTCGCTGCTGCTTCTCCTCCTGCTTGAAGATGAAGGCGGAGTTCTCCTCCTTGGTGATGTTGATGTAGAAGCAGGTGTCGGAGGCCGCCAGCGTGTGCCGCGGCCCGGGGTTCAGCAGGATGTTCCTGTTCTCCTCCCGCTTCAGCCCGATGAGGCACACGCCGTACCTGGGGGCCCGGGGCGCGGATCAATGGGGCCCCGCTCGCGGACACCAGCCGGCCCAAAGCCACCTTCCCCGGCCCCTTGGAAGCCAAGCTTCAGGGGCCCTATTTGGGGTGAGCCCTCCCCTCGTGAGTGTGGGAGCCTCCTTCACACTTGACCCGAGGGCCCGAGGTCAGGAAGGAGGGGACCACGCTGGGAGGGCAGACCGGGCCCACGCGGACTCTGAGGCCCAACCCCGCGGCCCCTGTCCCGGATGCGCGGGGTGGGCGGGGCCGGGGCGCGTACTTCTTGTGCGCGTGGAAGGCGGCGTAGGTGAAGCTCTTGCCCTGGTACTCGCGGAAGAACTTGCTGTCGCCCATGCGCACGTGGTACACCTCGTTGCCCGAGCAACGCCCGTACATGCGCTGCCACTGCTCCGGCGACTCCTGGCCTTCCCTGGGCAGGGCGGGCGGGATATCCCCTCAGCGGGCTGGCCCCAGCTTGACCCTGACCCCTGCCCCTCCCTGGCTGAGCCTCAGGGGTGACCTGAGGGGTCACTTGGCCAGTTTTAAAAAGCTGTGAACACAAGGCTCTGATTTTTAGGAGGTGCCAAAATGTTTCGGGATCAAGGCTGACGGACCTCCTGGGCCTATGGATCGCCCCAGGCCCAAGTCCTCCTCCCCAGCCTGGTCTCCCCGAAGAGATGACAGTGCCGTCCTCTGTCCCAGGGCTCTGCTGGGGTCCCCCTGCCCAGGCGCTGTGAACCAACGCACCTTGTCCCCAGCCAGTGCTGCGCCCAAGACCCGGCCCCCGCGCCGGCCCCCACGCCATGCCCTAGGTGGGCCCTGCCTGCCATTCCCAGCAGCCCCTGGCCGCCCCTCACCGAGCTGCTCAGAGCCCCCTGCACCTAATGCTTCCCGCGTCGGCCTGGCGTCCACACCGGTGACCTCCCCCCACGGCATCCGGGCTGTTCCCCTGGGCTGCCCACCTCCCTGGGCGGGGCCTCTGCCTGCTACACGCACCCCTCCCCATCGCGGGACTCCCCAGCTTGGCGCGGGGGCGGCGCGCACTCACTGGCCGCGGGACGTGTGCACCAGCAGGGTGATGAGGGTGGACGTGGCGGGGCAGATGCAGTTCAGGGCCAGCATGGCGTACTTGCACTCCTCCTCACACACCACGTGGTCTGCGGGCGGGATGGTCAGGGGCTGCCGCCCCACAGCAGACGACCCCCCGGTGCCACATCTGCGTGGCAGACTCCTGCTCACCTGTCCCCGCAGGTGCCCAGCTCAGGTACGCCCACAGAGGTGCTCATCAGATGCACCTGCCCTTCCCCTGCCCTCGGCTCCTGCCCTCGCTGACCCCCGGGTCCCCGGTAGCAGGACCTGCATGGGGTCCGTGCCTCCACCTGCCCTTGGAGAAGATGGAGCGCCAGCTGTCCCCCGGCCGCGGTTCTGCGTGCTCCTGAGCTCACGGTGCTCCAGCCGCTCACCGCAGCCCTGGGAGGTGCACACGCACCTGTGTGCACACGGCCCCCCGATATGCGTACCTGCGAACTTGACATGAAACTTGTTCTCAGGCTTGAGGATCTGGACGTAGAGGGGGCAGTTGGGAGCGAAGTCCTTCACAGCCCAGGCACGCAGGATGGTCTGGTGGTCCTGGGGACGAGGGATGGGAGGTGTATGGTCAGCGCTGGAAGGCGTGGTCAGTGCAGGGGGCGGGTACAATGCTGGAGCACAGGGGGCGTGGTCAGTGCTGGGGGCGTGGTCACTGCTGGGGGGGGCAGCAGCAGGGCAGGCTCTGTGGGGCGGGGCCTGTGGCACTCACTGCCGCCGTGCGGTCCACCTCATTGCGGCTGCTGAGGATGAAGCAGGCCTCCCCGTTGTCCATCCTGCAAAGCACAGGCCTGAGCGCTGCCTGCACCCGTCCACACTCCTATAGCTGTCCGGGGCTGGGGGTGGAGGGTGGAAGGGGCGGGCCCTGTCCAGATCCCGCCTCTCTGTGCTGAACTCCTGGTATCTGGCACCAACCGCCACGGGGGGCCAGTCCTCTGACCCCCATTACGTGGCTCAGGGTTGGGGTGTGGCAGGAAGGGGAGCACTTGCTGCCCCAGGCTGCCCAGGGGGGCCACTTCTGCTCCCCTCCCGCCCGAGGGAGACCCTGGCTGCAGACGAGTGTTGGAGAAACTGTTTCAGGGCAGGGAGGTCCGAGGCCCGCCCCCCACCCCATCACCCTGAGACCCCGCGACTCCTGGTGGCCACTGTCTCTGCATTCAGGCTTGGAGCTGGGTGGTGGGTCCCCAGAGAGGCTGTGCCCCCTGGCCACTGCCGCCTCTGGGCTGGGGGCTTGATTCCTGTCCCCAATTTTACAGGGGAGGTGATGGGAGCCCAAGGCTCAGGAGGTGGGCAGGTGAGGGGACCTGAGCCTCCTCTCTGCCTCTGCGCAGCCCACGCTTCACCACGAAGGATACGGCGGAATGAAATGACAACAAGGGGGGCTCCCGGGGTGTCCCAGCACGTGTCCAGGCACGTTCTGGAAAGTTCCACTTAAGAATTCAGGCTTTCTTTCCTGAAGTCACTGTCAGCTTATCTTTACAAGAAACCTGCCCACAGCCAAGTCTTCCCACCAGACGCACAGCAGCAGTGACTGTCCTGCCCGTCCCTCTGAGCCTCCCCTAGAACCGGCCAGAACCTGCCCCAGACGCTGGACTAGGGGGCAGTTCTGGAAAGCTGACCCCAGCAAGCACGTGGGAGGCAGGGGGGCGGGGCTCACTTGGCCCGCATGAGGTCCTGGTCCTTGAGCGCTGAGCCCTGGAGGTAGATGACCCGCTGGGACCACAGGGGGATCTGCAGGACCCTGCGAACCTGGATGTCCATCTCGGTGGGGCACAGGATGACCACGTAATAGTCCTGCAGGCGGGGGATGGGGGTGGGCGTCAGGTGCCTGCCCCACCCTCCTGGTGTATTTACACCCGCCAGCTCCACGGCCCTCCCCGTGAGGGAAGCTCTGGGCGGAGAGTCGGGGTCGCCCACAGGGCCAGCCCCAGAGCCAAGACACCCCGGGGAGGGCTCGCGGCAGTCCTGGATGGCTGTGGGCGGGGCCTCACCTGCAGCCGGGGGTGGGCATAGAACTCGTTCAGGAAGTCCATGAGCAGGTCGATCTTGAGGGAGCTCACGCACAGGACCACGTGCTTCTCCGTCTGGGCCCGGTGGCGGCTGTAGTTGCCCCCCGACTTCTGCCGCTCCATCCACAGGTAGACCAGCTCCTCAAACTGCAGGGCAGAGCGGTGAGTGTCAGGTGCGTGGGCTCTGGGGGCTGTGAGGGCGCTGGGCAATGCACCTGGAGCCCGGCTGTGGGGTGGGGCCACTTCCATGGGGCAGCAGCGTAGCGTCCCAGGCAGCGGAGTGGGGTGGGTGCTGGCAGCTCATGCGGGGGACGAGGGGAGGAGGGCGGCTGGGCAGAGGCCTGAACAGGACCGAGGAGGCTGGGCAAAGATGAAGCCCTGTCTTGACCATGTCTCGGAAACAAGGGTGTGCACGGCACAGCCCACATGGGGGCCACGCAGAGGCCGAGTGGACGTGGCAGTTGGTGCGTGAGAGACACAGCATGTCCAGCGCCCGGTCCCAGGAGGCCAAGTGACCATTAGTGAGCGCCAAAGCCTGCACTCTGGACACCCGGGAAGTTATGACGCTGGGTCTCCATCACCACCCAAGACCCATTTTGGAGAAGCACTGAAGGGTGTTAGGAAAGTCTCAGCTGCAGACTTCAGAATCCAGGCTCCTGGTGCGAAGGGACACTTTTGGCGCCTGCGGTCACGAGCCCATGGCAAGGGTGCGGGCGACTCGAGGCTGCAGGTCTGGGAGCACCGTCCACCTGGCCCACACTTCCGGATGTCAGCTTCGGCTGTGCGGAGTCGTTTTAACTTAGAAAAATGACCGGGAGAGCAGGAGGCGGGTGACACGCGGGGGCTCGGTGGAGCTGTCCAGGGTGCTGGCCGCTCCACGGCCTCCCTGTCCAGACTCGCCCACTCCACGTCGGCAGGCGGGAGCCCGACCCTGCGAAAGTCTCGGCCCTTTCTGTCCCGAGCACTGAGGCCACTCGCTCACTGCACACGCGTGCAAGGAATGGTGGCAGCAGCCTCTTCGGTGTTCGCCTGCCCTGGCCGGTGAAACGAGGTCGTCGCACTGAATTCGAGCACCTGCGGGGCTCCGGCGACAAGACCCCATGGACTCGAGGCACAGGACGGGCTCCACGCGGCGTGATCCCTGAGGCCTGGGCAGGGCGGGGCTGACGGCACGCACCCTGGCCTCAAGCCTCACCTGCCACAGGTGTGTGGCTCTGAGCCTCAAGTCTGTCATCTGCAAGTCTGGGCTGCGGTGAGGGCTAAGTGGCCTAACTGCAGAGTGAATAGTGACCCCTGAATTCACATCCGCCGGACCCTCCGAATGTGACCCAGCTTAGAAGTAGATCTTTGCAGAAGTCATTGTTTATGATGAGGTCAGGCAAGGTCAGGATGGGCCCTAAATCCAATGGCCGCTTCCTTACAAGGAAAGGACCCGAGAGACACACAGGAATGAGCCATGGAGTGACGGTGGGGGCAGGGACTGGAGGGCGGGGCCACAGCCATGAGCGCTGAGGATGGCTGGCCCCGCCAGAAGTCACAGAGGCCTGCAGTGGGCTCTCTGAGCGCCTCCAGGAGGAACCGGCCCTGCCCGCCTCGGTGCCAAACTCTGGCCCCCAGACCGGGGGAGAGTACGGTCTGTCGCTGTAAACCCCCCGTTCGTGGTGCTTTGTTGTGGCCACTGCATGAAGCCACCACACGGACACTGAGCCCTGCGCCCGGAAGTCAGCTGTCCTTCCGGGAGGGACGTTCCTGAGCGAGCACTGTGTCATTTTCACTCATCTCCAGGGTGCTAACTGGTGCCTGCAGTCCCTTGGGAGAACAGGAGGGCCGGGGCCGTCCCTCTCTATCTGACACGCACTCGGTGTGTCCAGACTCACGAGGAGGGGGCAGGAAGCCGCCCCAGTGAGCCCGGCCGCATCGTTGGTCCTGATCGGCCCCCAGCCTCAGCGATGGGACGTGTGCCCGATGCCAGGCCCTGCAGGCCTCTCTGTCCTCCGGGCCAGTGGCAAGCCGAAGGGGCAGTGCTACAGCCCAGAGCGGCTGTGAGGAGCCCTGGCCAGGAGCACGGGGCCAGGGCACCTGCGGCCACTCTGGAGGGAGTGCACAGCCTGTGGGCGGGGCGGGGGGGTCCAAAACGTCATTGGCCCAGCGGCGGGTGGGGGGCACACATTTGGGGGATGGACCCCTGCCCGGGACTTGCCCTCTGGGAGCGGGAGGCAGACTGACCCTTCTCTGTCCTGATGCATTTCTCGAGGTGGACAGACTTACTTTGCAGGCTTGAAAGGGTTTGGGATGATAACATAAAAATGTAAGCTTAAGTTTACAAAATATATATAAACATAATTATAATTAAGAACATAAAATAGTTATGTTTATAACTTATAATGTCATAACTTAAAACAATGAAAAATGCGTAATTTAGAAATCTAAAAAATATTAAAAGTACAACTTAGAAAACACAACTGTATACAATACGTAATACAACTCGAGACGGGAATCTGAAGGTGGCCGGGGAAGGCGAGCACGCCACCCAGGGGCCCGGGGCCCGGTGGCCTGAGGGGGCTCTGCCAGGGCCGTGTGGGGTGGCTGCGGGGGTGGAGGGAGCGGGCAGGACGCGGCTTCCGGCTGAGGTCCAGCCCAGGCCCCCGCTGGCCCAGGTGCAGGGAGCGCGTGTCAGCCTTCGCTGGGCGAGGCTGCGGGTCAGCGCCCTCCGTGCCCTCGGCGTCCCTGACACGGAGCAGGCCTTCTGAGGGGCTGTGCTCTGGACAAGGCGGGAGCAGGGAGCAGGGGGTGCTGGCTGGGGCTAAGGGCTCCAAGCTGCAAGGTGGCGGGGGGGGCCGGGGGCGAGCTCAGGGTTGGCAGAGCAGCCCTGGGTGACTGGCCTCCTGTGGCGGCAGTGAGGGGCCTCCACCCGCTCCCTCCACGTGCCAGGTGTTCCCCTCGGCCTCTGGCTCCCCTGCAAAGCCCCAGCCCGCTCCCTGGGCCTTTTCCCGCAGACCGAGGCCCCGCGGGGGGCATGGAGCCAGCTGGCCCCCTCTCCAGGCCTCCGATGATCATCTCTAACCACTGGTGGGGGCTGGGCTAGGGTCTTGCCCCCACTGAAACTCAGGTAGCAGACTGGCCTTGGTGACAGGTGACGGGAAAGCAGTTGGGGTGTGCCCACATCATCCTAACAGCTGCTGCCACACAGGCTGGGGGATCCTGACTCCCAGCCCCAGGAGACCCTGCGGGCCCCTCCCGCTCGAGGCCCCGGGACGAAGCCGGCCCATGGCACCCGGAGACCCACGACTCCCCATGGCGAGAACGCCACCGCCCGGGCTCGCACCGACGGCCGTGGGCCTCACCAGCTGGCAGACCCCCCCCCTGTAGCCCAGCGGAGGGTGTGCTGAGAAGTGGGGCGCTCCTGCCGGGCCGGGCGGGGAGCGGGGTTCACCTGCAGCGGGAGCACCACGAGGGCCACGCAGATCATGACGACCACCAGCAGCTGTGACGGCCAGATCTTGGGCGTGACGTCGCCGTAGCCCACCGTGGAGAAGGTGACGATGCAGAAGTAGAAGGATGTCAGGAGGGACAGGTTCTCGCCGGCTCGCTCCAGGTGCTGGACGCCACAGGTCCTGCAAGTCCCGGCCGTCAGGGCCGCGGCCGCCTCTGCGCTCCGGCCACCCAGAGACTGAGCGATGTGTCACCGGGTCACCCAGAGGCGCAGGGCCCCGGTCACCGACAGGCCCCCGCTGCCTGGGTCAGCTTGGCTAGCACTTCCTGCCAGAGCCGGCACGGCCAGCACGCAGGGCTCCCCCTGGGCTGTCCCTTCCTGCCTGGTGGCTCTTTCAAGGCCCTGGAAAATTCACCCGGAGCTCGGATGCAGAGCTGCACGGGGTGAGTGAGGGCCTGGGGTCATGGGGGTGGCGTGGCTCCAGGCTGTGAGCTCCGCAGGCCACCCCAGCCCTCAAGGCCTCATCCTCACCCAGGAGGTCAGACAGCCGCGCTGGACGGGTCTCCTTCCCACACCCGACCCCGAGTCCCCATCCCCAGACTGGCTGGGAGGAGCTGATGGCAGGGCCTGGGGCCACGGCACACGCTGAGGGCCGGCACGCAGCGGTGCTCTGGGACCCCCACGCCTGGTCACAGTGGACTCGCTGGCTGCTGGGAGGGAGTGGGCTGGATCACCCTGTGGACGCCCCACCTGGCGCTGAGGTCTGTGTGGGGACGAGTGGGGCAGGGGAGGCAGGAAGCACATGGCCCTGTGGCGTCCTTGCTGGGGGCTAGGAGGTGGTGACCGGCACCTCGGCGGGAGCAGGGGCAGATGTGGGGTGCCAGGCGCCCCACCTTTCACTCTGGCTGCTCCTTGACCTGACTCTCAGTCGACCCTCAAGCCAAAGGGTCCCCACTCGCCAGTCCCTGGCCGCGGAGCTGACTCCAGTCCTTGGTCCCACCTGGGCCACCATCTGCCCCCGGAAACCTTCCTGACCTCCTGGTCACGGGCTGGCTCTGCCCCAGGACAGGCGCCCGGCCCTGTGTGACTCCGGGTGAGGTGCGAGGGGCCTCCCCAGCGGCGGCACTCACCCGGTGAAGACCAGGCACAGCAGGGTGCAGAAGAGGATCAGAACCTGGTTGAACATGGCCGACTGTGTCCGCAGGATGGCCCGGTGGAAATCGTTCTGTGGGGCGAGGGACAGACGTGGCTGAGCCGGGGACCACCCCGGGGCCCAGGCCCTTCCCACGACAGCGGCAAACACAGTGCCTGGAAGGGGAGGGGGAGGGGCGCGGGCTGCCCCCACCCCTGGGCGGGGAGAGAGGGCGGGGACCCAGGCCAGAGGCCCAGACCTGAGACCTGAGACCTGAGCAGTTAGGATGAGCCAGGGGCCTGGCTCGGAGGGGCTGCGGCCGGGGAGGAAACAGTGCAAAGCCGACCTTGCTTAGACCCTCGGCAGGCGGTCTGCCGTGGCCCCAGTTCCCGTGTGGCCACGTGGTCCTGGTTCCGGGGCCCCGGGCTCTGATGGCTCCGGCTCCTTCCCCCGCAGCCACTTACTCCCCAGGGAGGGGGAGGCCCACTGACACCCGGGCTACCGAGGGAAGAGGCCAGCGCCCTGCCAGACCAGGCCCGGGGTGTGGCAAGCTGCGCGTCCCGCGGGCCGGGCCGCACCGGGGCGCGGCGGGAAGGGCCCCCCATGGCGTGGCAGCCTCGCTTACGATCATGTTCTCCAGGGCGTGCTTGGCCAGCCAGCAGTTCAGAAACACGGGGATGAACAGGTTCCGCAGGGGCGCCCAGAATATCTGCGGGGGACACGGGTCAGGGGCGGGGTCGGGTGCCTCGGCCCCATCCTCAGGCGGTCGGCGAAGTACGAACCGTGATGATGAAGGGCAGAGTGTTGATCATCTCCAGGACGAAGGGCACTTGGAAGATCTGCTCCCAGATGTTGCCCTGGAGGCCAAGGGCGGTGGGGGCGGGGAGAGAGAGGCAGGCCAGCCTCAGGCCAGGGGCGGGCGGGGGGGGGGGGGGGGGCCGGGGGCTGGGGGCTGGGACAGGCCAGGGCGGGCTGGGGCACTTACTTTGTAACTGAGATAAATGAGCAGCGTGGTCTCCAGGAAGCTTATTATGGCCACAACGACCTGAGGCGGGGTGGGTGGTGATGGCAGGAGCCTTAGAAGGGCCGGGGGAGGGCTGGGGGAGGGTCAGGTCCACCCAGAGCTGAGCCCACCCCACCCCCTCACCTGAATCGCCCACAGAGCCATCTTCCTCTCCACCCACAGGATAGGTGCCCTGGGGAGAGAGGGAGGTAAGCCTAGGTGGGCATCCCTCAGCCCCCGCCCCCCATGCCT
>NW_011888938.1:1679323-1680338 GCF_000151845.1 Pteropus vampyrus
GAGCAGGGGTGCCTATGGGCCAGGGCAGGGCTGCCGACAGCAGGGCTGCAGGCTCCAAGGCCCCAGGGGTCCAAGTGGACCCCTTTCTCTCCCTGGCCCCTGGGGGTGGGGCTCCTAGGCACATCACTGGGGGTGGGTGCTGAGCAGCGACCTTCCCATCCCCCTGACCTCGGTTTCCCTGCGGGGCTGCTGTGGGGTGGAGCTTGCTGTGAGGACGAAGGACCTGGGGCCACTGGGCCAGGCTGGGGGCAGGAGGAGCGTGAGGGGGGGCAGTCCCCCATCTGGGCGTTGGAGGCAGGAGGGAGATGGGCCGCATGGGGACACGGCCAAGCCCCAGGGACACGTCCTAACCTCTGGGCCACCCCTGGGTGCTCAGGGCTCACTTCTCAGTGCTCAACTGGGGCCCTCGCTTTCTTTGCTAAAAGCGTCACGAATTGGAGAAGCGACTCACTCACGGGAAGGTCCCGGGGTCTCCTCTCCCCACCTGCGCATCACAGAGCAAGGGGCTGGGCCAGCCTGAGGTGACACTTCTAGCTCTTAAATGGCTCCCGAGCCCTCAGGTACCTCACAGGGACACCCCCAGTGCTGTCCACGGCTCAGCTGGCCCGGGGTTGGTCGGACATGCCCTCAGGGACCCAGGGGCTCCCGGGCTGAGGCTGGCACCTGTCCACGGGGACTCTGTCTACCCGGCCCTGAGCCTCTGCACGGGAGCCAGTGTGAACTCACCAATTGATCTCCGAGGACGACTCATTGAAGGTGTAATTCTGCTTCGGGCAGCCCCAGCTGTGAAGAGACAGAGCTGGCCCGGCCACAGCCCCTCCCAGCGAAGTTCCTGGAAGGGCCCTTCCCGGGGCTGCTACGGGCTCAGGGACTGTGGGGCACCCTCTCCCCACCCAGGGCCAACCCTCCACATTTTGAAAGGGCGTCTGCGCTCTAGCACTGGATAAGGCAGCCTGCTTCCGCCCTGCAGCCCCACCCCACCCCCAGGGTCTCTAACAGAGGCGGGGCAGGCTGG
>NW_011888938.1:1680388-1681159 GCF_000151845.1 Pteropus vampyrus
ATCTCCGAGGACGACTCATTGAAGGTGTAATTCTGCTTCGGGCAGCCCCAGCTGTGAAGAGACAGAGCTGGCCCGGCCACAGCCCCTCCCAGCGATGTTCCTGGAAGGGCCCTTCCCGGGGCTGCTACGGGCTCAGGGACTGTGGGGCACCCTCTCCCCACCCAGGGCCAACCCTCCGCATTTTGAAAGGGCGTCTGCGCTCTAGCACTGGATAAGGCAGCCTGCTTCCACCCTGCAGCCGCGCCCCACCCCCAGGGTCTCTAACAGAGGCGGGGCAGGCTGGACTAGGAGGACAACCCTCGGTGCTGTGAGAGGTGCACCCAGGACCCAGGTTCCCCGGGGTCCATGGCAGGCTGCTGGGAAAGGGCTGTGCATGGCCGGAGATGGCTCCTGGAGGCTGGAGACGCCACAGACAAAGCCAGACAATGCCCGTGAGACAGGGAGAGAAGCTGGCTCCCACCCACGGTGCTGACTCCAAGAGGCACGTCCCTAAGTCGCTCCTGAGGACAAGCCTCCTGAGCTGCTGGGAAGGCAGCGGGCATGGCGGACATCCCATCACATTGGTTAAGGCCCCAGACCTTAACCAATGCCAGGTTTGTTGACCAGGGGGATCTCTTTCACAGAGCCCATGGCGACGGGCAGTGCCCTCCCCCTCTCAGCTGACCCGCTGCCCGCTGAGCCTTATTGGACTCTTGCTGCAAACTCAATGCCCGCAGAAGTGGATGAGCATCCTCCCGATCATCATCTACCATCCACCATCCACCATCCGCC
>NW_011888938.1:1682524-1685089 GCF_000151845.1 Pteropus vampyrus
CTGGCGACAAGCCCTGCCCCGCGTGGGCAAGCCCGGCGTCCACCGGGGCCACCGCGGCGAGTGGGGCACGGAGGGTCCCACCAGCCTCCGGGGAAGAAGCCGCGCTGCCCACAAGGATCCTGAGCACGGGTCCTGGAACAGGGGTCACTCTGGAGAAGGAAGGACCCTCCGAGGCCCTGGGCACAGACCTCCCCCGGCCTCTGTAATGGCAGCAGGGCCCCGGCAGAGGCTCAGCCCGCAGGTCACCCACCATCCGATCCCCAGGGCCGGGTCGTCCAGCAGGACACGGACAATGTACAGCAGGCAGGTGAGCAGCTTCAGAGAGAAGTTGAACAGCCGGATCCTCAGGCCTGCGGGGGTGAGGGGTCAGGGCTCTCGGGCCACCTGGGGTCCCATGCAGCCTCCCTCCACACTCAGGACGCCCCCCACCAGAGGACAGCGGGTGCTCTGCATCGTGGGGGTGCTCTTGGGCCACCCTGAGAGGTGGGAGCAGAGGGTTCCCACACCGCTCGCTCCCTGGGGCAGGACAGCAGGGGTCTGGGGAGCACACCCATGGGCTAGGACCCAGGGGCACGACCTCCACACCCCACCCGGCACCCCAGGAGGGGTCTGAGCGGCTGAGCTCCTGCTGGTGGACAGAGCCTGTAGGGGGAGGGGGTCACAGGGAGAGGCAAGGCTGGTGCCCTGACAGCCACAGCTCAACTAGTTCCAGCAGGGGACAGGGTCCCCACAGGTCCTGGGTCCCATCTCCCGCTGGGTGGCAGGCAGCATGTAGCCCAGATGAGGGGCCTCTGCCGTGGCCCCGGCGCCCACCACCCACCAACACTGATGCCGCCCCCGGCGAGCCCCGCCCTGAGCCCCGCCCCACCCACTGGCCCCGCCCCCAAGCCCTGGCTGGCCCCGCCCCAGCCCCGCCCCGGCCCCACTCACTGGATCTCTGGTTTTTAATGAAGAACAGCTTGAGGCGCTCCTTGAAGGTGTTCTCGTTGACGTAGAACTCCACCTGGACCCTGGGGAGCAGGACAGGCGCAGGACTTCGACCAGCGGGCTCGGTGGGGGACGCGCCCAGAGCCCCCGCACGACCAGCACCTCCCACCAAACAGGGCCCAGGACAGAGAGACGTCGGCAGCACCGTCAGTGCCTCCGCCTGAGCCCGGGAGGGCCCCAGAGTCCAGCGTGCCCACATGCCCGGGCAGACCTGCTCACTGGAACTTCCAAAGCCACTGGGCACACCTGGGTGCCACAGCGGTCACCTCCTCAGCACCCAGGGCCCTCAGAGGTGACCACTCATGGACCCTCGGCCTCGACGGTCACAGCCAGCCGCCAGGATTAAATGCCCCGTGTGGCTCTTGGCATGGGGCTCCATATCATCTACAGAGAATGTTCTAGAAGCGAATGGTCAGTGCTTTGTCTGGTGGCTGTGCCGGAGGCTCACTGCATCTGCAGGCCAGTCGGGCATATGCACCCCAGTCCCTCGGGCTCACGCACCCCTGGCCAATCCCCAGACACCCTGAGCCCCTGCCAGGCTCCTGGTGTCCTGGGGACAGGCTGCAGTGGACTCGGGAGAGCATGTCACTGGGGTGCAGAGGGCCATCTGGGCTCCCGGGTAACGTGGGATCTGAGGGCAATGCATCACTGCCCCGCTGCCCCACACACGGGCGGCTGTGCCCGGCGTGCTGGCGGGTGAGGGCCTGATGCCCCGTGGGAATGAGAACTCATGTTGACAGCAGGACAGGTGGGCGGAGGGAGCTGTGCCCTGGGCAGGCGTGGTCTCGCAGTTTTCCTCCGGACACAGGGAGCACACGCCCCTTTGCTGGGCCCGCCTTGCTCTGGGTTGGCACTGGCCACCCCCATGCATGACCTCTCGCACCCTCCGTCACAGGCCGCATCTGCCCTCGTGAGCAGGACGGTCCCAGGAATCCCGCAAGGCCAGCCTGTGGGTGTCGCTGTGGACTGGACTCCCCCGTGATGACACAGAGGCACCAACAACCCCGGGGATTGGGGTCGGAAAGGTTATGCTCTGTGCCTCACCTTACCCAGATGTCACGTGGAGGCAGCCCTGCCTCCCTCGGAGCTACTGTGGGGGGTGGGGCACAAGCCCGTCCAGGCGGGGTGGCACAGTGCTTGCCTGCTGGCCCGCAGCTCTGTGCCACGATGGTGACATGGAAGGCAGAGGGGCTGAGCATCTGAAGGCAGAGCTGGGCTGCCGGTGGGACCCTGGAGGCCTGGTCTGGGCCACAGAGGTCTCTGCTGGTCACAGGGCTCGAGAAGGGCCCAGAAGACGTGGGGGTGCTCGGGGCCCTTCCCCAGTCTCAGCTCCTGGGGCAGGTTCGTTACCTGGCCACGCCTGAGCTCCTGGGTCTGGGGCAGCAGGATAGGCCTCCCACAGATCAGCAGTGTACAAACCAGAGCCAGTTGTCAGTGCACCCCACTGTACCCCAGCACACCCCACTATGCTGCAGCATATGCCCCTGTACCCCAGCACATCCTACTATACTGCAGCACACCCCACTATGCTGCAGCATATCCCCTGCACCGCAGCACACCCCACTATACTGCAGCATA
>NW_011888938.1:1687601-1689135 GCF_000151845.1 Pteropus vampyrus
GGGCGGCAACTCCCCAGAACAGAAGCTGACCGGCCCCGGCCTCCCCCATCGGCAGCCCGCGGGGCGCCCACCGCACACAAGACGGAGCGAGCCCCAGATGTCCGTCCGCTCTACCAGCGACAACCCTGGGCAGCCTCGGCCCTCAGGCAGCCGCAGACGGTCAGTGTCCTCCCAGGGCCTCAGGCCCTGTCCTGGGGAACCCGGCCAGGGACACTGAAGGCTGGAGGAGTGGCGGCCATGGCTGCCGCCACCGCTGCCGAAGTAAATTATGAAACTAAGAGGTGGGCCCCAGTTGGTGGCCTGGGTAGGTGGGGTCCCCCAGTAACACGCCAGGACCTGGCTGCTCTGAGGGGCTCTGCCCCTGCCACCCCCACAGCTGCTCTCTGCTTGACTAAATCTCGTGAAACCAGGGAAAGCCCGCGGGGTCTCGCGGAGGCGGCCCAGCCCGCGTGGGCCTGCGCCTGCACAGGCAGCCGAGGTCCCAGCCGTCACCCGCCTGTCCCCACATGAGCACTGTGGCGAGGGCCCTGTCCTCACTGCCACCACTGGAGGGGGCCGTGGGGCATCACCTCTGGACAGCCCCATCCCTGCACCCAGGCCTCTCCCCTGGGGGCCACGTCAGCCCCGCCCCCAGCAGCAGCCGCAGGGAGGGGCCGGCCAGCCACACCCTGCGCCCGCCCTGCCAGCCTCTCCCCCAGGGCTGGAGCAGTCCACATGGCTCTCCTCCCGGGGTCCACCGGTCGGAGGGTACTGTCTGCCCGCTGCGGCCACCCCCTGCAAAGCACTTACTGAGACAGGGAGGAGTCCAGGCTGAAATGTTCCATGTGAGGCCTGGGGGCAGACACGGAGTGGACACGTCAACACGGGAGACGCGCTGATGGCGTGGGGCCTGGGCTCCTGGCCAGGCGGCGGCGCAGACAAGCAGGGAGGCTCGGGTGCGGTCCCAGGGAAGTGGGGGGTGCGCCCACGCGCGCACACCCTGACCCCCGGCACGGTGGAGGTGTCCGCAGGGGGACCCCACACTGTTGGTGCGGCTCTGACCAGGCCTGGCCCCCTCGGTGCCCGGGAAAGCAGCACATGCACCCCCCTCCCTGGCCTGACACCTGAGGCCACAGCGGGATGACTGCAGGGAAGGGACAGGCCTCCGGGCTTCAGCCAAGCCAGCGGGTACCGACCGGCAAGCTGGGCGAGCGCTCGGTGTCCCGGCTCCTCCCCAGCCGGCCCGGGCACCCAGTGACCCCCGGGATCTGGTCCGGGAAGGGGCAGTCAGGGACAGTCCCTACATGGGGCCACCTGGCTGGAGGCAACAGCCAGGGCCCTGTTCCTCCCCCCGCCCACTTCTCCACTCCCATGTCCGGCCCTCTACAGCCCGAGAACAGGCCGAGGCTGGGAGCTGATGCTTCTTGGGGGATCCCTCGGTGCCCCCCTCTGCTGGGCCTGCAGCCACACACGTGGTAGCCTGGCCCAGGGTTCTCCCAGCCAGAGCCCAAGGTGGACGTGGCTAGTGCGGGGGGGGGGCGGGGAGAGGCTGGGG
>NW_011888938.1:1690506-1693350 GCF_000151845.1 Pteropus vampyrus
GGACGTGGCTAGTGCGGGGGGGGGGCGGGGAGAGGCTGGGGAGAGTCCGGGGGGCGGCTCCTCTGGAGGACCACAGGGCCCTCTCGCAATAGAAGAGGATACCGAGGTTCACAGAGGACCACTGCCTTCCTGAGGAGGCGGTAGCGGGGAGGAGGGGGCTGCCGGCGGGCACACGCCCACCTGCCGATGCCGCCCCCGGCCCCTGGTGCCTGGGTGGGCGGGGTCGCGGCCGGGTTGGGGCTGTCTACACAGAGGAGGGAAGCTGGGCCTTTACTGGGCCGGAGCCTGGGGCTGCTGGGAGCTTCTGGCAGACTGCACGTTTGTCCTCTCAGCTGCCCTCTGGCTGGTCCCAGCACTGCCCCAGCTCTGAGCTGCGGTGACGGTGGCAGCAGGGCGTGGCAGGACCACTGCCCCTGGCAGCAGGACCAGGAGAGGGGCTGAGGGGGCTGGCGGGGGAGGAGACGGGGCGCGTGGACAGTGCCCCAGTTCCAGGAGGGGAGGGGGCCATGTGCAGTGTGGATCTGCGGGGAGGAGGGATCCCAACGGGGAAACGTCCCAGGGCCTCTCCTGAACCTAGGGTAGCAGGTGAGCAGGCTTGGAGTGCGGGTCGTGGCTCTGTCAGGCCCGAGGTCACCGCTGACGTGTGACATTAAACGCAGGGGTCCTGGGAGGAAGGCAGAATCGGGGGGCGGGGGGGCCAGGGTGGGGCCCCAAGGGCCGAGACAGAGGCTGCTGGGCTCCGAGCCCGGGAGTGGGGGCAGGTGTGGGACAGAGGGGACAGAGCACACCTCGGGCCGGATGTGGGCGTGCGGAGTGGGCAGTTGGTTCTGGGCTGGTCAAGTGGGGAGCTGGCAGGCCTTGCTCCCCTCCCCAGAGCACCCCCAATTCACAGAAACTCCGAGGGTCCTGCGCCCAGAAGTGGACCCTGACCCTCCAGGCCTGTCTCAGGTGGACAGAGACACAGCCAGGCTCAGAGGGGGCCCTGGAGGGACAGGTCGCCCCAGCAACTGTCCTGCAGCTCCGGCCAGGGGCTCAAGCTGATTTCATTGGGGGGCCAGGGTCCTGCTCCACTTGTCCCTGCCCTGCCCGGCCCAGGCCCCGCCCACCTCCACAGGCTCCGCCCCCACAACCCAGCCCCACAGCCCGAGCAAGTCCCCCTCTTTAGATGGGTGTCCCCTCCAAGTGAGGGTCCAGGATCAGGAAGCCCCACCCCTGAAACGACCCAATGGAAGGGGGGTGGGGTACGGGTGTGGGAGGGGTGCGGGCTGTGTTCAGACACCATGGATGGCGGATGGCGGAGCTCACAGGCCCCACCCGCTGGTGGTGGCCAGTCCTCCAGCCTCCCCATCCCCCTCCGGGACCCTCTTCCTCTTCTCCTGCCCTGAGGACCCCCTTGACCTCTGCCTGTGTCTTCGGGACGGACCTCAGAGTTCCGTCCTGGCCTCTGGCCTCCCTGAGGGCCCATCCACACCCACAGGAGGGCCCCCCGATCCCCAGCCTAGGCCCCGCTTCCTGGTACCCCAAACTCTGCCATCCCGGGCCACTCCCCACACCCGGCTCTCGGACCCCGGGACCCCACGTCTTAGCTCTTCCTGAGCCCTCCATCACGCAGGCTACCACCATGCCTGCCAGCCTCCCCCAGGCGTCCCCTCCGGGGACCAGATCCTTGCCCTCCGGCCCGCCTGCCTGCCACCCCACCCTCCACTCAGTCCCTCCTTCCAGGTCAGCGGACTGGGCGCTGAAGCCCGGTCAGGTGTGAGGCTACCCAGCAGCCCCTGGGAGGGGCGAGGCCCGCAGCATCCTGTTGGGGACACGAGGGGCCCTGGCCGGCCCTGCTCCACCCAGGGAGTCCACTGCATGGGCAGCCTCTCCGTCACTGGCCTTTGCTCGAAAGCTCTCGCATTATGGTCACCACCCCACCCCGGGTCACGCTTTCTAACCCCACCTCACATGGGCGGGGGGCAAAGAGAAGATCCGGGGGCTCCAAGCCCAGAGAGCCTCAGCTGGAGGGAGGTGGGGGGATCGGCTGGCCCGCGGTATCCGGGGGACGGGCTGTGGTGCACTGGGGGCTGGGGCATGGGGACGGTGGCAGGTGCGTCCCTGTGGCTCAGTCCCTTGCGGCAGTGCAGACCCCTCCCTCTGCTCACTGCCTCCCCAGCAGGGGTGAGGCCACCCTGGCGACCTTGGGCTCAGCAAGCCCTGACTCTGCCTGGCTCCAGAAGACAGCCAGGTGTGCAGGACGGGGGCAGCTGCAGGAGCTACGGCCACCAGCTCCCTCGGACAGAGGACACCGTCTCCCTGGTCTGGTCCCGCTGGCAGCTCCGTCAGCCCCGTGCTCCTAGGGAGCAAAGCCTGCAAGCCCTCTGCTCAGGGTCCTGCCGTGGCTCCCTGCTGCTCAGGTCTGGCCGTGCGGCACGCACCGGCGCCCAGGGAGGGAGGCCGCCGGAGGCCGTGGACAGCCCCCTCCTCTCTGCTCTGCAAAAGGGGCTCATACAGCACCCTGTACCTCAGGAGCTGCTGGGGGACTATGGGGAGGGTCCACACAGGATGGGGGCATGTGGGGAGGGCTTCCTGGAGGAGGTAGCCCCATGGCTGCAGCTCCCATGCTGCACTGCAGGCTCAGGTCATCCCTGCAGAAAAGGCACATATAGGGAGCCAAACCCTTCCAGGGGCTAAGCTGACTGTAACCAGAGCCTCTGGAATCACCCTCCCCAGTAGTGTCCAGGAAGAGGATGGAGGAGAGGAATCTGGTCCCCAGGGCCTTGGCCGGCACCCGCCTCCCTGCTGTCCAGGGTCTGGCCACTAGCTGCGGCCTGTGAGAGGCACTTAGATCTGGCCTTAGCA
>NW_011888938.1:1698241-1704935 GCF_000151845.1 Pteropus vampyrus
GTGGAACGGCCGGGGGGTGGGGTGGGGGGAGCTGGGCAGCTGGGGGCAGGTGACCGCCCCCTGCCCCGCCGCGCGCAGGGAACGCCCAGGTTCATTTCTCTCCCCGCTCCCAGAGGCCGGAGCCCGAAGGACGCCCCATGCGGGAGGGGGTTTCAGCGCCCCGCGGCCGCTAGGACCTGTCTTATGTCGGAAGTAGTAGCTGTAATCACAGTGACAGTCCCGGCGCTGGGGGCAGGGGAGGAGTAGCGGCGGGCGGCTCCTGGCCACTCACCTCCGCAGGCAGGACAGCTGGAGAGAGGGAGACGTTGGTGCCAGGCCACGCGTCCAGTGTGGGCCCTGGGGACCCAGGTGGTGCTCAGGAGGGCCTGCTCAGAGCCCACCTTCCAGCCCCTGCGCCCACATGCCAGGCGCGGCTTGGTGCCAGGCACGAGACCCCAGCCGTGGACGAGGCGGCTACTTCGTGGAGGGCCGATCGGCGCCCATCGCCCTGCAGGGACCAGCCCGATGGTCTCACTGGACATATCACCTCAGGAGGCAGCACTGTCCATTTTGCAGAGTGGGGAAACTGAGGCCTTGAGGGAGGAAGTGGCTGCCCCAGGAGACGGAATGGGAAGGAGGGAGCGAGCACTTCTGCCAGGACTGGGTGACACAGTCTCCGCTCTCCTGCCACCCCGTGTGGCTTTCCTGCCCAGTTCCTTCCGCTCCACAGACGAGGCCAGGGAGGTGAGGTGGTTTGTCCAGGCGATGGCCAGGTATCAGCCGGCAGGTGTTGGTGCATGAAAGACCAGGCTGGCCTACCCTGGGACCCAGCGGGAAGAAGGGGACTCTGAGAGTCTCAGCTGTCCTCACCAGCCGCCAGGGGCTGCAGGCGCCCCTGAGTCGCCAGCTTGCTGGGGCGGCCTGTGTCTTCACCCCACTTGTGACCCAGCCAACCGGCAGGGCCTGGCACTTACAGATGCGTGGGAGGAAGGTGGGCCTCGCACCCAGCCTGCCCAGCCTCTCCCCAGACGTCGCTGAGTCGGAGACATCCATGACTGGTCTCAGCAAACACACGCGCATCTCCCTGACCGAGACTGACGGCTCCTACCTGCCCTAGAGGGATGAGGCTCTTGTGCTGGCCAGGCCACTGCCTGCCCGTGGTGGTGGCATCCACTTCTTGCCCTTCCTGTGGAATGACACGGAGCGGTGGCTGCAAAGAATGAGAGCTGGAAGTGTCTCGGGCCGCTGGTGCCGAGACACACCCTGTGATGAGCACGAGACACAGAGCCAGCAGGACCACGGACGCAGGCAGCGCCCTGCACAGCCCCAGGGGGCGCTGTCCGCCGGGCGCCGTCGAGGCCCATCTGCATGTGTGGATGTCCGGGATGCTCGCCGTGGGCCCCAGGAGGCACAGGAGGCTGCCAGAGGGGCGTCCCAGGTGGTGGGCTTCCTGGGGACCTGACTTCACAGAGAAGGCGGTGCTTGCATTCCCGGAGCGATGGCACCAACCGCGCCATCGTGGGGCTCCGGGCAGCCAAGCCCGTGACAGCACAGGGTGGCAGACAGCTCACATCCGTCTGCCCGGAGGGCTCAGCCGCTGGCTCGTCCCCCGCAAGGGCTGTCTTTTCTGTCCCTGGTGTTTGAGAGTGAGTCTGAGGTCCAGGGGGGGAGTCGGCGGACAGGGCAGGATGTCCCGTGTTTCGTAAGGCGAGATCTAACGAAGACCGTGCCCCACGTGCATGAAGGACCACGTGCCAACGGCCAGCGGCGGCTGCTCTGGCGGGGGCGGGGCCTTTCAGCGGCTGCTGCACCATTCACATCAGGTCTGATTTAATTTGAAAGTGATGGTCGGCTTCTGTCATTAAAGCCGTGTTCCCTATGCGGGAGGACAGCCACCCTCCTGCGGGGAGCAGCGCCAGGCTCCTCATCCTGGTCTCTGGTGGCACTTGGGGAACATACCCCACTCCACGTCAGCCTCAGGGTGCTGACGTGAGGGGTGTCCCCTGGCGGGCCCGGGCCCCGGCCCTGAGGCGTCCAGCACTGCCCTGTGCAGAGCTTGGAGAACCTGGGCCCCGGGGCTGTGGGGCGGGATGGGGTGTATAGAACAGCTCCCCTTCCTCAGGCATTGAGCCTCTGTAAGTGCTGCCTCGTTCTCGGGGCACAGCTGCCCTGTGGGGAGGGTGGTGGCATCGTCGTGCCTCCTCCGTGCTGAGCGGGGCTGCCAGCCGGCCCGAGGAGGAGACAGGGTGACTCAGGCGTGTTCTGAGGTGGAGTGAGCCAAGCTTCCGGGGGGAGTGGGTAGGCGAGGGGGGACCAGGGTGAAGAAATAGGTGGGTGACAGCACCGAGGCTGACATGGGGACGATGGGGCGGGGGGAGCACGTGGGGTGGGGCATGTTCCCCAAGTGCCACCAGAGAACGATAGTGATTACTGTGGAATATTATTCAGCCCTCAGAAGGAAGGAAGTCCCGATGCCAGCTACGATGTGGATGGACCTGGAGGATGTCATGCTGAGTGACGAGCCAGTCTCAGAAGGACATGTCCCGTGGGACCCCACTCACAGGAGATCCCCAGGGGGCTCAGATCCAGAGAGGCAGGAAGTAGGCGGTGGGGCCGGGGCTGGGCGAGGGGCTGGGGGTGAGAGTTTAACGGGGACAGAGTTCCCATTGGGAAGATGAGGAAGTCCTGGAGGTGACGGTGGTGACGGCCACACACAGTGCGACTATGCCGGATGCCACCGAGCTGTGCGCTCACCCTGGTGAACACGGTTGATTCTGTGTTATGTGTTTTTTTCCACAGTAAAAATATTGGGAAGAAAGGCACTGAATCCAGCAGGAGGGGCCCCCGCCGGCCCGGGGGGACGACGGGCATCAGATGGGATGACGGCCGAACACGGGCTGTGCGTGTCCTCAGGCCACTAGGGTCACCACGAACTCCATGGCTTAACGCGACACATGCGGAAGATCTTCCAGGTGAGCGGGCGAGAATCCTAAAACCTGAGGCGGACAGGGGCTCCCTCGAGAGGCTCCGGGGGGAGGTCTCGGGGCGCCCACCTGCCCCAGCTGGGCCCCTTTCCTCTGTGGTGCCACTTCAGCTTCCGTCCTCCTCCTCCAGGCCCCCCTGTGATGACGCGGGGCCACCGGACAGTCCCCCCATCTCAAGACCCTTCATGACTTCTGCAAAGTCTCTCTGGGTCCAAGTCCCGGAGTCAGCACGTGGACACCTTTGGGGGGCGCTGGTCAGCCCATCGCACACGATGGACTCCATGGTATGGCTCAGCACAGGTCAGCACAGGTCAGCACAGGACACCGGAAAGAGGAAGCCACGCAAAAAGCCACCGTCAGTTGTCACCAGCTGAGGCTGCCTCGCTTTGAACTGGCAGGTGAAGGGGGGGAAAGGGCTGAGCGCGCCTTCCTGCCTCCCGCGGGACCCGTGTCAGTTGCACCAGCTCCAGGGCAAGGGGGAGCCCTGGCAGAACGTGGCCACTACGCACGCGGGGAGACACAGAGCAGGGGGGCGGCTCGTCCCCAGCCCCGGTGACGACCTTCCAGCGGGGCTGCGATCCTCAGATGCAGCACGGGGACTGATGTTCACACGGTGTCACCTTGAGGTGACAAGGGGGAGCATAACTGCTCCGTGGAAGGGTTGGGCTGTCATCGCTGAGCCAGGGTGTCCATCTGGCCATCCCCAGCAGAGGGACAGCCAGGGCAGGAAGCCACACGGAGACCAGTGGCGCTGGAAACGCTCTCCTGCCTACGTCATTCAGGCTCAGTCCCCGACGCCTTCGGACCCAACGACCAGGTGACCAGGACTGTCGGAGGCAGAGAGAGGCACAAGCAAGCCCGCCCGGAAGAGGTGAGCAGACACGCCGGGCGGCAGGACGTCCTCCAGACCAGAGGCCTGGTCCGCTCCACCTTCACCGTGTGACAGTCACCGCCACCTGGGCTTTGCTGAGGGTTGCAGTGCAGGGCGGGCTCCAGGCCCAGCAGTCACTGGCTGGTCCTGCCACTGTAAGGCCGAGGCGCCCCTGGGCTCGCTGGCCGGCAGCTGCCCAGTTCCTAAAGGTCGCCCTCGTTCCTCGGCACGCGGCCCCTCCATCCCTAAAACAGCAACGGCGTGTGGGACCCACGGGCCTCGGACCCGCCTCCTCCGCTGCCGGCCAGAGAAGTCGCTCCGTTCTCACGGCCCCAGTGACCAGGCCGGGCAATCTCCTCTGGATTAGCTGCAGTCAAGTGGTCGGTCGCCAGAATTACTCTGCGAAATCCCTCTGGCCGTCTGCGTGAGCGTCTGCAGCTGCCGTGAGCACACACCACGGGCGGGCAGCGTGAACGGCAGACACCTACGGCCCCGGGGCTGCAGGCCGCAGCCCAGGCTGGGCTGTCCTCAGCCGCGAGGCGTCGGCTCCAGGCCTCGCTCCTAGGCTGGTGGTTGATTGTCTTCCCTCTGGGCCTGTCCCCCAGGTCCCCAGTCATGCTGGATTAGGGCCACCGTAGTGACCTGTTTGCCCAGTTACCTGTAAAGGCCCCATTTCCAAGTCCGGCCCCGTCACAAGGTGCTGGGGCTCAGGGGTCCAACGTTCACATCTCGGAGGGACGCACGCGGCCCAGCTCCAACGCTGTGCGAGGTCCCGTGACCCTGGGCGACGTCCCATCACACTCAGCCCCGGGGATCGGGGCGGCAGGTCTTGGGGGCCGCCCTGGGCAGGAGCCGTAGGGATTGAAAGGAGCTCGTGAACCCACCAGACGCCACACGATGCTCCTGGACTGAACGAGCAGGAGGGGTGCGTTGGCAGCCACGGGACGGTCTCCCCCGAGCCAGGACAGCTGCTCCCCTGGGACTCCCGGCCCTGGCTCCAGACCCAGAGTCCTCACTCGCTCACCTGCAGGCTCTCTACTCACCTGGCACTACCTGGGATCCCTGAGTTCTGGGGTGGGGACGCCTCCTCTCTCCCCACCCCTCCCCAGAGCAGGGGAGAGTCCGGGGAGATGCCCCATAAAGGCTGATGGAAATCTGTGCTTCCGGTGGCAGGCTCACTTCCTGCCGAGTGGCTGGGGGGGGGCTCACTCCCTGCCGAGTGGCTGGGGGGTGCCGTGAGCTGGGCTGGCCACCAGCTGGGCTTCACTGGGGAACCTCTTGAGGTATCCAGCTTCTTGGGGCCTTCCTGCCACCACGCTTGCACCCTATGATTAGGGGGTGTCAGTGTCCTGGAGCTGCCATAACAAAGTGTCACAGACAGGGCCTTAAAATAACAGGAATTTATTCTTTCTTGGTCTGAGGCCAGAATTCAGAAATCAAAGTATTAGCCGGCCATGTCCCCTCCAGAGGCTCCAGGGGAGGGTCCCTCCTGCCTCTCCCGGCTCCTAGGACCTGGGTGCCCCCTGACTTGTGGCTGCACCCCTCCAGTCTCTGCCCTGTCCCCACGTGGCCTCTCACATGTGTCCCCTTCAGAGGATGCCAGCATTGGAGGTCGCGGCCACCTACATCCAGAACCAACGCATCTCGAAGGCTTTGCCCTGATCACATCTGCAGAGACCCTATTTCCAAATGAGGCCACGTCCAAGGTTCTGGGCGGACGTGAAGCTTTTTTGTGGGGGGGACACAATTCAAAACTCTACAGACTCCTTGCTCCTAACGTCCCGCCCATTAGCTGTGTGACCCCGCACACGTCCCTTTCCCCGGGGATCTGCCTCCACTCGCCCAGGGGCCTCGCCCGGTCTGGAGGGGCAGGAAGCTCCCAGCAGACTCTCTCTAGGGTCCTGGACACCCTCGAAGCTTACGGACTTGAAATCAAAGCAGCTTCACCCCACGCAGGCTCACGTGCCACCCCTTCTGTACTGGCGACTTCGTCCCCCGGCCCCCGGGGACTGAATGTTTGTGTCCCCCAGGTGCCCAGGTTGGAGCTGGTGTCGGGAGGTGGCGAGGGTCAGCTGAGGTCACGGGTGGGGCCCGGCGATGGGCCTGGCGCCCCCGTAGGAGGAGACCCCAGACAGCTCACGCCTGCCACCTCTGCCTCCTGGCCCCCGCCTCGTGAGGACAGGCAGAGAGGTCTGTGAACGAGGAAGGGGGCCCTCGCCAGGACCCCAGCATGCCGGCACCCCGACCCTGACGTCCAGCCTCCAGACTGAGGCGTAGGGGCTGTCGTTCCAGCCGCCCGTGCTCCGGGCTGTGGCTGCGGCCTGGGCACGGCCACCTCCGTTTCCGTCCCCACAGCGGCTGAGCGAAGTGCCAACAGCGTGGTCACAGGGTCAACAGCCCCGCGGGGAGCCAATGGGAACCACAGTTTCAAAACCTGACGCTGCTCGTGCTGTTCCCGACACGGACACCGGGGGCGCTGCCGCCCGCGCGGGGCCCCGGGGTCTGCCGTGAGTGGCGGTGAGATGCACAGGCGTGATGGGCACGGCGCCCGGGGGACGCTTGCGTGGCCAGCTCGGGCCCCCGCGGTGGCCAAAGGAGCCGGGACACACGTCCTGCCCCCTCTCACCGGCAAACACAGCACCGGCTGGGACCTGGCGCCACCCCAGAGTCCCTGTGGGCACCCTTGAACAGACGACAGTGTCCCCGCCCTCCGCATCCAGCTGCCTCCCCACCTGGCCACCTGCTCCGCCCTCCATCCCCAGGCCGCCCCAGGTGGGGACGGAAGGTGGAAGAGGGGACAGGCGTGGAAGGGGCCAGGTCAGGGAGGACAGAGCCAGGCAGGCTCCCGGGAGGCAGTCGT
>NW_011888938.1:1706362-1708422 GCF_000151845.1 Pteropus vampyrus
CCAGCCCTGCTGGAGGTGGGGTCTCCTTGCCCCTCAGTGAGAAGGGATCAAGCTCAGCTGTCTCTGGCCTGGTGGAGGTGCCCTCGGCAGGGGCTGTATCAGCCTGCATCCCAAGGTCCACCCCCAGGGCTCTGGGCGACGTCCCTGGGGCCCGCCCCAGCTCTGCGAGCTCCTGCAGCGCCCGCCGAGTGTGCTCGGCCTGCAGGCGGGGTGCAGGCAGGTCTCCCCAGTCTCACCTCCCGGGCCTCTGGCCACAAAGACCCAGAGTGTGCTCTGCCCCGTCCTCGACAGGGAGCGTCCTCATCACCTCCCCCTGCACGCACAAGCCTGTGCCCCACCTGGGGAACCAGTGACAGGGGACGGGGCCCAGGCATCGAGAATGGGGGTGCTGACGGAGAGGAGGGACGTGCAGGCTCCGGGGGCCCAGGGCGCAGGCATGCAGGAGCGGGCCCTCCCGTCCCTCCCCTCCCTGAGGTTGGGGTGTCAGCTCAGTGCCCAATGGGCCTCCACGTGTGTGTCCTCGTGGAGGGGGGCTCAGGTGATCTTAGGGCTCCCAGGAGCCCTGCACTGCCCGTCCCCACGAGACCTGGGAGAACAGCCTGTGAGTACAGTAGGGTTGTGAGCGGGGCCAGGGCAGACCGGCCCGCTCTGCCGTGAAAGCCACTGCGGTCACCTTCGGGCAGAGAAGGTCTGAGAGAAGAGAAACACTTCTGAGGGGCTCCCTGTGCCACGAGTGGAGGGGCCCCCCAGGCCCCGCGAACCCCCAGACCTCCACCTCACTCACTGCTAAGCCCCACCCCAAGGCTGGCCGCTGCTGGTCGCCGTGCAGCGGGCGGCAGCGTGCCTCCCAGGGCGCAGAGGCAGGACCGCCCAGCACCTGGCCAGACACGTGCAGACTGGCAGCACCCCCAGCCTGTGGGCCCCGGGGACGCTCTGAGGCAGGAACCTCCGCCCAGGCCCTGTCACTCCTCTCTGGGGGGAGGGGGGGACTTTTCCTCAACAGCCTGTTGGGGGCCAAGCCTCTCTCTTCCCCCGTCTCAGCATCTGCACGTCCAGGTGCCACAGCGTCTTTCCTCCAGAGGGTTCACAGACACACACACACACGCATGCACGCACGCACACACACGCACACACAGCCCGCCCCTGAACACCATCAGCATAACCACAAGGCTCCTGGGGTCGGCACACAGACTTTCCCTCAGAACAAGGGGGAGCAGGACAGAGGCGGCTGGCCAGGAGCTGGGCCTGGGGGAGGCAGCGGACGCTAACGGGTGTGGGTTTCTTTCTGGGCTGACGGAATGCTGTGGGACCAGACGGCGGTGGCGGGGCCTGACCTTGGGACTGGACCGAACGTCACAGCACGTTCACGCTTTGCACATTTAACCACAGTCAAAAACCCCAAACCACGGGGCCCAGAACCCCATGGATATTCAGGGCCAGCTTCCACGCCTTGCGGAATGGGGTGGCTCCCTTCGGGCAGACACACGCCACCCTGTGGCTGATGGCAAAGACCTTTGCCGTCCGCTCCTGAAAACGGAGGGCCGTGTCACTCCAGTTACATCAAGCGCAGTCACTGGCATTTAGCAGGGCACCCGGGGACCCCGGGCCCATGTGAGGAGGTGGCCGCCACTCCCTGCCGGACAAGCTGTACTCCAGAGTTAGCCACGCCCCGGCGGAGCAGGCACTGAGGGGCTGGTGCCCACGCAGGAAGATGCGGAGCGCGGGGTTCGACTCAGGGAAGCCCCCAGCCCTGGCTGTGCTCCCAGGGGGTGGGGACGGCAGAGCCCCGGGCCATGTGCCCCCTCTGCGCACGCGGGGGGTCCCCTGGGGCGTGTATTCTCAGGGGGAGTTAAGTGTCACCCCAGCAGTTCGCCCAAGACGACAAAACACCGTCACCATTACAAAGCCCCTTCCTTGCGGGACTCGAGTTCCCCGATTCTAGGTGGCGAAGATGCGGGGCTGGAGCTCTCCTGACCTGCTTGGGGAACGCGGCCACGTGTGGTGTGAGGTCTGAGGACACTCCGTCTCCGGCAGCAGGCAGACTTGAAACCCCCCTCCAC
>NW_011888938.1:1709947-1711516 GCF_000151845.1 Pteropus vampyrus
GCCAGCCCCCCCAGCTTCCCCTCCCAGGCTTCGCCAAGGCTGACTGCTCAGCCTTCTTCAGGTCCCAGAACACCCACCTCTGCCCCAGACACCCCTCTCAGACCCTCAGGCTGCCAGGAGACTCAAGGGGGGGCCTTCTCTGGGGCCACGCAGCCCAGGTTGGAACGGAGCATTGGGGGCGGTGTCGGTGAGCAGGGTGGGGTCCCTCTGGGCCCAGAGCTGCCCTCACCACTGTTGCCAAGACTCTGGGAGCACAGAGACCCCTGCCCCAATCACCTAGGTCAAGGAGACCTGGAGGTTCTGGAGCCGGGGCACGGGGGCCAGCCCAGGTAAACCAGGAGGGTCCTTGGTGATCTGCAGCCTTTTGGGGTCCCAGCATTGTCTTCTGGGACTCCCACGCCTTTCTTGCCCCCATTCCCACGTCAAAGTGAGTTTGGGGTGCAGTTACTCACACACGGCAGGTGGAGGCAGGGGCCAGCAGAGCGAGAAAAGCCCCCGGTTCCCAGCCTCATGGGGTGCACCAAAGCCTCCCCGCCCTCCGAGTCAGACAGTCGCTAGCCACCCCCTATCCCCGTCACAGGGCCGCGGTACTCGACCCGGCTGAGCAGCTGCGCACCTGTTAACTGGATGCAGTGGGGACATCGTCTCCACGGCACTGATAGGCAAACGGAAGCTCGGGCCATCGGCGTGAGTGGGAGACTTGAGTCAGACCCCAGTGCTCCTGACCCCGACCAGCGCCCCGGGCTCCTGGTCCTCTGGCGTCGCTCGACCGTCCAGGCGAGCCCAGCCCCACGCCACCCACCCCTCCGTGCTGCCCCTCACTTGGCCGGTGAGGAGGAGGCAGGCTCCCCCGGCAGCCTCGCCCGCTGGGCTCAGCGTGCCCCTCGCCCAGCTCCTCCAGGAGGGCAGCACGTCAGCTGTGACCCCTCAATGTGGGTGACCCAGGAGACGGGCGGCACGGGCTGGGGGAGAGGGGACGCTCTGTCCTGTCAGGCCCGTCCTCCTAGGTTGTGTGGCCGGCTGGACGGCAGCAGGGATTGGGAGGAGCTGGCTCGGCCTCCGGACAGGTGCAGGAGTCTGCTGACCACACTCGGCACCTGAGCTGGAAATCGGAAAGGCGGCCGCTGAGACGGGGAGCAAGGGCCACTCACCTGGAGCATGGGGTCCACGCAGGTGGCAGGAGCTACAAACACCCCCTTTCCTCAAGCCGGGAAGAGCAGGCACAATCCCTGAGCCCCCAGCCAGGGCCGGCTCCATCCCCCTGGCCCCTGGGACCAGCAGCTCACAGCTGTCGGGAGGGGCTCAAGGGCCATCCCAGGCCAAAGCTGTTTTCCCAGGTCACAGGTTCAACCCCAGGAATCTGGCAGCATTTGAAAAATAACATTTTCCTAATTGCATCAGCGTGGCTGCGTGTTTTTCCTTAGTCACAAGCTGGCTGGGCCGCGGGAGGAGCCGGCAGGCGGGGCAGGCGGGGCGCCGCACAGCCGGAGGTAGGGGCGGTGTTTTCTTGGTTCTGCCCATTGGGGCAGAACTCCAAGAGCCCGCCGGCCCCCCAGGCATGGCTGCCCC
>NW_011888938.1:1712796-1717505 GCF_000151845.1 Pteropus vampyrus
CGCCGCACAGCCGGAGGTAGGGGCGGTGTTTTCTTGGTTCTGCCCATTGGGGCAGAACTCCAAGAGCCCGCCGGCCCCCCAGGCATGGCTGCCCCCCATCTTGAGCTATTTGGGTTTTCTCTTCTGACCCCAAGGCACAGACTTGGTGAGGCCGTGGAAAAGCTGAGGGTGGGACCTCTGCTTGCTTCAGGGGGACACGGGGAAGGACGGGCACCAGGAGTCCAGAGGCCGGCCCCACCTTGGAATGTGGCCTGAGGAGGGTGACAAGCATATGCTGGTCCCCCGCCCTCAGTGCGGCTGTGGCACTGAAGATTCGGGTGAGCTCACGGTGGGGAGCAGATGCCCCGCGGACCTGCCAGCACCCTCCCTAGTCCCCCAGCAGAGCCGAGGCCCACGGGAACCCGCTGTGCTGGCCGAGGGCCGGGCCCCGAGATCGCCTGGAAGCGTGTCCGTGTTGGGGGGACATGAGCGGCTGCTGGCCGTGTCATGGGGGTCTGGATGAGGCCTCTCCCCGAGGCCAAAGGCCGGCGTTGCTCAGCTTTTGGGAGGGACGTGGCGTGAGAACATGACCCCCACACGGCTGCCCAGACACGGGTCTCCTCGGTGTGCGTCCCTCGTCCCTCCCCACTCCCTCCTCCCTGCATGACGAGGGCGGGGCAGTCAGGGGCCTGAGACCACGCCCATTGTCTCTTGTCCTCTGTGTGGTGGCCGCCCGGAAGGACTGCCGGTGTCTGCAGGAACTCGGTGCTTTGGTGGCTTGGGAGGGTGTCCACTTCCCTGGCCCTCACTCACCCGCAGGACGAGGTCTGTGGGACTTGCCGCCCCTGGAGCCAGGGCGGAGCAGCCGCCCCTCCCAGGCAAGGCGGGGCGGGGGGCGCCCCTGCTCCTCTCGGAGGAGACGCTCGGCCGGCCAGGCCTGGGGAGCAGCGTTGGATCCCAAGGGCTGGAGCGTGGCTCGGCTCTGCCCCATTGGTCTCTGCTGGTGGCCCTGGGGAAGTCACTTCAGCCCTCTGGGCCTGTCCCCTCACCTGTGGATGAGCACTCGGATGGGCGCTCGGCGCGGCTCATGTGTGCTTAATCCGCGCGGTGCCGACCTGGGCTGGTGAGAGCCAGCGGTTCCCCACGTTCTGGGGGACACAGGCTGTGACGCTGAGCGTCGGGCCCTCTGGGGGCCGACTGGAGGCCGCTTTGAGGAGCTTCGATGCGGGACACTGACCGCTGGGGTCCAGCCAGAGAGGCAGAGGATGAGAGGGGCGTGCAGGGTGCAGTCGGCCTCCGCAGTCTGCACTTGCCCCCGCGGGGGTGCCAGCCATGTGCCAGGAACCGCGTGCCACTCAAGGGTGGTGGCAGGGAGCCAGGACTTTCTAATGCGATGAGCACCATGGGGTCACAGAGCCCCCGGGCGTCCCCGAGGTCCTGCAGCTCAGGGCGTGGCCCGCCGGGGTGGGGGCCAGGCGCCCGAGGCCGAAGCCGTCTGCTGGCCGCCAGGCCGGTGCTCCTCTGCGACAGACACTCACGCTGCTGTCCCTCCCACACCTGCCCGCTGGGTGCTCGAGCAGCCAGCAGGACTGAAGGGAGAGTGGCCGAGGCACCCTGGCCGCGGGCTCCATGCGCTGCAGGCAGAGCCGCGTGGTGTCACGTGTGGTGTCACGAAGGCCCCGCATGGAGCACGCGAGAGCGGCACACACATCCACGCCGGAGCCAGACGCCCGTGTAAGCAGAGACAGGTCGAGAGCGGGAAGGAGCAGCGACGAGGCGTTTGCAGTGGCGGTCACAGTCCGGTCATCGCGGGAACGCCTGCCGGTCACGCGGGAAAGCAGATGGCAGGCAATGTGGCAAAGGGCCGGCAGGCGGCAGCTCGAAGGAGAGAGAGGACAAGCACGCCACCACGCACGCGACAGCGGCCTTGCTGGCCACGGGGAGCAGGGCCAGCGGTCACAGGCACCGGGCCGGGGGCCGCGGACCAGGCTCTTGTGCCCTCGTCCGCGAGGGGACAGCAGCGGAGGCTCCGAGGGCCACCGCGATGTATCGGCAGCTCCTCCACTGGGGCCTCTACCCAGGACACCCGCCCCCGTGTGCAAGGGGGGCCCGGGCACGCGCCCGAGATGCACTTTCGATCATTCACACTCAGATCCCTTTCCGGGAAGCCTGAGAGCCACGTCTGACACAGGGACCGGGGGTGCGGGTGTGTGCTCGTGCGTGTACAGGTGTGCCATGCATGTGCGGACCTGCGCGTGTGTAGGCACACACGTGTCCATGTGTGTGCACACACGTGTGCACAGCTCACCCTGGAGAGACCCGTGAACCCTGCGTTATCACCGGCAGGGCAGTCGGCGCTGGGCGGGGGCCTGGGCAGGCGGAAAGCTGCCCAGCGTCTGTCAGTGCTGGAGAGCCGAGCGCCTCCTGGGCCCGGTGATTAAAAGGCATCTCGAGGGCAGGCCCGCCCTCTCTCCAGGGGAAGGGGCTTGGCCGGGACAGAGACGCACTGAGTGCCAAGTGGAAGCTCAGATGTGTGGCTGGGCTGAATTCAACCTGATGCTTCTAGTAGCTTCCGCGTGCCAAGCACGCCCAGGGCGCAGGGAGGAAGGGCTGCAGTGTGGGCTCCAGGGGGCGTGGGGCCCCAGACCACCCCTGGCCTTCCCGGGCTCAGCCCGAGTCACACCAGGTCCCCGCGTCCCTGTGCTGGCCATACCAAGCAGCTCCAAGGGCTGGCACAGCCCGTGGAGGTGCCGCAGGCTTTACACCAAGGCCAAGTAGGGTTGCCATCCTGTCCACACCCAACACCTGGGAGGCCCCTGGTCCCCGACGCCCCAGAGAACCCGACTGCCTAGGTGGCATCCTGGTCCCTTGTCCTCCAGCCCCGCCTTTCCCTCTGCACCTTAGGGCCTCCGCGTCCGCCAGGTGGGGTGGAATTCTGTGCCTGCCCCACACCCAGGGCCTCTGCTGCCAACCTGAAACTCAGCCTTTCTCGAGATCAGATGCAGCCAAGAGGCGCCAAGCGGTGGCCTCTGGCCAGCACCCAGCGTCCCAGCAAGGATCTCAGAAGGCTCCACTGGGCCCTGTCCCTGGAAAGTGGCCTGTCCCATGGGCAGAAGGGGGCTGTCCCACGGTGAGGGAGGCCTGTCCCCTGGGCAGGAGGGGGCTGTCCCACGGTGAGGGTGGCCTGTCCCCTGGGCAGGAGGGGGCTTTCCTGCGGTGGGGGTGGCTTGACCCTGGGCAGGAGGCGGCTGTCCCATGGTGGGGGTGGCCTGTCCCCTGGGCAGGAGGCGGCTGTCCCATGGTGGGGGTGGCCTGTCCCCTGGGCTGGAGGGGGCTGTCCCACAGTGGGCCTGGCCTGTACCATGGGCAGGAGTAGTCCCCTGCTGAAGGGCAGAAGCTGAGCTGCTCCCTACGAATTGGGGACCACCCCTGCTCAGACAGGCACGGCAGCCCCAAGGTCGTGGACTCTGGCCGTGGAGGGGAACACAGCAACGTCATCCACAGACCCGGCCACAGGGCCCCGAGGACCCCACGTGGGCCCCACGCCGGGCTACTGGCCTCTCCAGGGCCCTGAGCCCGTGCTCACCGGGAGCTGTCGCAGCTGATGCAAGACCCCGAGCTGCGGCCGGGGTCCCCACCTGGGCAGGCAGGGGGATGGGGAGTGGAAGAGCCCTTCCCTGCCTCGCTGCCTCCATAATACACAGCTCAGGGCACCCGAGGCAGCGCAGAGAGGAGCCCCCAGGCCACCTGCACCCTCTGGCCCACGGCTGCTGGTCCACACCGTGGCGCCCGCGCCCACTGCTGCTTCCTGTGCAGTCATCGCGGAGGCCACACGTGGGTGCCGCGCATGACCTGCTCTCCGCCCCCGGCTTCCTGCCGACCTCAGAGCAAAGAAATTTGATTTCACACTCTGTTCAGGGGATGACAGACAGCTCGAGCCGGGCGGCGGGGGTGGGGGGGAGCTGAGAGGAGGGACGAGGTGGGGCCACCTGCCCGCAGAGCAGCCCTGCAGGGCTCGGCCGTCCAGAGGCCCCTGTGCCTGTCCACGCTCCCCGCCCCAGCGCCAGGCAAGGGCGCCACCCCTGGCCCGGGTCTCCCCTGTGGGAGGCACGCTGCACACAGTGCACCCGCACAGCGTTACGTGTGTCTGGGGCCGGGTCCACGGACAAGGGTGAGTGCACACGCCCACCCCTCTGCGCCCCTCACTGCGAGTGTCCGCCCATTGCAGAGACACCTTGGTGCGTGTGGAGACCCGCAGAGAAGCCACACGCCGATGGCGGGCACACCTGGGCACCGGCTACAGATCCCCGAATCCTGGGGGGCGGGGAGCGAAGGAGAAGCCCCAGGGGACAGCCTCCCAGGAGAGGGGACGTGGTAACAACAAAGCTCAGCCTCTGCCACGCCATGGGTTACTCAGACCCAGGCACGCGGACTGGCTGGGACACCCACGTGGTGGGTGGCCGGGCCAGTACCCTCGGAGGCTGGAGCAGACGTGGACGAGAGGACACAGCTGACACCCATGGCCCGAACTCAGACAGAAGCAGAGCTCCAAGTAGGGACCCCCACCCCGTCCCCTTCTCACTCACCTCTGCCCGTCTGAGCTGCTGCTGCAGGCACCCCCGGCCAAAGGCGCGCCCCAGAGTTCCCTCCCGTCCCCAGACCGGAAAGCCGCCCCTCCTGAGGGCCAGCGCTGGGCTGTACCTTTCCCAGGGGGCCTGAGCCACTTCCTG
>NW_011888938.1:1717555-1719133 GCF_000151845.1 Pteropus vampyrus
GCGGCGCTGATGGCGTCCCAGGGCCCCCAGCCGGACGCTGCGGTTCCCCGAGTCCCCATCTCCAGGGGGTGCAGGTGAGGAATTGGGGGTTGGGGACACCGGAGGAGGTGAGGTGGATATCCTCTGTCCAGAGGTGTTGGGGGTGCCCCACGGCTGCCATTGGCACAGACTGAGTCCCAGCATGACCCACCTGGGGCAGAGTCCCCGCTGCCCGCGGCGGGAGGGGGAGAGGGGTTCCGACCCAGGCCTCGTGCGGTACCCGCGCCAGCCACCCCCAAACATCCGTTACCGCAGCTGGCCTGCGGTGGTTTTGTGGGGTTCACGGAGCCGAGCTGGTGCCTCCTCCCAGCAGCAGCTGTCCCCCCAGCGGCGCCGGGTTCTGCTGCAAGGACCCCGGCGGGGGCTCGGGCCTGGCCAAGACCCCTGTGATGGCGGAGAGTCCCGGCTGCTGCCTCCCACGGAACGTGCTCTGCGAGAGGGAGCGCAGGTGGGTAGGGGGTGCGACTGCGGGGTGTGGGGGGGGCTGGGTGCCAGAGGAGGGCACATTGTGGCTGCAACCGGGTTTCCCGCAGCTGGAACAGGCTTGTGGCGGCTGCCCAGCTAGGGGATAGATAGCGGTCCCCAAGGTAAACAAGAACCCCGTGGGTGCGTAGAGGCCACCCCTGCGGTCCACTCTTTGATCTGAATCCCTGGGCGCCTCGAGGTGGTGCATTTGGGTTCTCTACTCTCCAGATTCTGCCTGGGACCCCCCGCACCCCCAAAGCAGTGATGGTCCAGGCCTGGGCTGGCCAGGGGTCAGGGTCAGTCTGAGCCCCGATACAGATTCCTGTGAGCGAACCAGTGGTCTTAGCCTGTGGTCCTTCTACCCGAGAAGCTCCCGGGGCTGCTCTGAGGGGGGTTCTGGTGGTTGGCGCCCTTTTTCCTGGTCAAGGCCGGACAGGCTCACAGACGTTTGTCACTTGTCCGGAAGCAGGAAGCGGATCTCGGCGAGCTGTGAGCACCTGCGGGCCCTCCTGCCGCAGTTCGATGGCCGGCGGGAGGACATGGCCTCCGTCCTGGAGATGTCCGTGCAGTTCCTTCGGCTGGCTGGCACCTTGGTGCCCAGCCGGGAGAAGCACGCGGTGAGTCGTGTGCGGGCCTGGGCAGCCCCCTGTGGACAAGGCGCCACAGCGGGCAGCTGGACCCTCCCCCTGTCCCCAGTCTGCAAGGCCACCTTTCTCAGGCACTCCTCCGTTCATGCAGACTGTCCCCTCGTCACCTATGGGGGGGACACTGTGACATCCACCTCCCGCGCTTACGTCCGTCCCCTGCTTACGGTGGCCAGGCCAGCACGGGGCGAGAGTCCGGTTGCCAGGAGGCCGTGGGCGGGCGCGGCCTTCGCCCTCCCTGCCCCGTTCCGAGGACCAGGGTCTGCACCCAGGCTGGGACCCGGGCAGACAGCCAGGGTCGGCCACGGCCACTTTCCTGGGGAGTCCCTGGTTGGCCGCTTCCGGTTCTGGTTTGAGTTTCGCATTCTTGCTCCCTCCAAGGAGCTGTGGCTCAAGAGGCAGAAGGACGTTTTGCAGCTGGTCCCGGCGG
>NW_011888938.1:1719468-1719972 GCF_000151845.1 Pteropus vampyrus
AACCGGGTTTCCCGCAGCTGGAACAGGCTTGTGGCGGCTGCCCAGCTAGGGGATAGATAGCGGTCCCCAAGGTAAACAAGAACCCCGTGGGTGCATAGACGCCACCCCTGCAGTCCACTCTTTGATCTGAATCCCTGGGCGCCTCGAGGTGGTGCATTTGGGTTCTCTACTCTCCAGACTCTGCCTGGGACCCCCTCACCCCCAAAGCAGTGATGGTCCAGGCCTGGGCTGCCCAGGGGTCAGGGTCAGTCCGAGCCCAGATACAGATTCCTGTGAGCGAACCAGTGGTCTTGGCCTGTGGTCCTTCTACCCAAGAAGCTCCCGGGGCTGCTCTGAGGGGGGTTCTGGTGGTTGGAGCCCTTTCTCCTGGTCAAGGCCGGACAGGCTCGCAGACGTTTGTCACTTATCTGGAAGCAGGAAGCGGATCTCGGCGAGCTGTGAGCACCTGCGGGCCCTCCTGCCGCAGTTCGATGGCCGGCGGGAGGACATGGCCTCCGTCCTGGA
>NW_011888938.1:1720022-1721892 GCF_000151845.1 Pteropus vampyrus
ACTCAGACAGAAGCAGAGCTCCAAGTAGGGACCCCCACCCCGTCCCCTTCTCACTCACCTCTGCCCGTCTGAGCTGCTGCTGCAGGCACCCCCGGCCAAAGGCGCGCCCCAGAGTTCCCTCCCGTCCCCAGACCGGAAAGCCGCCCCTCCTGAGGGCCAGCGCTGGGCTGTACCTTTCCCAGGGGGCCTGAGCCACTTCCTGCTGCCCTGCAGACACCACTCTCTGATGTGGGCCTGCAGCGGGCGGGGACCCCCGGCCAGGCACTGCCTTGGCAGGGCGCCAGTGCCTGATCTTTGCTCCCTCTGCCATCAGGACCCAGAGGGTCCCGCGCTGGCCGTGGGGGGCAGGGCTGAGGGGACTGACAGTTCCAGGAAAGACCAGGGCAGGAGCGTGAGGGGAGAGCACTGGGCAGGGGGCGGAGATGGAGTTGTCTGGGGGGACTGAACCCAGCAGCCAGACCCCGAGAACAGCCGCCACCTCACGTGGAACAGGCGGGCACGCAGGGCAGGTGAAATGGGGGCGGAGCCCCAGAGAGGGCCGCACCTGTCCGAGGACGGAGAGGGGCAGAGGGGCAGCCTTGGAGGCAGACCCGGGCAGCCTTGGAGGCAGACTCGGGGTCACTGTGCCTGACGGATGCGACCTGGTTGACCCTTTGGAGTGGCCTGAGGTCCAGGCTGCACTCACCTCCCCGGGCTAACTCCTGTCCCAAAGACACACAGTGACGGCTGCTCTCAGGGCACACATGGCTCCCCCAGGCTGGAGCTCCCAAGGGTTCCAGGCCAGCGCCTCTCCGCAGGGGTCCACCCTGACTCTAGACATGTGGCTGGACACTCGCCCTCCTGAGTCCCCCAGCAGGCACGACCCTTAAAGACCACCCACTCCACCCCTCACTTTGCAGACAGGGAGACCCGGTCTCACAGGAAAATGGCTACTGGTGGCACCTGGCCTCCAAGCCAGGCCACCTGCCTTTCGGTGTGCTTGTCCACTCCTCTGGGCTCAGAGCAGCCCAACCATGCAGGACCCAGGGGACAGGGCTCGGCCCAGCTGGGACTGTCGCACAGGGCAGGCAGGGACAGGCTGCGGGTCACCTGGAGGCTGGCTCCCGGCACAGGGTGACAGGCAGACATATGCGCCTGTCCTCCGGGACGGGCGAGAAAGTGGACAGGGGCAACCCCTCCCACCCCATGGGGCCCCACTAGACTGCTGCGCTCTCTAGGGCAGTCACCTGGATGGGCAGGGGCCGTGTGGCATCCTGGGACACTGCGGGGTGAAGGCTGGCCGGCCACGGCTCGCTCCCAGGCCACCTGAAAGCCCTAGCCAGTCCACCCTCTCCTCACACAGATGCGCAAACGGAGCTCCGAGAGAGAAGTGACCGCCGGAAGTCACCAAGGGGCAGGAATCCCAAACTCCCACCCTTCACGGACAGCACGCCAGCACCTGCACCCCAATCAAGCCTCGTCGTGGTAAGAGAGGCCCTTGAAACGCGCTTCCATGTGGGGTACCCTTGCCCCGTGTCCTGCTGGGGCGCAGCGCAGCCACCTCCACGCAGGAGCACCCCAGCGGGCCCCTCCCCCAGGCTCGGCAAGAGGGGGCTGGACGGCCCGCACAGCCCGCGGCCCCCAAGGTACGCGGGGTCCACAGCTGCCTGTACCCGCGAGACTCGGAACCGGCACTTAAAAATGGCCGCGCTCGGGTCACCTTCGCATCGGGGCGCAGACAGACGCCGCCCGGGCACCTGCTGGTCATTGGAGCGAACGCCCGGGTCCCGAGGGGCGCCCTTCCTCGCGGCGGTCAGGAGAGGGCGCTCGCGGGCCTTGGGGGGCGGGGAAGACCCTGGAGGAGATCTGGGGGTGGCACGGTCCTGGGGGG
>NW_011888938.1:1726862-1728333 GCF_000151845.1 Pteropus vampyrus
TCCGTTCATGCAGACTGTCCCCTCGTCACCTATGGGGGGGACACTGTGACATCCACCTCCCGCGCTTACGTCCGTCCCCTGCTTACGGTGGCCAGGCCAGCACGGGGCGAGAGTCCGTTTGCCAGGAGGCCGTGGGCGGGCGCGGCCTTCGCCCTCCCTGCCCCGTTCCGAGGACCAGGGTCTGCACCCAGGCTGGGACCCGGGCAGACAGCCAGGGTCGGCCACGGCCACTTTCCTGGGGAGTCCCTGGTTGGCCGCTTCCGGTTCTGGTTTGAGTTTCGCATTCTTGCTCCCTCCAAGGAGCTGTGGCTCAAGAGGCAGAAGGACGTTTTGCAGCTGGTCCCGGCGGGTCACACCGCAGCAGACGCACCAGAGCCCGGGACGGGAGCATCCGGCGTGACCATGTTAGTGTCCGCTGCGGGGCAGGGGGACCCACGGGGCTATGGCCGCAGACTGCTCATAGCCCCCTTTTGTCTTTGTACCATTCAGGCAACAGGGCCCCCCAAGCTGTGCGACCCTGGCGGTGGCCGAGGGGCTGGACAGGCCGGTGTCCCTCCCTGGTAAGCGTGAGCGGGTAGGAGCCTGGCCCCGAGTGCCGTCCTCGTCCCGGCGGAGAGGGGAGCCCTGTGGGACGGCTTCTGGCCCTGAGGACCGTGTGGTCTCTCCCTGATCGGGGAGTGGACATTGGCTGTCAAAGCAGGCAAGGGCCCCCCACGAGGGGCAAGCGTGCGGGCTGAGGTGCCCCAGGTGTCTCGGCCAGTAGCGGTTGGCTGTCCCCCAGTGTGTTTTCGGCCAGGACCTTTCTCTGCCAAGGAACATAGGTCCAAGCTGGCCTCTGCCCCCAAGGACAGGACCCCCACCCTCTCCACCCTGGGCCTCTAGGGGTCCCCAGGTTCCCTAGGAAGTGTGGGAACGTAGAGGGACTTGCTTCGTCCTCACTGCCGCCGTGTCCGGCTCCCGAGAGCAGCCCACACGGCCCTGGCCTCGGTCCCCTGCTCCTTTGTGGCGCTGAGCTCTGCCCGCCCCCGAGCCCCGTCCTGCTTCTCTGTTCTGCTGGGTGAGTCATGGGCCTGTGGCTGTTCCCTCCCCTACGTGTGGCCTTTGTTCCCTGATGCCGCCCCCAGCCACCCGCACAGGGCACCCTGATGATTCTGACCTGCCTTGGCTGTTTGTCACTCCTGGTGATGCATTTGAGCCGCCTTTATGTGTTTGCCACATGCCATTGTCCTCAAATGCCAGCGGAGGCGAGAGCACGCCTTCCCAGTACCTGCGTGTGCTCACTGAGGAGGGGACTGGTCTTGCTGTGGACGGGGTTGTCGACAGAGCTGGGGCCACCAGGGAACTCCGGGGCCCACACGAAGGACGTGGGCAGAGGTCACACCGCTGGTCCGAGCGTGTCCCCGAGGGCTGGGGTTGCAGGCAGGTGGGGCAGGCAGGCTGCAGCACGAGGGTCTCAAGGTCTGAGCCCCCA
>NW_011888938.1:1728777-1729590 GCF_000151845.1 Pteropus vampyrus
GAGAAGGCGTCCTAGGAAGCAAAGCCGTGCTGCAGGACCCCGTGCGCTGCCACCCTGGGGCCCTCATGAAGAGCCCCAGGCAGGGACAGCCCTCCCTTCTGTCCTGGTTGCCCGGGAGACCATGTGGGTCTGCGGTGCTCTCCGGCTTTCACTGAGCCGGGATCATGGCACAGACGGGGACACACACATGCAGAGGCTGAGCCAAGGGGGTGGGGCTTAGCCAGAATCACCCACAGCTTTCCTCAAGGCCTGGGGCGCCATCTCAGCCCCCACTGGGGAGGGGGCGGTCAGTGGGGTGGGGGGCTCCCCAAGAGAAGCTGGCCCAGGTGAGCTGGAGGGCGCATAGTGTGTACTTGGTGGTTCCCACACCCGCAGACTCTCCCGAGGTTCCACCGTGTTTGCTCCAGACACAGAGGGATAAACACAGGTGCTTTAGGGGAGCACTCGGCAGAGCCTGGGTATACTCAAAGTCCCCAGATGGGGTGTGTCTTGCGCGCACCCAGCTCATCGGTGGTGGTACAACCTGGGGGCCTTCCCTGGCTCTGTCCAGAGAGGCGGACACTGGCTGCCACAGGGTCCCAGCCAGCGCAGCCGGGCTCGGCCCCGGGCAGGGCTCTGGTCTACCCCAGGACTCCTGCTGGTGTGTGCCCATCTCGCAGACCCCCAGCGGTGCCCGGCTGGCGGGTCAACGAGATGATCAGTATGTTGTCGGCAGTGGGGACTGATGAACTCTGACGTTTCTGAGGGCTTCAGGGAACTCAAAACTTGGCCCCAGTCTGCTAGGGAGGAGCCAAGCCCAGGACCTCCACGGAA
>NW_011888938.1:1732670-1738501 GCF_000151845.1 Pteropus vampyrus
TGCTTCTGAGCTCTGCTGCCCTGTGTAGGGCTCAGGGGTTGGGGGAGGGCCGCTCATGGGGCGGGAAGTCTGACCGGCACCTCACTTCGCTCACAGGGCCCTCCAGCCTGGTGCCCAGGACCCCAGACTGCAGCCTCTCCAAGGCCCCCAGGCTGCCCCCCCCCTGGTCTGCCTGCCCTCAGCACCCACCCTCCTCGCTGGTGGGCGAAGACGCCCAGAGCTGCCTGGGCCAGGCCGGGCTCCTGACCGAGGGGACAGACAGGGCCGTGACTCCGGACACCAGGTGGGTCCCCGGGGGGCACGTGCACCTCCCAGCCCTGCTTCCTCCCCGCGTGTGGGTGGCCCAGCCCCAGATGAGCCGCCGGCCTGTGGCTTTCTGCCGTGTTTCTGAAAATGGCTTTGTCTCTGTCCGGGCTGGTGGGGAGCGAGTGTGTGCTCAGAGCACGCAGGGGCCTGGGCGGGGGCTGGCGGGGGCTGGAGAGGGGCCGGGGGGCCTTCCGCGCTCCAGGGGCTGGGGCCTCTGCGTCTGAGCCTGAAGCCGCCTTTCAGGGCTGTGGTGACCGTGGACACGGTCCAGCGGGGAGCGCTCAGGGCAGCGTCCTCTTGTCCCACGCAGGTCTGTGTCGGCATGCGACGTGGAAGATGGAACGCCCTTCCTGCTGACTGCCAGTCCCGACTGGTGGCTGGGTGAGCGGGGGACGCTGGCCGGGCCACCTTCTCCCCTGAGCGGGGCAGGCTTTGCGGCCCCAGCCTTCCTGACACAGGACGGTGGGGAGATGTGATCAGGCCGGGCTTGCTGCCTGACACCAAGGTCCCCGTGCCTGTCTCTGAGCTGGAGTTGTCACTGGTGAGAGTGACGAAAGGTGGTGTGAGTGTGAGTACAAGAGTGGGCGTGAGTGTGAGTGTGTAGGAGTGTGTGAGCATGAGTGTGTGTGAGTGTATGAATGAGAGTGTGTGAATGAGTGAGCATGAGTGCGTATGTGAGCATGAGTGAGTATATGTGTATGAGTGTGTGATGAGTGTGAGCATGAATGTGAGTATATGAGTGTGTGAGCATGTGAGTAAGCGTGAGTGTGATGAGTGTGTATGAGTATGTGTGTGAATATGAGTGAGTATATGAGAATGAGCATGAGTGTGAGCATGAGTGTGAGTGAGCGTGAGTGTGTGAGCGTGTGAGCATGGGTGTGTGTGAGTGTATGTAAGTGTGTGAGTGTGTATGAGTGTGAATGCTGCCCCGGGACCCTGACTGCCCCTCTGATGTGTCTCATCTGCTTCCAGGGTCCCTGGAGGGCAGAGGTGGCAGTGCCCCTTCTCGAGCCCCGGCCAGAAGCAGCCCACTAGCCAGGGCGGAGCCGGGCTTCCTGGCGGACCCTGAGCCCGGCTCCCAGGGGCTCCCAGGTGGCCCGTTGGAGCCGTGGGGCGCGGACGTGGGCTGCCCCAGCCCGGCCCTTCGGGAAGACGTGGACAGCATCTTCCCCGACTTCTTTGCCTGCTAGGAGGCTGGGCTCCGGCCAGGCACAGAGCGGGGTGCTGGCGTGGGTCTTGGGGTGGCATGTGCACGCTTCCTCAGGCATTTTATTTTGGGGTGCGGGTTGCACCCACACCCTGATTTCAGCAATGCCGCCTGGGCCGTGAAGCACGGAGCCTGAGTTTTAAAGAGCAGCCAGTTCCGGCAGGAAGCGAGTTTCTCTGTGTGATCAATGCGACGGCTGGGCAGAGGGCGTCACTTCTGTCACTGCAGGCGCCTGCCGGGGGTGGGGGGTCCTGTGATGCCTGGGCCTTGCGGAACCCGGAGAGACCCAGCCCTGGAGTCTGGTCAGGGGCTCTGAGCCGGCGGGAGGTAGCCAAGTGCACAGCTGGGGGATGATCCCCACCGGTTGGCGCCGCATCGGGCTGAGGGCAGCACCGGCCCCTGGGCGGCGAGTTTGTGTCCCGTGAGCCATTTGGTGGGGTTGGGCACAGGCCTCCGCCAAAGCCCCTGGCGTCTCTGACCAAGTTGGCCTGGAGGAGCCAGCTCTGAGATTGAGGGTCCGCCTGTGCCCCTGAATGCCGACCTCACCCCAGGACCCTGTGAGGGAGGTTGGGTAGCTGGGGCTCCAGCTCGCTCAGAGCCCTGACTGAGGCTCCTGCTGCATCCCCCAGGCTCTCGTGGAAGGTAGTGGGCAAGACCCCACTCAGGTGGCAGGTGTGGCTCACCTGTGCCGCCTGGAGCCCGTGTGCGGTGATGCTGAGGCCCAGCTGGGCGTGTGGGGAGACCCGCCTCCCCGGCCTGGGACCATAGCATCCGGTCACTGCAGGCCCCGCACCCTGCCCTCGGCCGGCTGCAGGGGCGGGCCCCCCTCCTTGACCGTGACAGCTGGCGGGGGTTGTGATGGTGCCTTTTCTGAAGCCAAAGCCCCCAGGCGAGCGGAGGAGAAAGGGCTGTGGGCTGGGCCTGGCGGGGGGCTCGTCTGTGCCGCTGCTGGAGCTGAAGGGAGCTGTGGGGGTTCAGAGGGCAGCTTGCTCCCCCTCCTCCTCGGGCCTCGGAGCCAAATTACAGCTCTTGTTGCTGTAATTGCCTGTTCCGGGCGCGTGCAGAAGCTGTCACCGGTGATTGCCGGCTTATTTCTGGGAGTCTGGTTGGGATGCAGGCTGCAGCAAGCCCCTGCTCAGCTTCAAGGTGACTGTCTCCTTCCCCTGTTTGCCTGGAGGTAGGACGCAGAGGGGACATGGCCTGGCAGGACCCCAGCCACTACCAGGCCACACCCTCTCCAGGTCCAGCTACCCCTCAGCTGGGACATTCTGGTGGGACGGTGTGTTTGGCTGGGCCGTGGTGACAGCCTTCTGAGCTGGGAGCTGACCAGCTGCCGGGTCTGCCACTCTCAGCTGACCCCCCAAGCCTTGTCCTCCTTCATCTGCCCACCACTCCGCTCACCTCTGTCCACCGTCCTCCCGCCCTCCCCACTGCCACCTGCTCCTTGGACCTCGTGGCCACCGTGAGTCACCACGTGCTGGTGTTTTGGTGGTGGCCCTCAGTGCTGCTCAGCACCCTTGTCCAGCCCGGGGGTCACGTAGGCCCGGCCCTGGAGCTCCGCACAGCCTCCCGCCCACGTGGGCGGGGCCGGAGCGCTGCATGGGAGGCGGGGCCGTCTCGGCCCCACCCCCCCGCGCCCCCACTCTCAGGGCCACCATCATTTCCGGGAGACTCAAGTGGCCTTCAGAAAAGGTCCCCTAAACTTGGCTCAGCCTGGAACAAAGGGACAAAGCTTAGAGACTCAGCTGGCCAGCCAAGCCAGCTGGTCCCAGGCGCAGAGAATCCACCGTCCTCACCACCGTGTGGCGCTCCTGGGGCCCCGCCCACAGCCCCAAGATGGCACCAGGGCGGCCACGGGGTGGCCCCACCCCCTCCCTGCACTGTGTCCCTCCTTTACGCCCTGAACGTGCCCCAGTGAACCCCGAGGAGCTTTCCCAGGCCATGTGGCTCAGTCTCGGCAGGAGGCCCCCTCCATCCCCCCATCCCCCCCGAGTGGCCCTGGCCCCGGGCTCAGTGTCAGCAGGCAGCTCCCACCGCCAGCCTTGCGATCCGGAGTGAAGCCCACACCCCACAGAGAACACGCTGCGGGGCAGCCATTCATCAGACACCAGGAAAGGCCTGGGGCGCTGCTCCCCGGGGGGCGGCCGAAGGGCCCCTTGGGTCCGCCATGATTTCCAGGCCTTTTGGCGAGGGTGGCCGAGACCCTGGGAGACGTGAGCGGGAGGCAGCACAGCGGTGGGCTCCGGGCTGGAGGGGCGGATCTGCGGGAGGGGCGGGGCCTCCTGGGGCCAGGGGCTGGGGTCGCCTGTCACGCCCACATCCCTCCTCCTGCAGACCCGCTGCCTCGCCTCCCCCGCCACCCCCAGCTGCCCCATCCACTGGTCCCGTCCTGGGGGACTGGATGGGCACCCCCACCTTTGGTTCTGCTCACACACCGGCGTTTTGGACGTCTCCCGGCCGTCAGTTCCCACCGCCTGGCTGTGCCCGCGGCCGGCACGGTGGGTGCTCCGTGCGTGCGTGCGTGGAGCTGCACCTGCTGCTCGCCCCGCGGGGGCCCCCTGCCTGCCCTTGGGACCCACCTGGCTCTGGTCCCCCAGGGTCCGAGACCCCGCCTGGGCCCGGAGCCGTCTGTGTGGGGAGGAGCAGCCGCACTGAGCAGTCCCAGCGAGACCCCGCGGCTGGGGGAGGGGCGGGCAGTTACCGCCCGGGGCCAGGTCCACAGTGTTGTCCCGGCCAATCCCGTGGTGTCCTCAGCAGTCTTGAGCATCAGCAGGCCCTCCCGGCCCGCGGCGGAGGACCAGCCAGTGGACAGAGCGCTGGGCGCTGTCCCTCTCGCTGGTCACCAGGGACAATGGGCGGTGGGTTTCCAGGGGCTTGGAGATTAGCTCAGGTTTTCGGGATGCAGACACCGTCGTGGGGACAGCCGAGGCTGTGACCTGGTGGGAGGGGTGTGCCCGGATGTCCCCACGGCGAGTCAGAGAGGAGGTGAGGGCCCCTCCCAAAGCGCTGCCCAAGTTGGGGGGGGGCCAGCCTGTCGTCTGGGTCCCAGTCGCGCTGTCCCAGGCTTCGACGCATTCGTCTCCCCCACTTTGGGATAAAGGGCTGGGGCCCAAGGAACGTGTGTGGTGTCTGGGTCTTTGTTTGAAGACAAGACAAGGGACTCAGCCGTTTGGGGGAGCACTGTGGTGGGGGTGGACCACCCGGGAAGCTGCACCAGAGGGGTGTCCTGTGACCGCGGCCCTGAGCGCTGACCCCGAGAAGCAGAAGCAAAGAGCTCAGGGCCCAGGGCCGGGGGCGGCTGTGTGCAGAGCTGTGCCCTGGGAATGCTTCGCCTCCACGGCTGCACCACGGAGACCACGGGGCATGAGGGGTCGTCCCCACTGAGCCAGAACTGCACAGGGACGGCAGTTCCCTAAGTCTGATGACAGTGTCCTTCTAGGACAAGGTGGGAGGGGTTTGAGACACAGAGGAGACAGGCAGAGTGCGCAGGAGTTGGCCACAGCCGGGCGTCTGGGGCAGGAGCAGCTGGAACAGGCAGGAAGGACCCTGCCCCGGAGCCTCCCACCCTGCCGACCCCTTCTGACTCAGCGAAGTGCGGCCAACACCCTGTAAGCTTTGTGGGCCGAGGGCGAGGCCACCGGCCCGTGCCGGTCTCGAGTACGAACGTCCTGAAAGCCACCTGTCCCGACCCTGCCACTTCCCAGAGGACGGGCGCTTCGCCCTCCAAACCCAGGCCCCCGGAATCTGATGCAGAAAAGCAGGCATCACATGTGACACACACAGGTCCACGCTTGCTGGGTGACCTCGTGGTGGGCGGGCAGCAGCCCGGGTGGGCCTGGGGTAGTTGTTGGGGTTGCGAGGCTCCCTCCACATCCTCAGTGTGATGCTTTTTGACGAGAAGGACGAGAGCTCTGTCTGCGCTGCTGGCCGACGATGCCAGTCGGCCTCTGTCTAATGTTTATACCTCTCCAGGCGGCCGAGGTCCTCTGTCTGCTGTGGCCCGGGTCCGCCCTGGGGACCGGCGGGGGGGGGGCGGGGGCGATTGCCATCGGTGTGTGAGTGCAGGTGGGGGTCTCTGGGAGGGGCCCTTTTCCTGAGGAAGTATGCCACCACCGTGTCCCTCCCGCGTCTCCGGAGTGCAAGCAGAATGTGACGGACACCTGTGCCCCTCTCTCTCCAGGAAGATCGTGTGACCGGGGGTGGGGGTGGGGCAGCGTGCATGACCAGGCCGCACGCGGCTTGACTGCTGGCTCCTGACAGCCAGCCAGACCCCGGGCAGGGGCAGGACCAGCTGCCCTTTCCAGACGCCTCCTCCAGC
>NW_011888938.1:1739066-1741317 GCF_000151845.1 Pteropus vampyrus
TGTTGGGGTTGCGAGGCTCCCTCCACATCCTCAGTGTGATGCTTTTTGACGAGAAGGGCGAGGGCCCTGTCTGCACTGCTGGCCGACGATGCCAGTCGGCCTCTGTCTAATGTTTATACCTCTCCTCCAGGCGGCCGAGGTCCTCTGTCTGCTGTGGCCTGGGTCCGCCCTGGGGACCAGCGGGGGGCTGGGGCAATTGCCATCGGTGTGTGAGTGCAGGTGGGGGTCTCTGGGAGGGGCCCTTTTCCTGAGGAGGTATGCCACCACCGTGTCCCTCCCGCGTCTCCGGAGTGCAAGCAGAATATGACGGACACCTGTGCCCCTCTCTCTCCAGGAAGATCGTGTGACCGGGGGTGGGGGTGGGGCAGCGTGCATGACCAGGCCGCACGTGGCTTGACTGCTGGCTCCTAACAGCCAGCCAGACCCCGGGCAGGGGCAGGACCAGCTGCCCTTTCCAGACGCCTCCTCCAGCTCATCCCAGCCATCCGCCCACCGCAGAGTGCCCCCGGGTGCAGGCCGGCCGGGGACCCTCATATGAGACAAGCGTCCGGTAGCTAAGGTCCTGGCCCTACTCCACCCCAAAGTCCCTGGGGGCCCCTCCCAGGCTGGATGACGCTGACTCTATACTCATCTCGGCTTGTAGTGAAACCTGCTTCTGGTTTTATCTGCCGTCAGCTTGCATGGGACACGCTGACCCTGTGCTGGAGGGGGCAAGGCCCTCTAGAACCGGTGTCCAGCGGCGCGACTCGGTGGGACTGGGCGGGACTCGGCCGCACTGGACCTTGGACACTTGTGCCTCAGCTCAGGGCAGCGGCCCCAGCCCAGCCCGCATCCCCTTTGGCCTTGGTGTCCTCCTCACCCTCCAACTCCTGGGAAGAAGGCTGCGAGGCGGGCAGGGGATGGGCCCAGGGCCGGAGGGGTCGCCCCCAGAGGAGGAGATGATTCTCCAGGGGACGCGCCTCCCTCCCGTGGGGCCTCGGATGACCAGCGGTGAGCCCGGTCCCCTTCCGAGAGGGCAGAGCCACTTTGGTGTCACTGGACAGTGCTGGCAGGTGCAGTGCACAGTCCCTCGTCCACCCCACAGTGGGCGGGTGGGAGGAGCGGCCAGATGCTGAGCAGCTGGAGAAGGGTCGGGAGGAGTGTGGGCTGCAAACCCATAAACCAGGAGGCCTGCTGGGGAGGTGCAGAGTGACTGGTTCTGGCAGGCGGCCACGTCGCGGCCACAGCGAGCCGGCCGCCTCTGCTGGCCCACTTGGCCTGGCCTGCTCGGGTCGGCCTTTGCTGCGTGTGGGACCCCCGATGCCCGGGGAGCCCAGGCCTTTCTGGCCCCGGGGCCTTGTCCCCTGCACCCTCCCTCACTGCGGGACAATTGCCCGGGAAGGAGCCCCTCTGCCATCGGGCCCTGTGTCCGGGCACCCCGTGCCGAGAGGCTCCGTCCACCTGCCCAGGTCTCCCGTTACCTATGACACTGTGCTGGGTGACACTGACCAGTGGACCCTCCTCCAGCCCTGTCATCCGAAGCCGAGAGAGGAGGGCACACCTTCCGGAAGGAAGCGGGGGAGTCGAAGATGAAAGAAGCCAGGGCACGCGGACAGCTCTGGCCCTCAGCCCTCTCGCCCTGCTGGGCTGGAGGCAGTGGCCCGTCCTTCCTGTCCCCCGCCCCCAGGGCCCCGAGAATTGGCTCCCGCCCGGCATCCCACATTCTGGCTGGACTGGTGGAGTCTGGCCCAGCAGGAATCCATACCACACGATGGGGTGACATCCCGGGGACCCCATCCCAGACCCTTCTCAGGCCAGCCAGGAGCTTCAGGATTTGAGCCCCCAGCCCCCGCTGGACCCAGCCTGCAGGGCGGTGACGCCGCCCAACTGCAGCCTGGCCCCCTCGGCACATCTTGAGCGAATGGCAGCGAGGGGCCAGGGCCCGGCGGGCGGGGTGTCCTCGGGCATCAGGGTGGCCCACACCTGCTTTCACTGAACACCAGTCGGTCTTAGTCGTCGCAAGTGGGGTGAAGTCTGACAGCCTCACTGTGCCCAGACCCCCGGACCCCGGGCCAGCTTCCCTGCCACCGTGCCTGTGACCGCGTCCGCCGGGGTCTCTAGGGCAGGGCTGCAGGACCCACAGGCCAGCCCCAGCCCCTCACTGAGCACTGGGTCCTGGCTGAGGTGGCCGGGGGGTGGCGCTGCCCGCTCTGGGCTCGGCTCCCCTCCGCCCCTCCGTCTGGGGGGCACGGCTCGCCATGCCCCACGGCGT
>NW_011888938.1:1742492-1744172 GCF_000151845.1 Pteropus vampyrus
CAGGGCTGCAGGACCCACAGGCCAGCCCCAGCCCCTCACTGAGCACTGGGTCCTGGCTGAGGTGGCCGGGGGGTGGCGCTGCCCGCTCTGGGCTCGGCTCCCCTCCGCCCCTCCGTCTGGGGGGCACGGCTCGCCATGCCCCACGGCGTTTCTGCAGTGCGGTCGGCAGGCACCTCCCCAGCATCCTTCTCGGTGGACTTCATTTGAACCCCAAATACCAGCTTTCTGCACCAGCAGATCCTGGCTGAGTGGGCAGCTTCCTGCACGTCCCCAGCCACGGGCCAGCAGGCTGGACGGAGGTTCCAGACGGGGAGCTGGAGGCTGCGCTGGCCGTGGGGGTGCTGGGCGTCCCCTGCTCATTGCCCATCCCGGCAGAGCTGCTCCGTCCAGCGTCTGCCATCTGGGAAGGGGAGCAAGGCCCTCCATCCCCCGCAGCCTGGAGTGCCGAGGGGGCCGGTGCCCCATGCCCCGGGCAAGGCAGCGTGACTCAGCTGCGGCCAGCAGCCCTGGTGCTGGGCAGGGCGCGACCCCTCGGCCCTCACTGGGCATTTCTGGAGCAGCTTGAGGGGCTGTTCCCAGGCTCACTGGGGAGGGAGGGGCGGGGCCAGCTGCTCCTCAGACTGGGGGTGCTGGAGGTCCCGGAAGCCCCTTCCTCACCCTGCCCGCTGTCCTGCCCTCCGGCTGCACAGGAGCAGGTGTGGGAAGTTGCCCTATTCCGCAGGGAGGCCCGGAGGCGGGGACGGGCAGGGGCCCTGACGGGCCGGCCGCCGGGCCCACCCTGTGTCGTGGCAGCAGCGAGGCCGGAGCCGGCAGGGAAGTGCCCCAACCAACGGGACAGGAGGGGGGCAGGGAGGGAGCCCGTCGGGGTGTGCCGGGGGGCCTGGCGGGGAGGACACACGCACACGGTCTCTTTTTCACCTTTTCTTCTGAGATGACTGCGGTTCACGTGGGGTGTGAGAACTAATACGGACAGACACACCTGGCACCCTTCGCCCCCTGCCCAGGTGGCTTCTTGCCCAACCCCGGGACAATGTCCCACCTGGGTGCTGACACTGGTGCCCCCCCCGAGCAGGTATCCCCGCTCGCACGCGCCGAGGACAGTGTGGGAGCGTGTGCGCTCGGTCCCATGGCTTCCTGTCGGAGACAGACCTGCCCCCCGCCCCCGCCCGCCTCCCCCACCCCCACGCCTGGTCCGGTCAGTGCCTCGGTGACTCATGGCTCCACTGGTCACCTCGAGGGCACGCTGTGAACCGGCTCGCGCACATCGCCTTCCCGGCCTGGCTGTTCGGACACCCGTGTGCTGAGGTGTGTCTGGGGCGTGCGGGCCCCCGCCATCCGCCTGCGGGGGCGTCGGGCTGCTCCAGTCGGGTAACTGTGATGGGAGCTGCTAGAATCATTTGTGTAGACGTTCTGTGTGGACGTATTTTTATATCCCTCGAACGCCCAGTAGGCGATCACGCTTAAACCAAGGGATTGGTGGGTGCCCCATATGTTCACTGATACACAGAGCTCGTCCCGGCTTCTGACCTAGTAATAGTCTTCCTAGGGGACAGTTGAGCTGGGACGGGGGCGCAGGGCCTCTCCGGCACCCTCTCACCCTCAGCCTGGGACCCACCTTCAAACCTCACAGACCCACAGACGAGGGACCTCAAGGTCCTCGTTCTCCAGGCGGGACGACTG
>NW_011888938.1:1748201-1751923 GCF_000151845.1 Pteropus vampyrus
TCCCTGTGCTGTGTCCAGACACATGGGCGGCTGGGCAGGTGGTTGGTGGGGGTGGGCGGAGTTGACTGACCGGGACGCTGGGCACCAAACCTTACTTTGAACACCAGAGCACAGTTTGTGTCGTGCGTCACAACCCGGTACTTTGTTCACTGGGCGCCGACTGTGTTCCAGGCGCCAGGGCCCGCGGGGCGCAGGTGCGAGCCCGACAGACTCGTAATACACGCTGGTGGCAAGGGCCGCCTGCCTCTCCCACCCCTCCCGACTGCTGGCCTCGGAAGGATCCCCGCCTGTCCCTGGTGTTGCCATTCTGTCCCCAAAGCTCCATCCTGCTCAGGCGTGGCTTTGGAACAGCCCACCTGAACTGGCCCCCGCTCCCTGCCACATGTCCTGTTCTGTTTCGGTCATATCACTGTCGTGCTGGCCGCGTCACCCGTTTGCCCTGGCTTCAGTCCATGACTGGGCCTCCCTGTCAGGCTCACACACTCAGCCCCGAGGCGACCAGCCCCTCCCCGGATGGCTGTCTTGGGATGAGGGCTCCGTTTGGATTCTCCAGAGTGAGTGAGTGTCCAGGCCACCGAGGCGGTGGGTACCTCTCTGGGACAGTGCTGCCTGCACGCTGGGTCTCAGGTGCGTCTCTTGTCACAAATGGCCTGGCTGGGCGAGGGACGGCTGGCAGTGGCTCCTGGGAGCCCGCTAGAAACCGCCTCGCTCACCGGGGAACCTGGGACTCCCATGCGAGGGACACGGACTGCTTATGAGAAGCCCCAGGTCAGGGCGTCGGTGCTTTGGCGCTGAGGAGATGTAATTCTCTCTAAAACTTGTTATGAGCCCCCTACACCCACCTGCTCACACGCAAGTGCACACACATGCTAGCACACAGTGCACACAAATGCGCGCACACCAGCTCACGCGTGCACTCTCACACACGTGCAAGCAAATGCACACACATGCCAGCACATGTGTGCACTCACATACAGTGCACACAAATGCACGCACCAGCTCATGTGCACTCACACACGTGCAAGCAAATGCACGCATGTCAGCTCACATGTGCACGCACACACATGCAAGTGTGCACACAACAGCTCATGTGTGCACACATAACATGCAAGCAAATGCGCACACACCAGCACACGTGTGTACGCACACACGCATGTGCGCACACTCGGTCTCCACCCCACACTCCCTCAGGCGACAGCCCCATCTCCCAACTTTTCTTCACAGTCAAATTTTTCAAAAAACAAAACCCAACGCCTGTTTGGGAAAAGGGATTGATGAAAAATAGGGAGAAAATATAAAATATCTCAAAATTATCTTGACTTTTAGGCAAAAATGGTGTCGCGGAATAGAATCACAGATGGGTGGTAGACGGGTGATAGGTGGGTGGTGGGTGGGTGCCGGGTGGGTGGATGGCTAGATGGTGGACACATGGTGGGTAGATGGGTGGATGGATGGATGGATGGATGGACGGGCAGGTGGATGGATGGATGGATGGATGGACGGGCAGGTGGATGGGTGGATGAACGGATGGATGGGCAGGCGGATGGGTGGATGAACGGATGGATGGGCAGGCGGAGGGGTAGATGGATGCTCTTCGGACATGAAGCTCCTTCCACTGTCCATTAGGTTCGGCCCAGAAACCCTGCACGGTGTCCCTGTCGTGACCCCCGTCCAGGGAAAGTGGGGTGAGCGGGGCACTTGAGTATGGTCTGCGGGCTCCACTCCTTCCCTGGTCCACTTTATCTTGCTCGCAAGGAGGATCTTGAACTTGCAACTGCTCCGTCATGCTTCCCAGAGGGCTCTGAGCTCCCTGCACACCCTCTCCCATCCCAGTGGGACCCGGCTCCTCTCGAGAATTAGGGGATCCACTGGTTTCTAATCACGTGGGTTTCAGAGTGACTTCCTGCTCCAAGGGAAGAGCCGTTGGAACAACATATAAGCATCTCTACCCACCGGGGAGCGGGCGTCCACGCAGGCGCCTTCTCCTGGGCCTCCCTCTCTAGACCTCAGGGGTCGTTCCGCTACAGGACAGCTTCGGGCAGATGACAGAAGGTCTCAGCAGGCGGGTCTACGGGGTAGTCGGTGTGTGCTGTGGACAGAGGACCGCCCTGATGGGAAACTGGGGGCAGGCCAGGGCCTGTGGATGACCAGAAAGGTTCCCCTGGGGGCCTCCAGCACAGGCCAGATCGCTTGACCCCCCTTGGGATACCGGCATAGGGCCAAAGGCAGAGTGGAGGGATGGACACCTCCGCCGGGAGTCGGATGTGGTTAGTTCCTGCTCCGAGTGAGCTGCGTGCCCCCACCCGGCCCACACACAGTAGGCGCGCGACACGTCTGCCAAAGAAGCGTTCTTGGACAAGTCACTCTGGTGCCGTTTGCCGCAGGGAGGCCTCAGGCGTCCGGATGTGGGCATCGTGGAGAGGGGTCAGCTCGGCCCGGGGAACCGCCTTTGGGCCTCTTCCGTCGGCACAGTGTCCCCAAGTCCTGGTGCCACTGGAGAGTGGGGTTCCCCTCTCAACAGACTCTCGACGTCTCGAACAAAGAATTGAGGGAGACCCCGAAGCACAGCGGCGGATAGCTTTGTTGGAGGAGCGAGCAGAGCAACGGGCCCTCCCAGACGTGGCAGCCGAGCAGGGCCCGGTGACACAGCCTCTGGGGTTTGTGCCCCCGTTTGCTGTGGGCGCTCACTTCTCTCAGGAGTGGGCTTCCTTGACAGACAGCCAAGCGGAATAGGACCCAGCGACTCAGCCTCGGCCTTCTGCGCATGTTCGTTCCCAGAATCCAGGCTGTTACGATGGTAATGAACTCCCGGGCTCACGCAGCGTGTTACAACGATGGCGGATGAGGCTCAGGTGAGGCTCAGGTGAGGCTCAGGGGAATGTCGTTGGCCTTTACCGCGCAGGTGCGAGGGACTGGCTGAAACTAGCACCCAAGTTTCTGCTTGCCTGTTTCCTTGTACGAGTTACTTTTAGCCTAAAATGCCCTCTGGCTGGCTTAATGGTGGGCGGACGGGGCGGCCCCCTTCTAGGACAGGATGACTCGGCGTTTTGCAGGCGGACCCGAAACCCCTGCCTAACTTTCCTGCCTAACCTTTCCCTAAGAGCCATGAGCCCCTTCTCATTAGTGTGGGTGTCGAGGGGTGGGAGGCTTCTCCTTCTGCACCTGCTTCTGGCCGGGGAGGGTCGCAGTCCCTGCCCGTTGGGGCCTCACGGAGCTCTTTCCCTCTCTGTCTGGGTCGGAACGGAGTCTTGGGTGTCCCGCCAAAACGCCACCTCTGTCCCTAGACAGGAAAAAGGGAGACACAAAGCTGTTATTTCAATCAGTATCCAGGTTTGTCTCTGTTTTTGATTTGCCTGTTAGGCGAGCGAAGGAAGCGAGATTGGTTAATATGTTTCTTAAAGGAAAAAAAAAACGTTTGGGCGCGAGGCCCCCTCCCCTGACGCTAAGGGCCTGGCCTGGCCTGGCCTGCAGCCATTCCCGCCCACGGTGGGCTGAGAAGTTGGCAAGCTTCCACCACGCTTATCAATAGCCAGAAGACCCGAGTCACCAGTTTCAGGGGAACTATCTGAATTAGAGGGAGGGGCCCTTTCCCCAAAGAAAGAGGGAAAGGAAAAAAAAACCCTTAACTGTGTATACTTAAAAAGACCACGGGAAGTTCGGTAAGTACATTTTGTGGGGGACCAGGACTGCAGAGGACCGGCCCCTCCTCCTGCCTCAGCGAG
>NW_011888938.1:1752911-1754489 GCF_000151845.1 Pteropus vampyrus
CCTCTGGGAGCCAGCTCGGGTGCGCGCCCCGACCTCCGGAGCCTCACCCCTGCAGGAAGCCCTGTGTGTCGCCGGCGCCCTGCGAATGCCTGGGGTCTGTGGCGGGTCCCCTCCGCATGCAGCACGCGGGGCAGAGGCCTCGCTCTGCTCCCAGGGAGCTGACGCCCAGCCGAGATGGGTCCGGCCAGGAGGCACAGCCTCAGGCGACGTGGCGGAGGGCGGCGCCTGGCGCGTGGCGCAAACCGAGGCGGTTCTGGGGCGCTCAGCTCTGGGGGCGTCGGAGTCTGCTGGAAGCCAGGGCGGGGCTCCCGTCCCCGCTGAAGCGCCCCGCTCCGTGGCCCGTGGGTGGCCCGTGCGTGCTGCACCGGCCTTGGCTGCTGTGAGACGCAGACGCCGTCCAGGTCCCTCAGGGCCCGGCATCCGGTCAGCGGGTCCCTGCCGCGGCCCTCGCTCTGCGACTGCTCCACCTCGGGGGACAGGCAGCCCACGTCCCAGGGGTCGTCCAGAACCACAGGCCTTCGGAGCAGATGCTCTGGACGCCTGCCACACACACCTTCCTGGTGGCGGGGAGCGGGCCGCCCGGTGAAGACAGACACACAGGGGCCACGGCACATGGGGCCCCGGGGCGTGGGAGCCTGTCATGGCCACTGCAGGGGAAGCAGGTGCCCTGCGGATGTCACCTTCTCAGTGATAACAGCGAACTTCCTTTCAAAGCGGGGAGGGGGCAGCGTTGAAGGTGCACGTCGGGGTTCGGGGCCCGGGTCAAGGTGGTGTCTTGAGATGGGGGGATGACACGGGGTCTCGGTTGACGCATCTGATGCGTCCCCACGCGAAACGTGTTATTTTTCTGATCAGAGAGGTGAGTGCTTAGAACAGTCTAAAAGGCATATGAAGGGGTTCGCTCTGCGGGGCGGAGCCGGGCCGCCTGGAGGATGAGGGGAAAGAGGCCCCGGCCCGCGCCCTATGCCCTCTGCCCTCCACCCTCTGCCCTCCACCCTCTGCATAAATACCCAGCAGGCAGGATTTCTCCCCGTGGGCAAGGATGGGTCACCAGGGACGGGGGAGGGGCGGGGGGATGGCAGAGGGGACAGCACAGGAGCAGTAGAAATGCCCTTTATGCCCTTTTACATTTCACACGGGACTGGGGCCCGTTGTCTGGCAACCGTGAACGGCCCCCGCTGGCAGGTGTGCCATTGTGACAGCCTTTCCGAAGCCCGTGTCATCAAAGGGGCTGCTGACATCAGCGTCTGCAGAGGCTCGGCCCCCCGGGAGAGCTGGGGTGGGGGTCTGGCCAGCGCTTTCACAGAGACCCATAGGACGTGCCGTCCAGTCCTTGCAGAATAGCTTGGGCACCTCACGTCACAGTAACCGAGGTATAGAGACAGATCTTCCCCCGCCCACTCTGGCGCTTCCTCAGCGGCCAGGCAGAGGCCGGCGGGGGAGGGGTGTAAGGGCCGCCCAGGAGAGAGGAGCCCTGGGCGTCCTGTGTGTGGGCACCTCTCAAGCCAGACCTGCCACGTTTCCCGCGGAGCGCGTGTGGCACGCGGTGGCCGCGTGGGTGGGCTGGTCGGTCCCATG
>NW_011888938.1:1762534-1771361 GCF_000151845.1 Pteropus vampyrus
CCTCTGGGAGCCAGCTCGGGTGCGCGCCCCGACCTCCGGAGCCTCACCCCTGCAGGAAGCCCTGTGTGTCGCCGGCGCCCTGCGAATGCCTGGGGTCTGTGGCGGGTCCCCTCCGCATGCAGCACGCGGGGCAGAGGCCTCGCTCTGCTCCCAGGGAGCTGACGCCCAGCCGAGATGGGTCCGGCCAGGAGGCACAGCCTCAGGCGACGTGGCGGAGGGCGGCGCCTGGCGCGTGGCGCAAACCGAGGCGGTTCTGGGGCGCTCAGCTCTGGGGGCGTCGGAGTCTGCTCCGACGGGCGGGGCTCCCGTCCCCGCTGAAGCGCCCCGCTCCGTGGCCCGTGCGTGCTGCACCGGCCTTGGCTGCTGTGAGACGCAGATGCCGCCCAGGTCCCTCAGGGCCCGGCATCCGGTCAGCGGGTCCCTGCCGCGGCCCTCGCTCTGCGACTGCTCCACCTCGGGGGACAGGCAGCCCCACGTCCCAGGGGTCGTCCAGAACCACAGGCCTTCGGAGCAGATGCTCTGGACGCCCGCCACACACACCTTCCTGGTGGCGGGGAGCGGGCCGCCCCGCGAAGACACAAACACACAGGGGTGACGGCACATGGGGCCCCCGGGCGTGGGAGCCTGTCATGGCCGCCGCAGGAGAAGCAGGTGCCCTGCGGATGTCACCTTCTCAGTGATAACAGCGAACTTCCTTTCAAAGCGGGGAGGGGGCAGCGTTGAAGGTGCACGTTGGGGTTCGGGGCCCGGGTCAAGGTGGTGTCTTGAGATGGGGGGATGACACGGGGTCTCGGTTGACGCATCTGATGCGTCCCCACGCGAAACGTGTTATTTTTCTGATCAGAGAGGTGAGTGCTTAGAACAGTCTAAAGGGTGTATGAGGGAGTTCGCTCTGCGGGGCGGAGCCGAGCCACCTGGAGGATGAGGGGAGAGAGGCCCCGACCCGCGCCCTGCGCCCTCTGCCCTCCACCCTCTGCATAAACACCCGGCAGGCAGGATTTCTCCCCGTGGGCAAGGATGGGTCACCAGGGAGGGGGGAGGGGCGGGGGGATGGCAGAGGGGACAGCACAGGAGCAGTAGAAATGCCCTTCATGCCCTTTTACATTTCACATGGGACTGGGGCCCGTTGTCTGGCAACCGTGAGCGGCCCCCGCTGGCAGGTGCGCCATTGTGACAGCCTTTCCGAAGCCCGTGTCATCAAAGGGGCTGCTGACATCAGCGTCTGCAGAGGCTTGGCCCCCCGGGAGAGCTGGGGTGGGGGTCTGGCCAGCGCTTTCACAGAGACCCATAGGACGTGCCGTCCAGTCCTTGCAGAATAGCTTTGGGCACCTCACGTCACAGTAACCGAGGTATAGGGGCAGATCCTCCCCCGCCCACTCTGGCGCTTCCTCAGCGGCCAGGCAGAGGCCGGTGGGGGAGGGGTGTAAGGGCCGCCCAGGAGAGAGGAGCCCTGGGCGTCCTGTGTGTGGGCACCTCTCAAGCCAGACCTGCCACGTTTCCCGCGGAGCGCGTGTGGCATGCGGTGGCCGCATGGGTGGGCTGGTCGGTCCCATGGGTGCTCGGGTGAGCGTGATGAGGTCCAGTCTGCTCCAGCACGTGACCGCTGGCCTGGTCCCTGCAGACCTGTGAGCGGGAGCTGGCGGAAGACCCCCTGCAGTGGGCCGGAGTGTGGGCCTGAGCCCGATCCCCGTCACAGCGTCACCTCTCTGATTGAGGCTTCGGCCCCTGTGGGCAGGAGTCTGCACCCGAGAGCTTGTATGTGTTTAGTGACCACAGTTGTGGATCGGATGGTCCCCGTTCCTGTCTCTGAGGAGGACAGGCTGAGAGCCCACGTGGGGGCAGTCGGCAGCTGTCACCCAGGGAGACCCCCCCGACCCACCCTCCCCAACCGCACGCTGAGACCCTCTTGCCTTTTGTGCAGTAAGGTGACGCTGATACGGACAGCAGTGCCACCGGCTGTGCCCACAGTCCCCAGAGGAGTGGCTGGCACCTCAAGGAGATGCCCACCACGGAGGTGACGCCACCCCTGAGGCCGCCGTTCCGGGAGCAGACGCTTAGGCAGGCGCCCCGTCTGTGAGTCAGGGGCTCTGTGAGTCAGGGGCTCTGTGAGTCAGGGGCTCTGTGAGTCAGGGGCGTCTGTGAGTCAGGGGCGTCTGTGAGTCAGGGGCGTGGCTTCTTAGTCTGAGGGACCTCTGTCCCCTCCCCCGGCAGAGAATGCGTTCTAAGCGAAAGCTGCTGCTGCTGACCTCGCTGGTCTCGTGGCTCTGGCTGGTCCAGCGTTACCTCAGGTAAGTGCAAACCGTGGACGACCTGTCGTGGTTGGCAGGCGAACCGCTGAGTTTTGTCCAAGGGTATTGATTTTAGGGACACTCTCAAAAGGGACCGGATGTCACTTCTCGGGGGGGGCAAAGCACACGGACGTCGTTGCTCTCATTTCTGGACGTCCAGCAATTATTTTCAGGGTGCCGTCACGGGCCGCGGGGGGCGCAGCGCCAAGTGCCCTGAGGGTCCTGGGCAGGACCCCAGGGGAGAAAGTGGCAGGAAGCGGGCGGCGGTGGCCTTGAGCGGCCTCAGTGTGTCCGTCAACAGTGCTTCGTCAATTTGATGGGGTCACGCAAGGGTTGATAACGGGGTGCGGGGTGGGGGACGGGGCCCGGGGATGCCACGTGCTGTCTTCACGGCTTTATGTTTTTCCATAAAATTTCTCTAAAAGTAAAGTCTATTAAAAAACGGAGGGGAAATAAGGGAACAGGTTAATGATGCAAATCAGGCAGAGATCGGCCCCACTGCGCGGTCCCCGGGCCACGGGTCACGTCTCTTCCCGTGGCGTTCAGGGCCGCGCCGGTCATGACGAAATTCGGATCACCTCTTTGATGACGGTGGTGAGACGCTCCCCTCGTGAAGGCTGTGGACCCCACACTGGTCCACAGCGGGGACCCCACAACTGCAGCCTCCCTCCCGGCACGTCCTAGGGGCTCGGTAATTATCTGGTTAAAAGGAGAGAAACAAACGGATCTGAATCGTGGGATTTTTGTGATTCGAATCGCCGATTTGAATCGGGTCTCCTTCAAAGTGAAAACTCTAATGATTTTTTTCGCTGATCTAAAGAACATCGTTTAGTGATTTACCGACAGGGTCGACAGATTTAGCAAACAAAGCACCAGGACTCCGAGTTACCACTGAATTTCTGATAAACAACGAATCCTCTCTCGGGAGGATGCCGGGCACCGCTGGGGACGCACGTGCACTAAAACGTTCCTCATTGCCTGCGTTAAAGCCACGTCGACCGGGCTTTGTCCTGTCTGCAGACCTCTCTGCGGAGCAGGGCGCCTGCCAGCCGGGCCCTGCCATGGAAACATCCCACAAGCTGGGAAGCACAGCTGCAGGATCCAAGCGGTTCCCATGGTGACGGAACCAGGAGGGACAGAAAACGGAGTCCCCAGAAGCTCCCAGTGAGGGCTCCCAGCCTGTCGGGGCAGAAACAGTCTGGACAGACGCACGCGTACGCATAGGTGGCATGCGTGTGGCCTGTGTGCCCTGTGAGGCAGGACACGAGGTGGCAGCATTGCACAAACTTTACTGAACAGCAGCCCTTCTGAGCCCAGGCCGATGACACCCAAGGGGACTGGGGAGGGGGCTGCACGGCTGGCCGAGGTCGCCAGCAGCTAGGAGGGCATCTGTGGGCCAGAGTCCTAAAGGGCAGCAGAGGTCCGGGTTTGCCTCTGTGTGGCGAGCAGACGTGGGGTGCAGTGCGTGAAACAGGCTGACCTCACGGTTGTCACACGGGCACTGGGAGCAGTGGGACACGTGGCAATGAGGTTTGGGCTAAGGGTCCCGCCTGCGTGGAGGTGTGGACAGCGGGAGCCCTGGGCGGCGCTGGCCTGGTGGAACAGTCCCCTCTGGTGTCACTGCCTGGGTCCCCGCCTGTCCAGGACCCGGCTGGCTCTGCGTAGAGTAAGTCTCTCTCTTGAGGCTGTGACCTCTTTGGTCAGGACCCCGCCTTCGCCAGCCATGGTCATCCCCTAGGACCCCAGGAGCTCATAACACCAACTTCTAAAAGAAGGCGACTTGTTAGTAAGTTTTCCATTGGTCAGTTTGTATTTTTAGTGACATTGGGCTGGGGCAACCCGGATTGTGACAGCCCTGTCCTGGGGAATGATAATGACACCCCTGCGGCTGAGGACACCTCCTGTTAATGTCAGAATGGGGTGCTCCCCCGGAGTTATTTCCCATGTTTACAAAATGTCCCAGGGTTCTGGAAGGCAGTTCGTTGCCTAACTAACTTGGCGATTGAATAACTCACGTAAGAGCACAGTAAGACCCTGGATGAATCGCGTATTTAAGTGGAAGTTATTATTATAGACACGGGACTCTGCCCCAACCCCTCGCATCTGGTGCCCACGACACAGCCACGTGGGTGACGAGTGGGCGAGTGATTTAAATCTGACGGACAAAATGTCGAGACCGGAGCTATCGCGAGGGATGTTTCAGTGGCTAACGATGCACATGTGTATTTTGACACTGTCATGTGAGTGTCTGTCAGATCATTAAGCATTTTGTCCCCGCACGCATTCTCAAACCCGCTTTAGTTTGGGGGTTAATCTTTCTTTCCAGAAGCACGGTCTTTCTTGCCTTCCTGCCTCTGGCCATCACCCCTCACCCTGCATCCTTTCCTGACCACCTGTCCCGTTCCAGGCCAGGCGAGCCGTCTCCTCCCCAGGCGGCTTTCCCTGACCCCACTTTTGGGTCAAATGTGCCGCTTATGCTACCAGAAGCCATCCCTCCGTCGGCAGTGATCGCTGGGACCACATCGGGCTCTGCGGCCAGCTCCCCGGGGCAGGGGCTGGGGCTACATGTTCACAGCTGCAGAACTGGTACCTGTCCTGCTGCTGAACGAGTGGATTACGTGATAACTCGGTTTCTCCTTTACATCCAGGAATCATCAAGCACAAGAACTTGGACTTTCAGACTGGTTTGATCCCAGGTAAGAACAAAATGCCTGTTCGCACACGCATGAGAGAACTCGATTTGGGGGAATAGGGTCCTTCCCACACCCGCCCCCCGTCACCAGATTGTAGTTACCTCGGGAGGTTTCCGGCAGCTGGAATTTTAATTTCCCAGCCCGTTAATATGGACACACACTACTTGGTCGAACCTTCCTGTTCATTCAGTGAAGGACGGAATCTCCTCGGAGCCAGCTCGAAACCGCCAGGGATGACTCCTCTGGACTTTGGCGCCAGCACCCGGGGTGGGGGGCGCTTTTTGTGATGGTCGCGGAGTTTCCTGCTTTATGGTCACATACGTAATTTATTCAACGCGTTCTCTATCGGTTTTTGATTGTCGAGACCGGAGCTATCGCGAGGGATGTTTCAGTGGCTAACGATGCACATGTGTATTTTGACACTGTCATGTGAGTGTGTCCGTCAGATGAATTTCCAAAACAGAGTTTTTAGGTCAAAGAAGGCAGACGTTTAAGATTTTGGTGTAGGTTTGGTGTAATTTTCCCTTTGATAATCATTCCATTTTATTGTCTTCCCTATGGCGGATGTACTAAAGTATCATAAGGTCTTTTATTCTTGACGAAGCTGCCAGTTAAAACAGCCCAGTTCAATGTGCGTTTAGGGGATTTCATCTGAGCGTATCTTAACGTGTTCATAATTCACTTGTATTTAATCTTCCGTAAACTCCGTTTTCACGCCAGACAAAGATTTTAAATCAGCTATTTTAAGGTTGTTGGAAGAAAGAAAGGAAGTCCTATGAGAACGATGTCTTGCCAAAGAGAGAAGATCAATAAAATATAGAAATTATAAGAAGAACCAGGTAGAAATTGTGGAGTTGAAGAGTGTAGTAACTGAAATAAAAAATAAATTGTTAGATGAGATGGCGGTAGATTTTGAGCGGGAAAAAGGAAGAATCAATAACCCAAGAAGTTCGGCGAATCCCAGACAGGACCATCGCAAGCGGCCTCACTTCTAGACGGATCATAAATGATCCAAACCCATAGACAAGGAAAGGATCTCGAATGCAGCGGAGGGAACTGACTCCACAAGGCTGTGTTATGAGACACCGTGGAAGCCAGAAGGCCGAGGGACGAAATATTCATAATGCTGAGAAAGAAAACCTGTCGACTAAGAGTTTTTTATCCAGAAAAACTGTCATTAAAAAAAAAAAAGAAATTCAGACATTCCCAGGAAAAGAAAAACGGAGAAAATTTATCGCTAACACAACGGCTGTATGAGAAATACCTAAGGGAGTTCGTTAGGCCGAAATGACAGAACACTGGGCAGGAACCTGAGTCCACGGGAAGAAATCCAGGACCTCAGTAAGGGTGACTACCGGGGCGAATGTCTAAGATTAAATATATATGTTTTCGGAATTTTCTTCTGTCTGATCGAAAAGACAGCTGCATGGAGCAATAATTGCCATCTGTGTCGATGTCCACACAGTATATAAAGATGTCGTTAATCTGACAGTAAATACACAGAGGACAGGACAGGAAACGAAGCCATGTAGGACCGCAGGCTTTGTCCACGGCGGAAACTAAGGTGGCATTAGCTGGACTGGGTCGTTATAAAGTAAGATGCTAAATTCTAATCCCCAAGATATTGGGGACTAAAATAAAGCGAGCGGGGGCGGGGGGCGGGGTAAGAGAGTAAATAAATGAAATAGAAAACGGAAAAACGGAGGAAAATCAATGAAACCACAATCGGTTGTTTAAAAATAGCAACCAAGTTGACAAGCCTCTCACTAGACCGTCCAAGGGAAAGGAGAGAAGACTCGAATTGCTAGCATCAGGCGTGAACGAGGGGACATCGCGACCGACCTTCAGGAATAATAACGATCACGGGGGAACACTACGAGCAGTCGTGTGCCGGCGCGTTGGATAACCTGGGCCAAACAGAGAAATTCCCCAAAGACAGAAATTCCTAGAACTTCCTAGGAAGACTCCAACAGAAAGGGGAAATTCGAAGAGATCTATGACAAGTAGAGACTGAATGAGTAATACAGATTTTTCCGTGAAAAGCTCAGGACCAGATGACTTCATTGGTAAATTCTGCCAAATGCTTAAAGAAGAATCGATACTAATCCTTCACAAACGCTTCCCCAGATTAGATGAGCACAGCATTACCCTGATACCAAAACCAAACAGAGACACCGCAGGAAAGCTATAGACCGATATTCTGGATGAACGTAGGTGCAAAGTTTTTTGACAAAATACTAGAAAACCAAACCCGGGGACACGTAAAAAGGGTCATACACCACAAAATAGCGGGGTTTATTTCAGGAATGCAAGGTTGACCCAACGCATGAAAATCATTCAGTGGAACCACCACGTCAAACCCACACGACCATCTTGATAGACACAGGGCAATCCTTTGACAAAATCCAACGTCCCTCACAATGTGTATGCTCAACAGACTAGGAATGGAAGGGCGCTCCTGAACCCGATAAACCGAAGACACAGCAACGAAACCACACACGAGCGGGTAAAATGGACCCGGTTTTAAAATTACAACCTCGTGTGCATCAAAAGACACCCCCGAGAAAGTGAGAGGACCATCCGGAGAATGAGAAAAATGTTTGCAGGTCATATACGCGTTAAGGGTCTAGTACCCGGAATATGTAAAGAGCTCTTACAATTAAACAACAAAAAGACAAACGGCACTCAAAAATGGGCAAGAGATGGCCAGCAAACACTTCATCAGTTACGCAACTCTAAATCCCAGCGAGATACCGAGTCACGCCTGTGACGTGCGAGGATCGTAGGATGACTAGAAAGAAAACGTCAGGCCACAGAAAAAGTTGGCGAGAAGGTGGAGAAATTTAAACTCTTATAAACTGCTGGCGGGAATGTAAAATACAGAAAACAGTTTGGCAGTTTCCTGGAAAAGTTAACCACGGAATTATAATATGACCCAGAAACGGCACCTCTAGGTGCATACGGCCGAGAGAATTAAAAACAAACGTTCTAAGAAAAACTCGGATACCGTGATGTTGTAATAGCCAATAAAGGTAAACAGCTGGAACGTCCATCAACTGATGCATGGATTAAAAAAATGCATGAAATGGAATATTATTTAGCCGTACAAGGAAGGAAGCCTGAGTCATGCCACAGCATAGGTAACCCCCAACACGTGTTAGAAGGAGAAGCCCGACAGAGAACATCGGGGTGCTGCGGTCCTGTTTATAGGACATTTCCAGGACAGACAAATCTACGGGGACCAGAAATTCAATCAGCGGTCGTCAGGGGCTGCAGGGAGCCTGGAGCGGGGAGTGACCGCTGAAGGGTACAGGGCTGTTTCAAAGTATTTCATTTTCTTGGGGGCAACTTATTTTTTACTTATTTCTGTTAGAGGAAAGAGAATTTATCAGCCAGTGGAGCACGTGGGGCTTGACGTCACCGGAGCATGAGCTGTTTCTTGGGAGCGACTTAAATAGTGTCCGGTTTCCGCATGTGCATTGTTAGCACGTAGAAATGGGATTCACCTTTGTGCGCGTGCTGGTCCCGTGTCCTGTACAAGGATGCTCTTTATTTCCTTTTCCTGCTTCATTGCGGTGGCCGGAACTTCGTCCCCTGTTGAACAGGGGTGGAGAGAGTGGGCGTCCATGCCTTGTGCCGCCTCAGGGAGAAGACTTCCGTCTTCGGCGCTGTAGGCGTTTCAGAGATGCTTCTTATCACGGGAGGGTGATTCTCCTCTACTCCCATTTTTCTGAGAGTTTTTCTCTTTTTTTTTTTTTTTATCACGAACGGGTGTTGGACTTTGTATAATGCTTTTTTCGCCCCCTGTGGCAAATGACACGGGCATCTGATTGTTCTTCGGTCTCT
>NW_011888938.1:1771411-1775842 GCF_000151845.1 Pteropus vampyrus
TAGCACGTAGAAATGGGATTCACCTTTGTGCGCGTGCCGGTCCCGTGTCCTGTACAAGGATGCTCTTTATTTCCTTTTCCTGCTTCATTGCGGTGGCCGGAACTTCGTCCCCTGTTGAACAGGGGTGGAGAGAGTGGGCGTCCATGCCTTGTGCCGCCTCAGGGAGAAGACTTCCGTCTTCGGCGCTGTAGGCGTTTCAGAGATGCTTCTTATCACGGGAGGGTGATTCTCCTCTACTCCCATTTTTCTGAGAGTTTTTCTCTTTTTTTTTTTTTTTATCACGAACGGGTGTTGGACTTTGTATAATGCTTTTTTCGCCCCCTGTGGCAAATGACACGGGCATCTGATTGTTCTTCGGTCTCTTGATATGGAAGTTTGCATCGAATGATTTCCCCAGGTTGAGCCGGCCTGGCATGTCCTAAACCCTGCTCTTTGTTACTGAAAGCAGATTGAGTGTCCGTGTGTCTCTGGAGTGATCCGTTCGTTTCTGCTGGATTGCACAGGTGGACTGAAAGCCCGAGGGGAAAGTGGAAAAAGAAACCATTCTCTAGGTCTCCCAGGGAAAGGGCGGGGAGAGGGGGGAGCAGGAGGAGGGGAACACACAGGACACCAGGGAGGCGGTGGCGCTCCAGGGACAGCGCTGGCCTCAGGTGACGATCGGAGAATTTTCTGACTCTGGGCTTTAAGCTGCAGCCAGAGCTCAAAGCGGATGGAGCCCGACTCGGAAGCCTGTCCCGAGAGCGCGTGATGCCCTCGGGGCGGGCAGGCGCCCGTGCTCTGCAGCGGGACCTGGGCCTGGCAGCCCGCGCCGCTGTCACCGTGGGGGGGGGGCGGCCCTGCCTCGCTGGTGTTCTGTGTGCTCGGCAGGAAACGCCCCGACGTCGTGACGACCACGGGCTGGCTCGCCCCCATCATATGGGAAGGCACGTTCAACAGGCGGGCCCTGCGGGACCACTACGCCAGGCGGAACCTCACCGTGGGCCTGGCCGTCTTTGCCGCCGGCAGGTAGGGCGCACGAGCCTTTGCCCTGTTTTGGAGGCGGAGGGAAATACTGGGCGAGCACCCACGGCCCTTCTGCCTCCCCGAGCCGCCCCCAACCACGGCTGCCGGCTGTCCCGTACCAAGTGTGCCCGGGCGTCGTCCCCATCCTCAGCCGGGGGCTCACTGTCATTTCACGAACGCCCCGTGTCCCGACCGTGAAGGCTGCTGCTCCCCCCACCCCCACCGGGCACCGGCAACGCACGCGTGGGACGCGCGTTCTCCCGAAATTTCGGGAAACTCAACTCCCGCGTGCGTGCGCTCGGCAGGGCCGCGGCCGGGCACCTGGAGCCGTTCCTGCGGTCGGCGAAGAAGCACTTCATGACGGGGTACCGGGCCGTCTTCTACATCATGGTGGACGACCCCCACAGGCTGCCGGACCTGGAGCCGGGCCCTCTGCAGACCTTCAAGGCGCTGCCCCTGGCGCAAGACCGCGGGTGGCACGACCTTGACCTCGTGCGCATGAGGCAGCTGGGGGAGCTCGTCGCCGACCACGTCTGGGGCGAGGTGGACTTCCTCTTCAGTGCGGCCGCCGACCAGGTCTTCCAGGGGGACTTCGGGGTGGAGACCCTGGGCTCGTCTGTGGCCCAGCTCCACGCCTGGTGGTGGTTCAGAGCCGCTCGCGACTTCCCTTACGAGAGGAGGCCGCGCTCGGCCGCCTGCATCCCGTCTGGGCACGGGGACTTCTTCTACGATGGCGCGCTGGTCGGGGGCACGCCCCTGCGGGTCCTGCACCTCGTGGAAGAGTGTCTGAAAGGGGTGCTCCAGGACATGAAACACGGGCTGAACAGCACCTACGAGAGCCACCTGAACAAGTATTTCTTCCTGCACAAGCCCGCCACGCTGCTGTCCCCGGAGTATGGCTGGGACGCTGTGCTGCATCCGCCCGCACAGGTCCGCTACGTCAAGGTGCTGCGGCACCCCAAGGCGGCCTGGTGACCGCCAGGACGGCGGGGTCCCCCGACAGCGGGCCGGCCACGCGGCCGCGGGCGGCACGGGACGCCGCGGACCTTCCGCTCCTTGGATGTGGAAACTCGCGCCTGTCGGAAAGAGACCTTTCTCCTGGGGACGCTGACCATCCCGTTGGCCGGGGCCGGACAGAACAAAAGGATGATTATTTACCGTTTAACGCACAGCAGCAGTGTTAATGTCTACGTATTGTAGCCTGGGGACAATTTTAGAGGCATAAAATAAAATTTTTAATGGAGAAAGATTCTAGTTCAAACACACACACACACACACACACACACACACACACACACAGGGCAAAGGAGTCTACGTAAAGGAAAAAAAAATAGCATGTCAGCTCCCTCCCGAAATACGCAGTGTTTCCCGGTTTGGGGGGGTTTGCAGTGGGACCCACCCTCTCTGTGCAGCGTGAGAGTTTCCACCATGAGCGTGTCTCTGTGTTACGGGGACAGAGAGAGCTCGAGTTCATTTTTTTTTAAAGCTATAGGCGTTTAATTCATTTATGTTTTAAAGAGAGGCCGGGACGGAGCTCTGTGGCGGAGGCACACAGGGGCCTCGAGGGGCGGAAAACAGTTACATGCAGAAATGTCCCCAAGCGGCCACCCGTGGCGTGGCATTTCCTCTGCAAAGTCCAAAGTGCTCAAAGTGATGGGCGAGGTGTGGGCAGTGAGGCCTTACAGTGCCCTTGGGCCTGGAGAGTCCGGAGTCACAGCATGGTGCCCTCCTTAACCCCCGTCTGTGGCGTGGAACAGGTCGGTAAGTGTACGGCCTGAGCGCGTCCCCCTAAATTCATCCGTACAAGCTCTTGGCCCCAGGACCTCCTCATGCGGCTGCATTTGGAGGTGGGTCTTTACGGGGCCGATTAAGGTCACATGAGGTCACCGGGGTGGGCCCTCACCCTATAGGACTGGTGCCCTTCTAAGAGAGGAGGTGAGGGCACCGAGCACCTTGGACGTTCCCTTCGACGCTTCTCAAATAAGCGATGTTTTTTCAGACGGGCCGTTTTATGAGACGCTGTTACACTGACTCGTGTCCACTTCCTGACTTTACGTCCAGTGTCGCTGATCTTTCTCTCCGTCCCTGAGCCGACGCCTCACGGTCTCAGTCTTTGTGGTTTGATGTCGCTCGTGTGGAATGGTGCGTCAGGTAGCCTGCCTCTTCCCTGCAGCATCTCGAAGCTTTTATTCCTTCACGGGGACCTTCGATTCAGGCTTGCGGTGTGGGGGAAACACCCCCTTGGAATGCCGATCGAATGGACAGGTCGACTTGAGGATCATGAAATATCTACGGTGTTGAGGTCTACGCAGAAACATCACGTGTCTACTTATTCAAGTCATTTTTCCCCTGTCCCAGAGTAAGGATTAAAAAACATTTCTGCAGTGAAGTCTGCAGGCTTCTCGCTGAGTGTGGCAGCACGCGCTTTGTGATCATAACGTGGGCATCACGCTCTTCTTGGGTTCGCTGGCTCACGGGAGCTGCTGTGCTTTGGGCGTCTGTTCATCGCTGGCTCTCGTGTGAGCCGCAGGTGAGGCCACTCAGGTGGCCGACTGGTTCAGTGCCGTCGTGCTGACCTCGGGTTGGCGGTGGTGGGAGCCACCTTGTTGAGGTGTGGCCTCCTGGGAGGCCTGGCCCTGCCAAGGGCGTTTCTGTGCAGGTGCTGGTCATACCTGTCTCCCAGGCTTTTCCAGACATACGTACTGAGGCCCCGACCCAGTTTCTGTGAGGCTGCCCAGCCGGTGGGGTCCCCTGGCTCACCTGGGCAGAGGCGGGTGCCTTCCGTCCAGTCACCGCCCTCGTAGGGCCCGTGACTCTCAGGAGAGGGCGGTGGCCTGTCTCAGCTCACCTGTCAGGCAGGTACGTGGGCCTGTGTCTACCTGGCTCCTCTGGGGAGCGCGTGCTGGCTCTGTGGTCACTCAGCACCCCCCCGACCTGAGCAGGGACCCAGGCGGAGGCAGGTCCGAGGAGTCCCAGCCCGGCCCCTTGCAGGGTCACTGTCTGAAGGACACCGCACGTGGCTCCGTCCGCTGGACTGCAACGCTGTGCTCACTGCGGCCGGGAGCGTCAGGCCACCTGCCCCGCCCTCACCGTCCGATGTGCCCTGAAGCCCGCGGGCCAGGCGGAGCGAGGCTGTGGGCTCCTCAGTTGGTGGTTGGCAGGACCTGGTGACCCACAGTGACGGACCACAGGAGGGTGGGGCCCGGCACGGGCTGGTCGCAGAGGGCAGGGGAGGGCACTGGGCAGGGGGCAGTGGCAGGGAGGCGAGGGCGGCGTGGTGGCAGGGGTCCCAGCAGGGAGGCTCAGGGGGTGGCCCTGACGTGGGCTTCGGGCGGGGGACACTGGGCTGCGGGGGGAAGAGAAAGGCGGGGATTCGAAGGCCTTCGTCCGTTCACCTCGGAACCACACACTGTCCCTCCCTGGGGTCCC
>NW_011888938.1:1777297-1780102 GCF_000151845.1 Pteropus vampyrus
AGCTCTGAGCGCTCAGCCCGGGCAGACGCAGGGACTGCCCGGAGCCGGGGAGAGCTGCCACCTACCCAGCAGCGCCCACAGGTCGGTGACCTCGCCGCTGTCCTCGACGCGGACGTACAGGATGAGGCTGCTGTAGTCGGTGCTGACAAAGCGGACGAGCATGCTGCCACCTCCCTCAACTGTGGGGACAGACGCAGGCAGGGACAGCTGCCGCCCCGCCCTCCTCCCCGGGGCTCTGACCCGCCCTGGGGTGGCACGTTGGCTGGAGGAGGGAGGACAGCTCCTTCTGGCTCCTGCCTTGCCCCGAGGCCGCTGGAGGCACGAGCACCCCGTCCCCGCCCCCTCCACCCCAGCGTGGGACCCAGGCCAGGCCTAGGCTACTCACAGGAGCCTCGATACTGGCCTCGGAGCCCAGTGGGGTGGATGGTGACGTTCACGCCTCTGCACACACCCTCTCCTCTGGGAAAAGAGAAAGGGACTTCCATCTGGACCCGGGAGACCTGAAGGGTCACCTTCTGGCCTCTCCCTGTGCCCGGGGCCCCAGCCGAGAGAGAAGGCAGATCCATTGGGCCGGGGGCGCCTGGGGGCTGGAGCAAGGACGGGGGCTTCCTCGTGTCTCGGCTGCAGCCAGACCTCCCAGGAGGGGTCGGACCCAGGCTGTCCTTGGCCGGGAGCTTCAGGTCTTGGGGTGGGGGCCCAGTCCTGGTGCCTCGATCCCTGGGCTCCACGCACAGACCAAGGCTTTGGCCCCCCACCCATGCCCCCACCCCGGGGTCTTCAGTTTCTCATCTGGGGGGTGGGGGGGCCGTGCGCCGACCTCGGTGTCTGAGGCCGGCATCGGCGAGGTGTGGCCGTGACTGTCCTGGGCGCTGTGTTTACACGCTGTTCTCCGCATCCCTGAGTTCAGCCCAGGTTGTCACCGGACGTCCCTGGAAGCACAGCCCTACCCAGGACGCCAGCCGGCAGGACCCGCCGGGCGAGTCTTCCCCTCGGTCCTCCGTCGTGCAGCTTCGGGGCCGGGCCTCTCAGGGCGGCGTCCAGGGCCCCAGCTCGGCACTGCGCGTCCCTCCGGCTCTAACCACTGGCCACTGTCCCTGGGGAGGCCCATGAGCGTGAGCATCGCCAGGAGCTGCAGAGGCCACACTTACGTCCAGAACAGGACGAGCTCCAGGTCTGTGTCCCGGGTCCGGATGGAATGAAGCGCGAGCCTCAGGGGGTCCTCTGGGGAGACCAGGTCTGCGCGGCTGGCGGCCAGCTGGACGGTCAGCCAGCGTCCCTCCACCTGCAGGGGGCACGCAGGGGCGGGCGAGGTGCCCGGCCGAGTGGCGTCAGAGCCTCCAGCCCTGGTTCTCAGGCCCCGCATCAGTGCCGTGTGCCGCCGGCGGCTATGGGCCCCCGGGGGTGCTGGTGACGGCCCATGGACCCCGGGCTGGGGCGGGAGCGATCTGCCTCTGCCCCTCTCCAGGCCGCTTTCGTGCCCCCCACGCCCTCCTCGCTGCCCGCCTCCCTCTCCGCACGTCCTGTAGCCCCTCCTGACTGGTCCAAACACCACGTCCTGCTGTGTCCCGCGCCCCGGCCGAGTCTGGGGACAGTGAGGGACGCCCTGGAACAGCCCCCGGTGCTCTCGCCGCAGCCCCCGCCGGGCACCACCCCTGCCCCCACAGTGACCGGTGACGGGCAGGTGGGGTCACACAGGCAGGGACGAGTCTGGGGCCCTGCTTGCCCAGAGCCAGGGGCGGGCAGTGCAGGAGGAAGACCCCCACCCTGCGGGGTGGGACAGCCGCCCCGAGGAGCACCCCTCGCCCGCCCGCCTCTCCCCGTTGGTGTCCGGCCCCCTCCCGCCCGCTGCCCCCACAGTGCCTCCTCCAGGCGACACTTGCACCCGCGTCCTGGGCCCAGGCCGAGTCTGGGCCCGAGTGGCACAGTCACCTTCCGGGCGTCAAAGCCTGGCTGCACTGGCACTTCGTCTGGAGCCTGCTGGGCACCGGCCAGGCCCAGGCTGAGGGTCAGCAGCAGGAGTGGCCCTGTCCCAGGGGCCCAGTGGGAGGGCAGGCCGGGCGGCCGGCGCCCCTTCCTCACACACGTCCCGCGGCCACTCGCCCGCACGGCCGCCCGGGCTGCCCCCGCCGCCCTGCCCGGACGCCCTGCACGTCCCGGAGGCATTCTCGCTGGTGACGCTCCTCGCCTGTGTCCACAGTGTGTGCAGGCGTCACCGGCGGGGACCGCGGGCCGTCGGGCGGTTTAACCACCAGCCCGTGGGAGGGGAGAGGCCAGGAGGCGTGTCTGCTGGTCCCATAGGACACGGTGCCCTCCTCCCAGCCGCGCTCCCGCAGTGTCCCCGTCCCCGTCACCGAGCCAGAAGCAGAGCCAGAAGAACAGGTGCCACCCTCTCCTCACTATCTGGGGGCAATGAAGCTGCACGTGAAGCCTTAGGGTGCTGCTCGGCACACCCGGTCCCCTCTCCTGTGGCCACCAGTCCTGGGGACGGGACTGATGACCCCAGGCCACCGCAGGGATAGTGGGGGTGGGGGCATTGTCATCACGGGAAGCCAGACGTACGAAGCCGAGGCTGGCCCCCGGGTGCCCTCCGCAGCTGCGGGGCTCCCCTGCCTGGTGCTCCTGCCTGGGCCCAGCCGTATGCGTTTGGCGGCTGCCGGGGCCAGGAGAGGCCCGAGGATGCCAGGGAAGCTGCGCTGGCCCTGGGTAGAGGGGGTCCCCCTGTCTCCGGGAAGCTGAGCTGGGTGCACCCCTCCCCCCACCGTGAGAAAGGCGTCCCTGGGCCCAGCTGGCCGGCTGTCAGGCAAC
>NW_011888938.1:1781197-1790076 GCF_000151845.1 Pteropus vampyrus
CCTGGAGAGTCTGTGCCGTGTTTCTGAACCTCAGGCCACTCGCGGGGTGGACAGTCACAGAGGCGAGCGGGCGGGCCGTGAGGAGGGACTTCAGCCTCAGCGGCCAGCGCACCGGGAACAGCGGGGGGCAGACGGTGTCCCGCCTGCACCCCAACCGTGGGGGGGCGCTCTCGGAAAGGGTTTTCTAACTGCCCAGGGACTGGCACCCTGAGACGGTGTCTGCAGGCCCAGGTGGGGCTTCCCGGCCCACTTGAGCAGGGGTGGGGACGGGTCACATGGCCTCTTGAGGCCCCACTAACCGCAGGACTCACCCTACTGTTCGTCTTCAGGGCAGGCGGCTGCAGGAAAAAGGAAACACAAAGCTCAGAAGGCCTCAGGGCCAACTTTGTCCACCAGCATTTCACACGACCCCAGAAAGGACCCAGTCAGAATCGGATGCAGCCGCTCTGCTTGCTGCCCCACCGCGGGGACCCGGCCAGGCCCCTACCAATCTGCCTGGGGAAGATGATGTTCTCCGGGTTGGAGCCGTTGGCGCTCACTTCGTTCTTAAAGGCCGCCAGGGCCTCCTGGCTCTTGCTCTTGTCCCTTCCTGTTGGTGACACCAGGAAGCACGAGGGTGAGGAGGGGCTGAGGGGGCTGGGACTCTGTCCCGGCCTGGGGCGGCTGGGGCGCGGGACCATGTGGGGCTGCACCAGGGAGGGAGGAGGGCAGCCGCCAGCAAGGGCGCCCTGCCAGAGGACGAGAAGCTGGCACGGGACACCTGGGGGCACCCGTGATGCAGTGAGGGACAGGAAGGCACGTCGGGAACACGCCTGCCGAAGACGGCCCTGGGTCGCGGGCTGTCCCTACTGGACTGACAGTCGCAGCTCCTGGCCTAGGGGGACTCAGGTGACCCCCTCGGGGCCTCTCGTCTTCAGGCGGGAGTGGCACGGGCATCCTGATGCCGCCTGGAGCCGGCAGCCGCAGAATCAAGCCCCGGAGCTGGGGTCTCCTCCCGTGCACACGCCGGAGACCTCAGGGGAACGGTGCTCTGGGATAAACTCCGAGGAGCCGCCCACGCACGGCGGGGCCGGCCCAGGGGCACCGTGACGTGTGGAGCCCAGTGCCCGCAGCCAACCTCTGCTTTCCCTGTGTCCACGCTGCAGGGGCCCGGACTGGGACCCTGAGCCCTGGACTCTGGGGATGGGGCACGCGCTCCCTTAAGGAAAACCCGGCCAAGGGAAACGGGGGACGGGGGTGCGGACGGCAGGTGCCGGGGGGAGACCCTCACCTATGAGCTTGGCCTCGTGGACCACCTGCCCCTGCACCTCACTGTCGCAGTAAACGACGTAGTGGTCCTTCACGGGCAGTGGCTTGAAGCGCAACAAACTCTTATACTTCGCTGTGGAGGGAAGGACAGTGGCAGAGCCCCAAAGAGGCCACACGGTCCCCCAGGAAGATCGGGGCTCGCCCAGCGACAGCCGGCAGGCCCCCTGGTTTCCACATGCTCCCAGCTGCCCGGAGCTCCCCCAGGCCCTAACCCGAGGCGCCGTGGGGTCCCCGTCTCCAACGTGCTGGGAGAGCCCAGTACAGGAAGGGCAGTCACACCCCACCGTCGGGCGTGGGGTGCTCAGCAACGTGGCACAGCCACAGTCGGCCCCGTCTTTCCTGGGGACATGTCTGGCACACTTGGTACTCGGCGCCAGGTGTTCATAGAGAGGGAGCATAATGGGGTCGGAAAGGAGGGGGCTCGAAGACCACCCCCCTCCTGCATATGTGTGGGTGCTGCAGGCCGGGGCTCCCAGACTCACTGGACACGTATTCGCCGGGCCCTGGGACTTTCTTCAAGACCGTTTTCAACGTGTGGCACTGACCCTGCACCCTGGAACACACAAGCCATGTGGGAGACACGGTCAGGCCCTGGCGCCAGTCCCCACCTTGGAGCAGCCACAGGGCAGTGCCCGGGAAATGTGGCCGGGATCTCGGACGGGCTCATGGGTGTCACGCTTCTCCCACTCCGATGCCAGGCTCAGCTGGGCCCTTGGTGTCACCGTGGCCGCTCCCTGGAGGAGGAGGGGTGAGGCACCCACAACCAGCCAGCCCACCAGCTCCCATCAGGGGCACCCCAGTGAGGTCCCCTCCATGGGGTGTCCCCTCAAAGCTGCCCAGTGCAGAGTGTTGAGGGAGGGGCTGGGGAGGACCCCGGCCTGGTTGGCTCGCCACCCAGACACTGGCTCTCCTTGTGTGCCCAGGGAGGGGACCACTCACAGTATGGTGTATTTGGCATTAATCTTTCTGTATCCATCCAGGGGCTCGAAGATCAGGGGGGCTGCTGCTTCCACCTTCAACTCGGGAATATCCCGGTCCATGACAATGGCCTTCAGGTACCATGTGCCTGACAGCTGGGGAACATTCTCCTCAGTCAGGGCTCGGGAGGACCCCCCACCCCGAAGCTCCCCACCCGTTCTGCAGCCTCAGCCACTCCCCCACCCTCGGGGCCAGAGCATCTCCCAGGCCAGCTCGCCCAGCAAATGCCCACCACCTCACCACATGTCCACCCCCAGACATTGGCCCCTGGCGCCGTGGGCTGGCCGGAACCAGGGCCAGCCTCGCTCCCGGGGCATCTGGCACAGACCCTCTCGCCCAGGCTGGCTGAGCCCTTGGGGGCAGGGGTTAGCGCCTGACCCCACGATGAGTGTCCCCGCCTCTTCCTGAGCCCTGCAGCCCACCCCGTCCCCTCAGAGCCTCACATCCAGACTCTGCTCGCTCGAGGCTGGGGGTAGCAGGGCAGCGACGAGGCTGAGGCCGAGGGTCAGGATCAGGGCCTTCATCTCTTGGGATCTGTGCTCACGGCCGCCCGACGGGTCACTCACTGGGGCTCAGAAAGGCTGTGCCGGCCCCTCGCACGGCTGCCCTTTATACCCGCTGGCCCAGGGTCCCCTGGGGAACTTGGCACAGATCATCAGCCAAGCCCTTCCCGCCGTAAACCGTGGCCAATTCTGCACTGGGGCAGATAAAATGTCACAATTGTTGAATGTCACCGAGGAACACTCGTGACCCTTGGCCACGAGGGATCGTCAGGGCAGGGTGCTGTCTGCAGGAAGGGGTCTGCAGGCGGGGCGGGGGCGCTGGGTGCATGGAGGGGAGGCCTTCTGTGAGGGAAACCACGGAGGGGGCGTGTGCGGTGCCGGCAGACAGCCTCCTGCCCGTCCCCACCGGCCGGGCTCACACCCTTGCTGCCAGAGGAAGGATTCAGGCCGGATCGGACAGCCGTGGGCTTGGGTCTCAGCGACCCTCCTGTGTCCCTGGGCAGGCCACTTACCGTGTGAACGTGACGGTGGCGCGTCCCCACGCGGACACGCCTTCCCTCCTCTGCGCACAGAACAGTGACGGAGCGGATAGAAAAAGCGAGGATCGAGGCGGACAGACGCGTGGATGGACAGGTGAGCCTGGACACGCAGAGGCGCTCACACTCACGCCGGCGCACACGCACACGCTGGCGCACACGCACTGACTCCGTGTCCTGCACACCAGACGATCCACGAAAACACCGTGTGGGGCGAAGCAGGTTACAGGGATAGGAGCCCGTTCAAGACGATGACAAGTGTACCGCTCCGTACGTGCCGCCGTATGGTGACGACGCCCAGAGATGGAAAAGCACGAGGTTACGAAGTGAGACCCGGCCAGAAAACAAACAGGGAGGGCATACGGAAGAGAAAGGATTGTAAATACCGACGGCGAATATGATAGTTAATAGAAGACCCAGTAGAGTCGCTCGCAGATAAGATCAATTCGAAACTCGACACAGTAGCAAAGAGAATCCGTGTGTTGGAAGACAGCGCCGGCGAAATCAACGGGAAAGAGAAAAATTCGGAAGAGAAGTCGAGGTATCAGAATAGGTTGAGAGTCCGCAGCCGATATGTGGGGAGAATCGCACGGTATTGGAGATGGTGTCAGAGGGCAGTGGGTCTGAAATGCACACGCACACGCGCACGCGCACACGCACGCGCACGCGCACGAGGAGGAACGAGGAGCTCTGATATAACGTCGTAGGAGCTGCAAAGGACAGCACGGAGAATGATGGCGGGAAAAGCGACATCGGAGCTCGGAATTCTCGGGAATTAAAAAGACATGAGATCTCGGATCTCGCGAGCAGAATAGAGAGGCCCACACCTGGAGTATGATAGAGAACTGCAGATCGAGAGGGAAAAGCAGGCACAGCCAGAGAAGGGGCGCCTTTCCCCCGGGAAACGTGAGCGCAGACGGGCGGCAGACACCTCCACGGTGACCCGGGACCCTGGAAGGCGGTGGATGAGTTTCTTCAGCACATGGAGGGACAACACCGGCCGAGCTCCAGCCTCACCACGCGCCGAACGGGAAGCGGAGACATCTCAGAGACACGGAGATCTGAGGGTTTCCTGCCACTGGCCTCGGCCGCGGCGGCTCCGAGAGCGAATTTCTTTGAGGGCGAGCGTGACCCTGCGGGGCGCCTACCGTCTGCAACGGCGATGGACTCGGACGCTCACGCTATGGCGCAGTCTGCCATCTTTCTGTGCCCGTTTACGGGTGAGGGGAGGAAGTCAGGGTTTGGAGGGGTGTGCCGGGCGGCAGCCCGTCCACTGCCATGCTTTGCTGGGACTCCGTGGTGTTTAGGGCACTTCTCAGCCTTGCCATGTGTTTTCTCATTTTTCTCGAAGTATTTGCGTCGTATCTGTGTCAGGTTGTCTCCTGACGCCCCCGGAGGGCTCACGAGTCGGCCTGAGTTGGCATGTCCTCCTGTCTCCCTCCCCTGCAGCCTCCGGCCTCCGAGCCCTTCGAAGCCCAGCAGAACTGCCACCTTCAGAGGGAGGCCCGACCGCCCAGCCCCCGGGGGCCAGCTGCATGTCTCCTTTCACGGTTGGTGGTGCGTGTCCTGAAGTGCTCTCGAGCCTTCCGCCCCCCCTCCCCGACCCCACCCCACTCCACCCCAGGCTCGTCGGCTCCTCCAGGGCCTGGCTCACAAAGCCTCCTTGAACTTAGCCCAGGGGGTGGAATCGCAGGTCCCTGACAGCTGAGCTGCGCTCGGCGGGGACGTCCCAGGGTACGGCAGGGCGGCCAGAAGGGCCTGTTTGCCCAGGGAGCTGCCTCCGGGAAAGGTCACGCTGTTCGTGTTCCAGCTCTTCTCCTTGAGCTCCTGCGAAGTCCCTGGCGCATCCAAACACAGGACCCCTTTGTGCTGCGGTGAATGTCACACAAACAGGATCGTGCCTGGAGGCCACTCACTCCCACGTCCTCCCATCACGCTTGCCAGGCCGGGGCCCGTAGACGTGGCCTCCAGGGGCCTCTGCCAACCCTCTCCTCCTGCCCTCCCAGCTTGGCCTCTGCGGGTCCTCGGCCTCTCAGAGCCACAACGGGGTCCCTGAGGCGGACAGCGCAGGGGGCCTGGCGGGACGGCCTTGGCCAGCACAGCACCACCAGCTAGTGGGGGTGGAGGGGCCTCGCCGTGAATGCAGTAAGCTCTTAACCAGATTTCTTCCTGGGGGGCGGGACGCCTCACTCTGCAGCTGGGATGGGCCTGAGCGGGGGGGGCTATAACTGTCCCCTCTATCATGCGGGGGGATCACCCGCGTTCTTTCCCTGCGCCCCTGGGGATCCCCACAAAGAGAAGCAGGAGGGAGCAGCCAGGCAGGCAGGACCAGCCTACAGGCCTGCGGGCCAAAGCCCTCCCCGCCCTCCCCGTCCCTCCCAAGGAGCCCCGCCACTCACACTCACACACTCGCACTCACACACTCACACTCACACTCACACACTCGCACTCACACACTCTCACTCACACGCTCACACTCACATGCACTCACATACTCACACTCACACACACCCACACACATGCTCACACACTCACACTCAAACACACACCCACACACTCACATGCACACACTCACACACCCAGTCACTCACATGCTCACTCACATGCTCACTCACATGCACTCACATACTCACACACTCACACTCACACACACCCCCACACACATGCTCACACCCATACACTCACATGCACACACTCATACTCTCACTCACACACTTACTCTCACATACACATGCACACACTCGCACACCCACACACACTCACACACTCAGTCATTCACATGCTCACACACACTCACTCACATTCACTCTCACTCACATTGACACACACACTCACACACTTGCACTCACACTCACACACACTCACACACTCACACTCACATGCACTCACATACTCACACTTACACTCACACACACACACATGCTCACACCCACACACTCGCATGCACACACTCATACTCACTCACACTCACACACTTACTCTCACATACACATGCACACACACTCACACTCAGACACACACACGCACTCACACTCACATTCACTCTCACTCACATTGACAGACTCATACACACACTCACACACTCACTCACACGCACCGCAGCCACACCTTCCAGAACTTTCCACCGCTCGCGTGCCCTGGGTCCTCACAGCAGCCCTCCGCCTGACCTCTAATGCGACTTCGACATGCCCGTGGCAGTGCGCCGTTGCTCACTTGCACTGGGTGTCGGTGAGCGTGTCTTGAGCACAAGTAGGGTGACTCTGAATCAGCTGCCCGAGGTGAGACTTCTGGACCCAATGGCCCTCTCGTGTCACGTGTCGGTAGGCGTCGGGGTGCTCTGCCCCAATGCCTCCGTCGGGGCTGCCGACCGCAGCGGCTTCACGAGGGCTGAAGGGCCACTTGGCCTTGACCCCGAGAGGTGCTGTCACTCATGTCCCTGCACGGCGGAGAGGGCGGGGTGGGAAGGCGGGCGAGGGGCGCCTCCATCTCAGGGTCTTCCCGCCCCCCCCCGGGTGGACGGCTCTGAGGGCCGCCCTAAAATTCTCTCCCCGGTTTCTCCCCTCCTTTTGGATTTGCGAGCTCTTGGTTGTCACAGGTTGACCCTGCTGTAGGCCAAACGCTAAGGGAAAGGCCGCCCTCTGCATAGGGCATTGGACGAGACAGGATTTTTACCCCCTGCTTTTGAATTTTCAGTATTTCCTGGCTTTTGTAGAATCAGAACCAAAAGTTGCATTTCCATTGTAACTTTACACTTTTAAGAAAAGAAGTAAATTGCCTATAATCTCACCTCCCCCCCAAAAAATCAGCCCCCCAGTGCGTGAGGCTGGCCGACAGCATCCCCGGGCCGCTGTGGCCCCGTCAGGACGGCCACCCCTGTGGGCCCTTGAGCGGAGACGGGAAAGCTCCCAGGTCCCAGGTAACACCACAGAAACCCGACCAGAGCCGAGGCCACAGCCATGCGGGCCGACGCCTGGCTGGCCGACCCCACAGCTGGAGACAAAGCACAGCGCCCGGTGAGGACGCCGCGCGTGTTTGGGACAGCGGTGCTGTGGACGGTAGGGGTGGCCGGGGAGCCGTGGGCGACGACGGCGTGAGCATCGGGGCAGAGGCAGGTGCTGGGCAGGGAGAGGTCAGGAGTGGAGATGGGAGGGGCTCTGCCCAGGCCGCCATCGAAGGCAGAGCCACCAGTGTTCCCAGCTACAAGGACACTGACCCCTGGACAGAGCCACAGGATGCGTGTCCGGCCTGCAGCGGTGGCCTTTAATCTGCAAACTGTCTCTTGGCTCGGTCCCCACTGCGGATGAATCATGCAATTCTCTGTGCCGTGGGACACTGTGTCAACACGCGAGCACACTGGCTTTAGCTGGCTTAGGCTAAGGATGGCGACAGTTCACCTTTACCGCAATTCTCGGGGTTCCGCCTGCTTTCTGTTCCGGTTTCGTTTTGTTTGGGGGAAGGAGATGTTACAGGTTGCAGTAGGAACCTGTCCCTTGAAAGTTAACCTTATGACGACCCTAAGAAATCCCAATTTCTTGTGCTCCGCATACGAAGGCACGGTTGTCACCCGTAACAGTTTCCCTAAAATGATGGGGGACCCCCACGGGTGTGCCGAAGAATTCACCCGCGCTCACCGCCCCGGCCTCGCGGGCTGCCGCCAGCTGGCCCACGTGCTGGCCGGCCAGGCCCGGCCGACCGGGCGGAGCACCGTGCTGCACCCCGAGCATTCAGAGAAGCAAACCCCTGACTTGGCGAGAGGCTGGGGCGCTCGCCAGAGACGCCCACCGCCCGCCGCCTCTCCCGAAGCCCGACGAGCCTGCCTGCGACTCATCGTCGGCTTCCGATGGTTTTCAGAGAAAATTCTGGCCGTCCTTCAGCTGCTGACTCTACCTGAGCGGCTTTTCACACGTGAGGTCAGGAGCTGCAGCGAGCCCCCTGCATCACTGGAAGCCCTCGCCCCGGCCGAGAGAAGTCCGGGAAAAGCAGCTGGGGGGCTCCCCCAGATCTGTGGGGGGCCCAGCGACCCCGGGAAAGTTCTCGGCTCTGGCTCACCTTGGGGCTTTCGTGAGGTGGGGTATAAGAAAGGAGCGTCTGGCCTTTTGCTACTCAGAAGGCTTAATTTTAAAGGGACAGGTTCTGACGGGGTCGCAGGAGGAGAAATCCGGGGGCAGAGGTGGGGGCAGGGGCGGGCAGCCCTCGGGGCCATGTTGTTTCTCTTTAACTGTTTTTGTTTGTTTGGTTGGTTGGTTTTTTTTTTTGCTTCAGTTCATTCAAAATTTTCATTTTGCAAAGGGACCGTTTTGGACTCCGGGTAACTTTGGGAACCTCAAAAGACCCATCGAAATGAGAGCTCCGCTCGGGTTTGACCGGTCCAGGGCTATGGTTCTCCAGTTCGGTTGTAAGAAAACTAAGTTCGGGGACTTCAGAAGGCCGCCCCCGCCGGTGGCCACCGGTGTTCTAAATGACTCGTGGTCGAATTGGTCCCTTAGAAATGCACTGGAGGAGGGACCGTGACTTCTAAATGTAGAACCTGCCGGGGTCCCTGGGGTGGGGTGGG
>NW_011888938.1:1791651-1793064 GCF_000151845.1 Pteropus vampyrus
GCCCGCTAGACCAGCCCTCTGCTCCCGCATCGGGCCCAGACCTGTCTGCACAGACCTGTCCCCTGGGCTGTTCGCCTGGGCTGTGAACACGACCCCTCAGCCTGCTCCTGCTCGGGGCGGGCCCCACCCCCCGACATCAACCCCCCTCCACGCACATGGGGAGTGGACCTAGGGCTGCCCAGAGTGGTGGCCTGGCCTGAACTGGCCCGCCCTGTGTCACCTTTGGGGCCCCCTGAGGAAAGGGCCAGAGGCATCGGGGCGAAACCTGCCCCACGTGGAGTGTCTGTCGGGGCTGTCACCGTGGCCTCCCTGAGCCCACGGCCTGGGGATGTGGGAAGGTGGCAGGTGGACGCGTTGCTCTCGAGGGTCTCCAGCCAGGAGAGCTCGGGAAGGGGCTTCTCTAGAGACTGGCTGCTGGTGACCAGGGCTCCGAGTTCTGTTGGGCTCCACGTCAGGAAGTGAGGCCTGGGGTGCCCTGCCCGGGCTTCCTCCTCAGACAAGAGCTGAGTGCTGTGGGCTGCTGACTGCTCGCCCTGCACCCCACGCCTTGTCCGTACTCACGTGCAGTGACGGCCCGGGCTTTGAGGACACGAGCTGGGGTCAGACCTGGCTCCTCCTCCTTACCAGTGGTATGACCCAGGACAAGCGTGTCCTCGCAGGATGCCCCAGTCAGGGGTCAGCCTAGCGTCTACTCCCCAGGGTGTCATTGGACAGCTGCGGTGCCCGCACCCCCTGGGCAGGGGCACGTGGATGCATGTACAGACCTCGCGGTGGCGGTCACATGGGGGGCCAGCGGAGCCCAGAAAACAGCGAACGCAGGCCGCACCTGCTCCAGGACCGAGGGAACTCACGTCCCCGCCTGCCTGTGTCCTGGGCCCCGGGAGGGTAGAAATGACGTGATATTCCGACAGCGTCCCCTCTGCCATCAACCTTCCAGGGCTCCCGTTACAAATAGACTCAGGGCCAAGCACCTCACCTCAGCCCAGGTGCTGGGCAGGCCCCCAAGGGCCCCCAGCATCCCACCTCCTGGTCCCGCCCCTGTGGGATCCCCAGCCCCCTAGGATGTATGAGCTTTGTGACTGCGTTCCAACAGGACGACATGATGGGGTGTCACTCGAGGTGGAGTTATGAAAAGTCTGTGACTTCTGCTGGTTTCTTCTCTCACCTGTGTTCCCTCTCTGTCCCTCTCTGTCCCTCTCCGTGTCTCCCTCTCTGTCCCTCTCCGTGTCTCCCTGTCTCTGTCCCTCTCTGTCCCTCGGCCTCTCTGAGCCAGCGTTCTGGAGAAGCAAGATCAGGTACTACGAGCTGCCTGATTGGGCCCTGGTGCGGGGACCAAGAGGGGCCCGGCCCGCAGACAGGAAAGACCTGCGACCCCGGTCCAGACTGAATCCTGCCAATACCCGTGATCGATCT
>NW_011888938.1:1797909-1798556 GCF_000151845.1 Pteropus vampyrus
AAACTGTGAAATCGGCTCCCCAGCTTCCACGGGGAGACAGCTGCCGAGGTATTTTTTTAGAAATAGCATTGAATCTCTTGATCGGATTGGGGAGCGCTGACAACAATACCCAGGTCGCGGGGAGATGCCGCAGCTTAAACAGGAAGAGGCGGTGCGCAGGGGACGAGGGGCTGACGCCCCTGCGTATGAAGAGTTCCCGGATGTTGATAAGAAAAACGAGCTGCCGCGTGGTAGAAAAGAGGGCACAAGACATTGTCGTACATGTCCCAAAAGTACAGCCTGAGACCCCTAAAACATCCCCCTCTCAGCCCTGACGGGGCGCGGTGGTCAAGGCTAAGTGCTCGAAAATACACGAGTCTACGCAGAAATGGGAACTTTTATTCATGGCCGATGGGACACCACAGCCTCCCCACGGTGGCGGTTTGGCCACATCTATGAAAACGACAAAGGCGTTTAGCCTCCAACTCAGCAACCCCAGTTCAGGGACTTCGTCCCGCAGACACGGCTCTGCACTCGACAGGTGCACCTGCTATTCACGGCGCCTTCTTCGCACGAGCGAAAGATGGGACACATCCCAGTTCCTCCGGCAGGGTGCGGACGGTCGAAGGGTGACCGGGCACACGATGACACCACGGGGTGGGGAGAGA
>NW_011888938.1:1798606-1799196 GCF_000151845.1 Pteropus vampyrus
CTGACAAGCCAGACTGTGTTGGCCCCGTGGTGGTCTGGCTTCGCTGGTGAATTCTTCCAACATTTAAGGGAGAATATGCCAATCTTCCTCAAAGTCTTCCCAAAAAACTGAAGAGAAAGGAACCGTCGAACTCATTCTTATGAGGCCGGCATCACCTGATACAAGAGAAGATCGTTTAAAAAGGACACCACGAGGGAAGGAAACTGCAGGCCGACATCCCCGACGAAGAGATGCCAACGCGCTCGTCCGGCACGGTCGAGCGGGGTTCATCCCTGAGAGGAAGGGGCGGTTGGACATACGCGAACCGGTAAATGCGACACGTCGCCGTGACAGAATGAGGGATAAAAATCGCGCGATCCTGCCCACCCGCAGAAAAAGCATTTGACAGGATTCGGCATCCGCGCATGATAAAAACTCTCAACGAACTGAGTACGGGAGGGACAAACTTCAACCTAACGAAGGCCACGTGTGACAAACGAACAGGGAATGTCATCCTCAGTGGTAAAAAGCGGAAAGCTTTCCCCAGCAAGTCTTTCTGGAAGTCATGGGCCCAGGGGGCTGTTCCCTGTCGGGAAGTCGTCCTGGGCTCT
>NW_011888938.1:1802140-1804044 GCF_000151845.1 Pteropus vampyrus
GGGGAGGTCTTCCTTGTATGTCACAGGGGATCAAGACCAATTCATGGAGGAACCCAGGAACAGATTCCCTCTCGTGCCCATTTTATGGATGGCAAAACTGGGGACAGTGACAGGAACGGCTACATGGGGACGACGGGTGGCACGAACCCTCGGACCAAGGATCCCACGTCCCCTTTGTCACCGGCCCCACTGGGTTGGTCCTGAGCTGAGGACAGGGACGTTTGCAAGCCTGCCGCTCCTGGCAAGTGCTCCCAGCCGTGCTGGGGCCCACGCCCATGACCCGCATTCCGCATTTAAGCCCTGCCCCGGTCAGCTCCATGCGAGCAGGGGCTGCGCTGTTCTCTGCCGCATTCCCAGATCTCCAGGTCAGTGCCTGGTACGTAGTAGGTGCTTAAACTGTATTGAATCAACAGCCCTATGAGGTAGATGTTCTTTTACAGATGAGAGACCTGAGACGTAAAGATGTCTCGAGTTCATTCCTTCGTTCATTCACTCACGCACGCATACATTCATGCAGGCAGCGGGAATGCTATGGTGGATCCCGGTCACCGTCCCTGGCCTCGGAGCTCTCCGCCTGACGGGTGGGACAGCATCTCACCCCCAGGGAGCAAGTGAGGCTACGAAGCTACAGCATCTCCAGCTCAAGATCTAGCACGAGCTGTGGGGCTAGAGCTCGCTCTGGCGTCAGCTGGGGAACTAGAGCCACCTGAAGCACCGGACCTCGCAGCAGCCGTGGACTCGAGCCCACTCAGGCACCAGCCTCAGAGCCAGAGCTAGTGCCGGTGCAGACGAGAGCCTCCCCCAGCCCGAACACCTGCAGGAGCTCCGGAGTCAGAGCCAGCTCCAGCTTCCGCTCCGGAGCGAAGGCCAGCTCCGGCACCAGCTCCGGCTCCGTCACCAGAGCCAGCCAGCCCCGCACGAGAGCCCGTTCCGAATCCAGCTCTGGCCCTCCTGCTCGAGGCCGCGGGTGTCTTCTCTCAGCGGGAAGGCACGTGAAAAGGCAGTCGGGCTGGCGAGCCTCGCTCCTGTCTCTGCTTCAGCATCATGTCAAGCCCTAGAGCTGATCCGGCTCCAGCACCAGGTCTAGTAAAATCTCAAGAGCTAGATCCAGCTGCAGCGGCAGCTACAGACCCGTCAGTGGTAAAAAGCGGAAAGCTTTCCCCAGCAAGTCTTTCTGGAAGTCATGGGCCCAGGGGGCTGTTCCCTGTCGGGAAGTCGTCCTGGGCTCTTGGGAGCCGGGATTCATGCTTGGCTCCTGGCTGTCCCAGAAAAGAGCCTGTCGGGAGAGAGCCGTGCTGTGTCTGGGGGACGTTTGCGGCCATTGGAGAGGGGGAGAACTCCGAAGTGCCGAGCCAGTCCCCGTCCCCTGCTTTCACGGGGAGTTTCCGAGGAGGACGTGTGAATGCCGGGTGGCAGGCACCCCTCCGGCTGCCGATCGCGGGGCGGGCTCTGAGGCGGGCTCGGAGCTGCGCGTGCTCACCACCCAGGTTGTGGGAGTCTCGCCATTTTAAGACTTTCGTTTAGGCCTTTAGCCCATCGTGAGTTCACTTTTGTAAATGCTGTAACATAAAGGTCCGAGTTTACTGTGCTGCATGCGCGTACCCGGTGTCCCAACGCGTCTGTCGCAGGGACGGCCCCCTCTCCGTGGTGTGGTCTCGACGGCCTCGCTGACGGTCACGTGGACGTCCTCTGGGGTGTCCCTGTCACTCCTTTGCGGCATTTGCTCCCCTGCCAGCCCTGCGTCGTTCTGAGGATGGCGCTTCGTAACATGCCTTCGAGTCCAGACCCGTGAGTTCTCCTACTCGTTCCGTTTAAAAGAATTATTTTGAGATTGCGTACAAATTTATGAGGACTGTCTATGTCGGCCAAGAAATGCCATCGGAATTGATCGGGGTTTCACTGGC
>NW_011888938.1:1805061-1810864 GCF_000151845.1 Pteropus vampyrus
CCCCGCTCAGGCACCAGCCCCCGGCCAGCAGCGGGGCCAGAGCCTCGGCCCCAGCACCGGCCCCGGCACAGACCCAGCTCCAGCATCGCCTCCGGTGCCAGCTTCAGAGGCCAGCGGGGCCAGCTCCAGCCCCCGAGCTGCCCCTCACCTCCTCTAAGAAGGCAACTTTTCTCCCCTTCCTCTTTCGATATGTTTTTTTGGTTTTTACTATTTCGCGTGTCAAAATTTAGATTCAGTAAAGTTTAACCCTGACGTCATTTTCCATCGTACAACAGCGGCACTGACCACGCCCTCTGCACTCTGTGCCACCGCCACGACCTACTGCCAGGCATTCGCGTCACCCCAGCCTGCGCCCAGTGAGCAGCCGCGCCCCCGAGCCCGCTCCCCGACTCCCGGCAGCCGCGGACCGCACTGCCCTCTCCCTGGCGCGGTCCCCTCGCAGGGTCAACTGTCCCTCCTGGCCCCCTCCCCCGCCAGAGGCGAAGACTGCCGGAAACGCCCACATGCCCCATGCTGTGCACTTTACCACCAGCCAGGACCTTGTCCGGAAGAAGCCGACCTTTGGCAAGCGGGTGAAGGTCAGGCGCGGGGGCCAGCTCGTGCCCCCCTCACGGGAAGCAGAAGGGACTCGAGATTGCCAGTCACATGGCCGCCCTGCCCAGGGTCTTCCTGGCTAGGTAACGAAGCCCTTACAGACTGGAGTGACAAAGGCCAGCTGAGCACCTTCCACCCAACCTGCGATACCAGGTCATCCCCAGGACGAGCTTCGGCCTGGACCTCCCCTGCTGTCAGGCACGGCGCCTGCCTGTCAACAGGCTGACCCGGCCCCCCGTGGACCGCTCCCTGCCTGAGGCGCCTTCTCATCCGGGATCCAGAAGACTAGCTGACTTTGCCGGCGGGGACACAGCCCTGTCCCTCATCTGGCACAGCCCTCCGTCCGCCTCTCACACTCTCCCAGGTCGCTGCCGTTTGCACCGTTATCCAGAAGGTGTAACCACTGCAAAGCTGGCCCTTCCTTGCAGCCGCCAGGACCCCCCGAGTCCAGAACCAGCAGCAGCTGCCGCTCCGGGTCCTGTGACCAGCTCGGGCAGGGCCAGAACCTCAGCAGTGCGGACACTGCCCTCGTGCTCAGTCGCTCCTCCAGCTCCAAAGTGGAGGGGATGCACATGGACTTTGACCCGGAGCCCCCGACTGCCGGGAAAGGAGGCGACCGTCCCCCTTCTCCCTGACAGCCCTTCCCCGCCCCTCCCTTTGTGCCAGTGTTCCCCACTCCACACCCACAAAAGGGGCCAAGAAGCCCCAGCCCCCGAACAGAGCTTCTAGAAGCCCAGGAGCTGGATACCTGTCCTGCAGGGCCCGGGGCTTCTGCTGACCGTGCCGTCCCCACAGCTCTGGACACTGGCTTCCCCATGGTCCCCAAAGATCTGGCATCAGCTTGGCCCCCAGCAGCTCCCCCCCCTCCTCAGCCCCCACCACACACCCAGGAACGCTCAGCGGTCTGCAGCCACAGCCCCTCACTGCGCTCCACGTCTGCGAGGCGGGCGACAGTGCATCGTCCCGGCAGCCTGCACGTGGGGCCGCGCAGCACGCACAGGAGCGTCGCGGGCGAGCTGTCGCCTTCGTCAGACCTCGCTGGGTACAGAGGTCACTTGAACGGCTTCCTCGAACCGGCCCAGCTGGGCCTTCCTGGCAGTGTGCCCATCCCAAGGAGGAGGGGTGCCAGAGCCCCCACCGCGCCCAGGAGAGAACCGAGGTGGGCCTCGTCTAGAACTAGAATCGGCTCCCAAAGCAACTGCAGTTAGAGGTGACACCGGGTTCAGGGGAAGAGGCGGCTACAGCTCCGGCTCTAGCGCCAGCCCCAGCCACGGCCCACGGCAGCACCAGCTCCTCGGGCAGCTCTGGCACCACGTCCAGAGGTAGAAGCAAACCCCCACTCAGCTCGGGCACCAAAACCAGGGGGAGAAAAATCTCTAGGGCCAGTGGGAACACAAACTCCAGAGACCGAGGCAGTGTTATCACCAGCTCCTGTGGAAAGCTCAAGCCTTTCCGGCGCAAGACTTCGGGCCAGGAGCAGCTCAGAGCAGAGTCGGGTCCAGAACCAGCTCTAGCACGTGTCCCGGGCAAGAGCCTGTGCGCCCTCCAGAGCTGCCACCAGCTGCCACTGGAGTCCTAGCTCCGACGTCGAAGCGAGAAGTAGCTCGATCACCGCCACTACCAGCAATTTGGGAGGTAGAGGCTGCTTGATCGCCAGCTCTAGAGCTAGAAACTGCTCCAACACCCACTCCAGACAGAGCGAGGGCGAGGCTAGCGCCAGAACCAGCTCCAAACCTCGCTCGAGCGCCGCCTCCCGACCTTGAGCCAGCTCTGGCACCGACCGCAGAGCCGCGGCTGGTGCAGTCTACACGGCAAGCGCCAACACCGCCAGCACCAGCTCCGGGACGAGAGCGAGGCCCAGTTCCAGACCCACAGCTGGAGGAAGCACCGACCTGCACGTGAGACTCGGCTCCAGAACAGAGCCGTCCGGTCCTCAGTGGCGACGGCTTCCCTTTCATGCACCTGACGGTCCCCTGTATTTTGTACTGTGAATTTCGTACAAAGTGTGGTTCGCCGTTTAAACTTGTTTCACTATACACCTCAGTGGCCTCGACGGCGTTCGTTACCGTGGAATCGCGCGCTGCGCGGCCTCTCGTGTCCCGTGTCCCCCGCTCAGAATGTTTTCGGGGTTCGCCCGCCTCGTAGGCTGTATTCATTCATACCCTTTTGCGACCGACTCTGTTCACTGCATGAATACGCCACATCCGTTTATCCCTTCGACCGACCGCGATGCAATGAAAACTTGTGTTTCCATATTCTGGGGGCGAAACCAACATGTTTGTTTCGAATTCTGTACTCGGTTCTTCTGCCTGCGTAATGAGGAGTCGAACTCTGGGTCAAAGGGAAACACGATGCTCAGCTTTCTGAAGACTTGCCAAACCTTTGCCAGTGGCTGCACCATTTTGCATCCCCCCCAGCCACGGAGGAGGATTCCAATTGCTCAAAAGCGTCTCCAACATTTGCTATTTTCTGTGTATTTGATTACGGCCGCCCTGGCGGGTGCTGGGGGTGCTATGTCACTGTGGTGCTGGCTGGCATTTCCCTAATATCTAATGACGTCGATCGTCTCTCCGTGTGCCTAACGGGCCATTTGCGTACCTTCCGTGGAAAATGTCTATTATTTTTAATTGGGTTGCTTGCGTTTATGCTCTTGAGTTGTAGGAGTTCTTCGTACATTCTGGATACAAAACCCTTCTCAGATCTATGATTCGCAAATGCCACTCTTTGAGTTCTCTTTATACTCTCTTCAGAGCATTCTCTCATTCGTGAAAGTTTTTAATTTTGAGGAAGTCTGACTTATCCGTTTTTCCTTTCGTCACGTGTATGATTGGTGTCATGTTACATATGCCACTGCCGGATCCAAGGGCACGGCCTTTATTTCTCTCTCTCTGTCTTCTCCTCGAATGCTTCCGCTTTAGCTCGGAAACTTAGGTCTCTGATCCGTCCGGAGTTCATTTATCTGGCGTCAGGTGAGGCTTCCACTCCGCACTCTCACACGTGGCCCTCCCATCCCCCAGCACCATTCCTCAAAGAGACCGTTCTTGCCTCATTGAAGGATCTTCACATCCAAGTTCAAAGCCGATTGTCTGAGCTTATTTCTTGATTCTCAATTCTGTTTCACTCATTTATGTCTGGTCTAATGGCTCTTGCCAAACTTCCATTACGATGTTGAAATGAGGCGGTAAAATCGGGCGTCCTTGACTTATTCCTGATCTTAGGGAGAAAACTTTCAGGTTTCCCCTACTGACTATGGCGTAGATGCGTGCTTTTCATAAAGACCCTTTCTGTGTTGAGGAAATTCTGTTTCTGTTATTGAGAGTACCTACCATGAAAAGGTTTGGGTTATTTTAAAGCTTACTCGACGTCAATTGAGACGATCATGCGGTTTTTTAAATTCACATCGCGTATGACACTTTTTAATTTGACTATGTCGGACAGCCCTTACATTCCTGGGATGAGCCACACTCGGTCATGACGTACAGGCCTTTCGATTTGTGGAGGATTTTACATGTCTATTTGCAATAGATTTGGGCCTGTCAATGTCTTTTTTTTTTTGTAAGGTTTTGAAATCAGGGTGATGCTGGCATCGTAGACTGAGTTAAGATGTGCTCCCTCCTCTTGGACTTTCTGAAGACTTTGGGAAGGATTGGTGTTGCATCTTCTTTAGCTGCGGGGGGGCAGGTCACCGGTGCAGGCATCGGGTTCTGGGCTTTTCCACGCTGGGCGGTTCTTATCCTGCTTCGGTCTGTTTACTTACTACAGGGCTACTCAGACTTCCCAGTTCTTCTTGAGTCAGTCGTGGGAGCTTGTGTGTTTCCGGGAATTTATCCATTTCTGCGAGGCTAGCCAACCCGTCGGTGTAAGACTGTTCGATTTCTGTCAGTTTTGTAAATCTTTACAAGAAAGAACTGCTGGCTTCACTGATCATCCCGAGCCACCCTCTCTTCCATTTCTCTCTGCTCTGATCTTCATCATTTCCTTGGTTCTGCCAACCGTTGGTTCACTCTGTTCTTCTCTGTCAAGCTAATCAAGGGGGTCTTCTAAACCAGCCCCAGATTCCAGCCGGCCAGGTCTGCGGTGTGGGGTACATAGGCTGGAGTGGGCCAGGATACTGGGACACTTTCCACCCCAACTGGCAGTCCGGGCCGCCCCCAGAACCAGTCTCACCCTGAGCCTCTCCTGCTGCTGGGCATGGTGCCTGCCGCCAACAGGCTCCCCTGGGCCACTCGAAGCCCCAGGTGTCATCTGGGAACAAGAGGACTTGCTGTCTGCTGCCAAGGACCACTAGCCACGGGCAGGAAGCCCTGTGCACTTCCCTCACCCCTTCCCAGATATGGGTCATTGTCACCTCTGCCCACGAGCACCCAAGAGCAGCACTCACGCGGTGGGTGTGACCACTGCAAAACTGGCCCTTCGTCCAGCCACCAGGCCCTGACATGGACCAGGCCCAGTGGGAGCTGGCACCCCATGTTCTGTGACCAGCTCAGGTGGGGGGCCCTGAGCTCAGCACCAGGGACACTGCCCGCGTGCCCAGTGTGCACTCTAGCATCGCAGTGGAGAGGATCAGCATGAGCTTTGTCCTCGAGTCCCCCAGTGACCAGAAAAGCAAGGTGCCCGCTCATCCCTTCTCCCCAAAAGCCCTTCCCTGTCCCAGTGTTCCCCAGTCCACCAAAAGGACCAAGAAGCCCCCGTTTCTAGATCCTCCTGGAGCTGGATGCCGGCCTGGGGTGCCCTGCAGGGTCCCGGGCTTCTGCTGACCTCGCCGTCGCCACGGTTCTGGACACTGGCCTCCCCATGGTCCCAGATGACTTCCGGCAGCTCCTCCTCCTCCTCAGCCCTCACCTCGCCTGTGGCCACCTCGGTCACACGCAAGTGCTAGGTCACTGCCTCTCTCCATCCAGCAGGTGGGCGATGGGGCGATGGACGTGAAGACAGGAGCACGTTCAAGGTGGGCCCTGGTCGTTCCTCACACCTCCCCTGAACAGCTGCTCTGACGAGAAGCCATCCCCGGGCCCTCCAGGCAGCGAGTGCCGCCCTGGGAGGAGGCAGATGACCGCCACGGCCCCCACTGTACACGGGAGGGAGCTGGGGCAGCGTCGTCGTCGTCCTGGCTGGTTCTTGGGGATCGTGCTTGGGTGGGGGCGGGTAGCGCGTGCCCACCAAGCTCCCTGCGAATCCAGGATTTCACCAGCCGAGACTGGCAAGACAG
>NW_011888938.1:1811693-1813167 GCF_000151845.1 Pteropus vampyrus
CGCTGCCCCTTGCGGGGTCAACCTGCGCACCCTTGCGGAGAGGCTGGAACGGGGCTCTACCCTTGAGCACGTCCCCACCGCACGCACCCAGAGGGTACGGACCGGGTCACGACCACCCCGAGCCGAGTTAAATAGTTCTTTGTCCAAAACCTCATTGGACAATTGAGAAACTGAGGCTAAGGGAGGCAGGGACTTGCCTGAGGCCCAGAAGTACCGGGTAGAGTCCAGAGGAGCAGGGAGCGTTCTGGCTTCCTAGGCCAGCCTCACCCCTCCCGTGGGGTTTGCTTTGGGATTGAGAGCCCCGAAGATCCTGGCAGACCCCCCCCCATCCCCGCCCTCGGGGCATCCACGCAGGCGCACACACCATGCACGCAGTCTGACCGCCCAGCTTCGGGTCAGAAGGCGAGGGCATGCTGGGGAGGCGACAAGGCGGAAAGAAGAAAGACTGGATTGGAGGTGGCTCAGCCGTGGGGCGGGGCGTCGGTCCCCTGGGAATGTGCTGGGGCCGCCAGCACCCGGAGGCGGGAGGCAGGTGAAGGCGATTCTGTGCCGCTTGCGCTCGCGTTTTTCCAGGGCCTGCTCCACGCGGCCACAGGGCTAAATGCTGGCGGCAGGATGAAAGCAACCGTTTGACGGGTCGATAGATGACATCTCCACCCCGGGCCGATACGGCCTCCCGGCGGGTTTCATGCGCAGAAGCTCAGTCAGACCAGAGGTCTAAGCAAGGCTCTTGGAGTTCCAGGAACGAGGCTAGAGGAAAGACAACGTCCTCGGGACATTTGAGCCATCTGTCACCAGGCCGGGACTTGGAGGCCACAGGGACCTCATGGGAACATGAAGCCTGCGTCCCTCCGCCATGCAGTAAGAAGTCCTTTGTCTCTGACCCCTGAACCCCGCCTCCTGCCAGCATCTAGGAAACAGCGACAGGCCGGGCTGTCAGTTTGCAGGTGGGGTGAAATCTCAGACCCTTTCCAGGACTTGGTGCCCTCACGTAGAAGCTGCCCCAAGGCCCAGCCCAGCCCTCTGGGATGCAGAAGGGGGCGGGGGATGGGGGCTTAAGGAGAGCGGGAGAGACTCAAGTAGCTTTTTTAGGAACCAGGAGGTTGGACAAGAACTGGGTTTGGGTGCTTAAGAGAGCAGCCTCTGGACCGGACCTCTCGGGTCCAAATCCTGGGTCCCCCGCTTACTCTGTGCAGGCGACGTCCGCTCTCGGTGCCTTGGCTCCCTTCTAAAGGCAGGGTTTGGGGGAAGATTAAGCTAATAACAGGAAAAGCACTTAAGAGCGCTCCGCAGACCCGAGTTGCTGTTAAAGGGCGGGCGGAAGGGGTCCTCCAGCAGAGGCGGGCCCCAGGGCGGCATGGCGGGGCAGGTGTGGCAGATCAAGAGAACGAGGGGGCTGGCGATGGGATGCCCTTCACCTGAGGCCTACGCGGTGTCCACCTGGTTCCGCAGGAGGCCGGCTGGGGTAAGGATG
>NW_011888938.1:1813987-1816072 GCF_000151845.1 Pteropus vampyrus
GGGTGTGGGCGCTGTGCCCCGGCAGACGGGGCTGGAACGGGCGCGCAGCCTCGCCGGTGTCTACCGAGGAGGCCCCGCTAGCCGGGGTCCCTGGGGACCCCGTTTTCCTCTCCCGGCCCTCGGCATCTGCCCCGCGCCCGGCTGTCACGTCTCCCGGTCGGAATCGCGACCTCGAGCCTCGGGCCGCCTGGGGTCTGCCTGGCGGGAAGAGGGGGCGGGAAGGGACACCCTGCCCTGCCGCTGAGCTGGGTGGGCGCGCAAGGCCCTGGGCCTCGGGCAGCTGCCCCGGGAAAGCCAGTGCCCAGGGAGGGGAGGTCTGGAGCCTCCTTGATGAGTTACTTGGGGAATCCCTGAGTAGGGAGGGACTCAAGTTCCCCTCCACCCAGAGTGTCCTTGGATCCGCGGGAAAGAATTCAAGACCGAGGCCGAGTTAAAGGCAAAGGAACATTTATCAGAGAAGGACTAACCTCCCCAGACAGAGCGTGGCCTCCCCTCGGGATCCATCTGTAGCTCCGCTGCCTCCTCCCTGTATTACCCCCCCCTTAGAGACTTTATTCCATTATTCTCAAGGGGACGTTTGGGGACGAAGGTCTGTCTGCTGTAACTTCTTCAGAGCTGAGCTCGGGCCGTAGTCCCTGCCGGTGGGAACCAAGATCTCTGCACGAAGTTTGTTCTAAGGGCCCCAGAGGCAGAGGTAAGGGGTTGACTGGGTCAGTGGAAGCCGCTGGAAGCCTTGCACGACCATCATCTTTATGTGGGGAGGCAGAACCCTGGAAGACGCAAGATTAGAGTGACAAAGGCCAGAAAGGAATAGACGTGAGGTAGTTAGCAGGAGTCCCAGGATGCGAAGGAGCCAAGTGACACTTGGTAGGTCCCCTTTAATGGAGTCCCATGCAGCGTGGGCAGGGGGTCATTTTACAGCAAAGGAAATTGTGCTGTTAACTCAGAGTGAGAGATTAATAGGATGGTGTTTTTTGTTTTTCTTTTTTTAGGCAAAGCAACTCTTGGTTGACCTCACGGATCGCGAGGACCTTGTCAGCTTACAATCCCTTATTTTTTATTTTTTACGCCTACATCACCTGGTCTTCCTAGGTGGTCTCCCATCCAGGTACTAACCAGGCCCGACCCTGCTTAGCTTCTGAGATCGGACGGATCAGGCTTGTTCAGGGTGGCGTGGCCGTAGATTCTTTTTCTTAGTGTTTTTCTCCCTACACATCAGTGGTGACAGGTGTCAAGATCATATCCTTGGTGCTTTTGTTTGCATTCATCCAGTGTCTTTGTGAACCTTTCGATTGTGAGCCTGTCTGTATCACATCCTCTTAAAGTGTGTTTCTTACATTCATTCCTGAGTTCAGTCTTGCTTTGTGATCCAGTTTGAAACTTTCTTTAATAAGGAAGTTGAACGGATTTTCAGTTCTAGCTACGATATGTTTACTTTCAGTTCGGTGAAGTTATTTGGGTGTTTTTCTTGTTTTCACAGCTTTGAAAGGCCTTTTACTGCGTGGGGGTTTTTTGTGTTTTGTTTTGTTTTGTTTGTTTTTGATAACTTGAAAGATTTGGATTTTAATCCAGTGGAAAATGTTTATAGCCACAATTTCACGGAGTACATTTCATCTCCTATTTACTTAAGCAACATATATATTAACTCGTTGGGAGTTACGATGAGAATAATTTCCCCCTCTGTACTTTCCCTTTCTTCCCTTATTTATTGACTTTATTATGCTGCTACATATTTACTGTGAATAAACCTATGCCTCTGTTACTTGGATTGCCGTTTTTATACGATACCATTTATTCCTATCTATAAAGATGAAGAAATCCCTTGTTTTAACATCTCCCATTTGCTCCCCCAGTTGTGAGAATTATATTATTCTGTTGACCTTCTGGAACGATAGTCTTTGGCCTCATGTCTGACTTGGTCCTATGCTTAAGTAGGGTCCCGTTAACACTAATCTTTTGGTTATCCTTTGCCCACTTAACATGTGGCCGCTGAGGCTTGTCCTCGAGTGGCTTCTTCAAGAAGGGTTCGTGGGATCGATATTCCTGAGTTGTGTGTTCAGAACGACCGGTTTGTTGTCTTAAACT
>NW_011888938.1:1817562-1819139 GCF_000151845.1 Pteropus vampyrus
GGGACCCTGGACATATTGGCACACACCTACGGATCACCTTATCTCGAGATGTGGTCCCAAGACAAATGTCTTTTGAAGGCAGAATTTTGAGGCCAGCTGAACACCGTAAAATGGGAAGGCCTGAGAAACTCAAGGACTGCAGGGTGGGGTGGCTCCTTTAAGTGCTGGGTAAATGTACCCAAATGCTTGTCTGCTCTCCCTGCACACCAGCTACGACAAAGCGGGGGCCACAGCAGCACTCGAGCTGGAGGGGTGTTTCCTGGCCGAGTCTTTAGGGCAATGCCCAAGCTGACACGTGAGTGGGTGAACACCCACCGGGCCTGTCGAGAGGCTCCTCTGCCATTTTCACAGGTTACACTCTCAACTGTCCTGACAGAAAATAATTTGGGAGAAATTGCTGGGGGCAGGGTGGTGGGACAACAGAATGCTAGGACAGAGCTGCAGGTCAACCAGACGGTAGGAAACCATGCTACACGATTCGGCCCCTTCCTACCGTATATCCAAGAATACGCACGCGCGCACGCAGCCGGGAAGGCTGTAAAATGCTTTCCGCACCGCTTTAGCTGTGTCCCACAAATTTTAATCCACAGCATTTTCATTATCTTTCAGTCCTAAATACTCTGTAACATCCATTAAGAATTGTTCTGACTCGTAAGTAATTTAGAATTGTGCTGTTCAACTTCCAAATGTAACATTTTAACGATTACCTCTTAAATTTTAAATCGTGCTATGGCCAGATAATGTACTTTGTATGATGCCGATCTCTCGAGATGTCAGACTTGTTTTATGGAGGAGCAGGTGGTCGGTTTTTATCACCCTTCTGTGCTAGAAATGCGTATGCTGTTTCAGACACACATTGCGTCCGTGAGATCAAGCTCGCAAACGTCATCAAACCTTCCATATCTACAAGTCGGATAACGCAGCCACGCCAACTTCCTTGTGGTCACAATTTGTTTCTTAACTGGAGTTTACTCAAGAGTTTTATTAACAGCTTTATTGAAATATAATCCACATACCGTAAGTTTTATCACCTCGCATTCATTTCGGTCACCTGTAGGCTCGGGCCCCATCCTGGCACCTCACTCATCTTCCCTTCTCCCCCGCTGGTCATAGTTTTGCTTTCTCTCCTGCCTCCTGGGTTGATCCGACCCCACCCATGCCACTTTTCTCTTCCTCTTAGTTTAGTATGTACAGTTTCTACCTTCAGTGGTCACCTTAGAATTGTTAGTGTGTGTGTCTCACTCCGATCTTAATTTTCACTCCTCTTACAAATAAACTTAGGATCCCTAGATCCTAATGACGCCTGAGGTTGGCAACACCTCCCGGCGACCTGAGCCTGTCAGCTCCACCTTCGGCTGCAGCTACAGAGGCTGGATTTTCGTCCCTTCTGAGTGAGTTTCAGACAGCGTCAGTCACCAAGGTCGCTCCCTTCCTGCTGCTGTGAACATGGGAGGGGAGGAAGGGGCCAGGTCCCCACGCCCTCCACACTGCCCCGCCCTCGCCCGTCTGTCACTTGCAAACTCCCCGGGAGCTTGTGGACTCGCAAGGCTGGAGCCCAGGTCTGGTTCACCCTCTGG